>NC_140565.1:36498005-36548005 GCF_057381845.1 Rhamphochromis longiceps
TTTCTGGCTCTTTGAAAAGCAGCGAGTTTGTTAAATGGACTCGCAATGAGGTGGAGTTGTTGCTGCGAGTAACACAAAAGTACAAAGTTGCAAAAGCGAGTGAGAATTAAAGAATTCGAAGAGAAGCTCTCTGGAGCAGTCACATGACTGCATCATATGACTAACATGCGTCATTTCCGAAAGCCTGCGGTGACGCTGTCCTCACCGCGACGCAAAAACTGCGTTTTCAGATGTATCACTTTGGAGCGGGTTTTTAAAAAGCTCCGTTTTCCTGTCTGTGAAGGTTCTCAGTCATCCAGGTCATCGTAGTCTAAGGAGCTTGGAAAGAAAAGCGTCTGGACTTCTTTAAGTTGCTTGAAGATGTTTCACCTCTCATCCGAGAAGCTTCTTCAGTTCTAAGGTCAAATGGTGGAGAGTCCCAGATATAAACCTAGTGGGAGTGACCCCCCACAGAGAGACAAAAGGACCCCCTGATGATCCTCTAATCGCCTGAGCCGAGGTGGGAAACTGGGCATGGGTCCCAATCAGCCAGAGTTTCGGGTGTGTTCATTGTGAAACCTGGCCCCACCTTATCATGCGAATTCCTGAGGTCAGATGGTCCAGGATGTGAGTGGGCGTTAAGGCGTCTGGGAAGGATCTCAAAACTGGATTATAGATGGCAGAGAGTTGGTGTCGTAAGCCCCGCCTCTGTTCAAAGATGGTCGCTCACAGTGGACATAGATGCTTCTTTCACTCCTCTTTCAAACCATCTGTCCTCTCTGTCCAAAATGTGAACATTGGCATCCTCGAAAGAGTGACCTTTATCCTTAAGATGCAGATGGACTGCTGAGTCTTGTCCTGAGTCTTGTCCTGTTTTCCTGAAGCGTCTCCGTGTGGACGCGCCTCAGAAACGGACGCTGAGCTGCTCATCACTGCAGGCCTGTGAGGAGGAGTGTCGGGTTCACCTTCAGCCTGACGCTGAGCGGCGGCTCGCTCACAGTGGTGTGTGCTTTTGTGTTGTTGTTGTTGTTTTATTGCCGGGTGAAACAGAGCCCAGCGTCGGGGCGTGTTCAGTGCTCCGGCTCCCTGCAGGGCCTGAACATCGAGGGGGGCTAAGGGAGAGATGCATGATGGGGGATGGGTCTCTCCTGGCTGCTGGCAGGATTTAAAGGCCCAGTGTCTGTTTTTGTTCTCCTCGCAGCTCCCTCAGAGTAATGACACGGGGTCAGGAGGAGGAGGAGGAGATGGGAGAGGGGGAGGTGCTGGGTCCAGAGCAGAGCTGTGAGGCCACTTCAGTTTGTACAAGGGTGGTAGCAGTCAGCATGAATGAGGATGGCGGCACTTCCTGTGAGGACGGCGCTCTCTCTCTGAGGCTTGAAGACTTGGGTAGCGTGAAACCTCTCAGCAGGAATCCTCACGAGTGTCGCTGTGCAGGCTGAACCCACGTGGTGAATCAGAGCTCAGCAGCACTCTGGGAGAGGTGAAGGCAGCACAGTAATTATTCATGCGGACATGTTTATGTCTCCGTCTCCCGTCCATCACAGAGCTTTTAGCAGCCAGTTTGAGGTGGGGGTGGGCAGTAGAAACGATATAAATTTGGCTAACGGTACAGATTTTGACTATACCACTCTACCGCAATAGCACATGTTGATGGTGTCATCAAGCTGCACCTGTTTTGGTCGAAAGCATCGCAGCGGCTGTAAACCACATCATCTGCAGATTATGCGGCGACAGTAAAAGCAAATGTGGATGGATTATCTCAGTTGTTCTCCTGACTGAAGTTTGGTCCGTTTACAGCATCCTGCCATGCGATTGCATTTGTCCCTAACCATCAGGAACCTTCACGTTAACTTTTATCGAGTGGAAAAAAGTTAGCGTTCATCCTCCAGCTTCACTGTGTTTATGCTAACATAGCTGTGTAGCTAGCGCTCACGTAGCACATCATTATCTACCAGCTAGCCCAACTTCAGTAACCTTACAAACGTCACTGCTGTTTAGTTTTCTGTCTTCATTCATGTTGGAAGTGATAGCAGAGCTGTACGTTTGAATTTTTCAAAAATCTCTCAGTCAGAACATGCTATATCATGTTTAGGTGGAAGCTAGCAAGCTAACTTCCTGCTAACTTCTAACTCCGTTAAATTTAATAAATCCTGTTTTCATGGATGCCTGGATGTTAAACTTAATTGTTACACCTGGTAAAGTTGCAACGCTGATCATTGTATTAAAGATGAAGGAATTTTGACAGTTTGTAACTCTCAGTGATGCTGCAGTGTTCGTTTGGCTTTGGGATCTGAAGGGCGGAGTTTAGGACCCAGATTACTCCGCGAGGCTCCTTGATTACAGTAGCCATAATGGTCCAACAATCCATCAAGCGGTGCGGCTTCGTAGCTTACCAAAGTGGTACTAAAACATTTTTTGACAGATGTTTGAGCGCCGTGTAGCACATAAAATCGGTTTGAGGTCAGTAAGCACAACCAGAATTCATACTTAAGGCGCACGGACGATTTATGAGAAAATTTAAGGATTTTCAGCGCACCTTATAGTGTGTAAAATACGTTATACAGAAGAAAGGAATATATCGCGATACATATCTTTACCGCACATGCTTCAAATTATACCGTGATATGGATTTTACGGCATATCGCCCAGCGCTGCTCTGAGGTGTGGTTGAGCTGCTCACACATGGCGCCGTTGCTTTTATGAGGTCTACCAGGTAAGATCCTTTAAAGCATAAACTGCTCTGAGGAAATGCAGAGAACTGTGTTCACATCCATGCTGGGCTCAGGTCTGAGTCCAGTCCAGATGAGCCCACAGGCTAACACTTCCACAGACATGCAGGAAGCCTCGAGCTGCTGAGGCTGCACAGACACACACCTGATTCGGAGCTGTGGAAAAGTGAGGACCCCCTTTTTCTGTTCCTACTGGGATCGACTCGGGGCGTTTCATCACGGTTTCCATGGTTTTCCATTGGGTTCCTGGTACCAGGTACATTCTAGGTTCCTTGTCACCCAGGGTTGCAAGTCATCCAAGCAGGTACTAAAATGTGGCGTCACACTGCATGTCAGCGATTGGCTGGTCAGTAGCTGTGCTCGATCAGAGCGTCTTGTTTACAAAAATCTGAACCGCCATTTTTTAAAACCGGTCAACGAGGGACATGTTTCCAACAACGCCGTGGTCCGCGCGTGTGACGAACAGTCACAGGCTGAGCAGCAGGTACAGCGTCGCCTCAACGTCCACCTTCGTTGTAGCGTTCGTATTAATTACGTCATGGCACGTGGAGACGCGTTACTGTGACGATAAGCAATAGATATAGGAGAATCCCATGATGCACTGAGTGTTTCTTCATCAGTCACCATGTGACATACACCTCTCTGCATCGAGTCATCAGTCATTATTCATCCATGGCTCTCTTCCACGACGCGTCTTTGTCCCGTATTCCTCCCCTCAGATGGCCCCGCCCCTCCCTCAGCCTGGTGTTGCTGGAGGTTTCTTCCTGTTCAGAGGGAGTTCTTCCTTCCCGCTGTTGCAGAGTGCTCCGGGTAGGATCGTCTGATTCACTGTGTTTACAATAAAAAGCACCGTTGCTGCTGCTTCCTCAGGTAAGAAAACCCAGAGGTTTATAACATGCATGGTCACATGACAACAACGGCGCCAACATACTGAGCATCCATGGCTCGGCCTCCCAGCACACAGAAATCCTCCCGGGCTGACGGTGTGTGTGAGGGCGGGGTCACGGCGGACTCCTCCTCCCTCTGCATTGATCTGAGAAAGCAGGTCGTCTATCAGAGCGGTGAAACATGGACGCTGCAATCAGAGCACAGAGTCACATGATCCAAGCAGCCATCTCAGCGTGTGAGAGCGCTGACTCAGCGCTGTGTTAGCGGCTCGTTAATCAGCACCATCGTTAACCCGCAGACACGATCAGCTGACACTCACGTACCTGCAGATGAGCAACATCATCAAAATCCTCCCTGAAGAGCTCCGCCTTCCTGGATGCTCTGTTAGTACAGTGACCTCATTATGGGTCACATGACATCATTAAAAACAGCACACACATGTCCAGTTTTACGTTGATCTTGGTGATGGATAGCCTATCAGGTCTCAGAGGCGGAGCTTTAGGCTGGTGACAGCTGAGTCATACTTACATCTGCAAAGGGGCGGAGTTTCACCTCGTCGTGGAAACCTTAAAAACGCCTCACGTTGCGTTTACTGTCTTCTCTTTTTCAGAATCAACTCAACTTTATTTATACAGCAGCACCAAATCACAGCCTCCAGCTGCTTTAGCGTAAAGACCCTGCGATAGGGGTGGGAAACCCCAACAGTCAGACGAGCCTATCAGCAGCTCGCTGCTCAGTAGGAAGGAAGAACTCCCTCTGAACAGGAAGAAGCCCGAGCTGAGGGACGGCTGTCGCTGGGATGGATCAGGTGTTCGTTCTCCTAAACCTGTGCTGACTGTGCAGACTGGCTCCTCCTCCTGCATCACCTCAGTGAGAGAGTTTAACCTTACACCCCCCTCCCCCAAGGTTCAGGCTCTGATGGCGTGCTGGTGTGTGAGGTCACAGCCTTCCATGGTTTCGCTGTCCTGGACCTGAGATCCAGCTGCAGCTCCTGGTACCCGAGGCCGGGCGAGGGAGCCGCAGAGAGGCGAGGCTCTCACAGCAGCGGAGCCTGTTACTGCAGTACCAGTACTCCCAGCACGTGTACTGGTACCGTGTCCTGACCATGTAAAAGTATGTGCAGAGTGAGCGAGCACTTCCTGTATCAGTTATTGTTTCGCACTTTAACCTCTGATCTTCAGTTGAGTTTTTAAGAGCAGTGTTACCAAGGTAACGCCCATCATCGCCGTAAACTGCCGCGTGTGTCAGCTCCGCCCTGCTCGGCTGTGTGAGAGTCAGCGTACAGCAGCAGGTGATCAGAGGGTTTGGTTTCATGAAGCTAACGTGTTTGCTGCTCGCTCTGGCGCCTGAAGGTGCGACGCCAACAAACGTTTCCCAGGCGTGGACGTTAGTGACCACAGACGGGCAACATCACTTGCTTCGCTCTGCTCCGCCTTTTATTCCTAGGAGATGGGCCCAGCTCTGCCTCTGTGGGACGTCTCTTCCTGTTAAAGGGGCGTTCTTCCTCCCACTGTCACCAGCTGAGCTCAGCCTGCAGTGTTTGAACCCGTGCTGTACAAACAGGAAGTAACACGTCAGTGAGGACGGCGCTCGCAGCTCCACGCTTCCATCCACGATGATGTCACAGAGCTGTGACCTCCTGCTGACCGCCTCACAACACGACGACCCGTGAGGCCTGACTCTTGACACCGTCTGACCTCACAGGGCGCCAAGCAGGACCAATCGGCCAATCACGAGCAGCGAACAGATGGGGGGTCATTGAAAAACTGATTGTTCCCTGGGGACAGACGGCCCCTCCCCCCTCACTCAGGGGATGACTCTCTCTGTCTCCCGTGAGAACATGGAGGAGGGGTGGTGGTGGGAGGTGGGGATCCCGTCTCCTCCCAGAGGTGACGGAGACAGATGTTGTCTGGACGTCGTCAACAAAGCTCTCACCCTCAGGCTCTGGTGCAGGTCGTCCTCCCCAGATCAGATGGGCCAGCCACCATCGGCTGTCGACTCATGAGCGTGCAGGCCGGGCCTCGTGCACGCTCACGTGCCACTGGTGCTGCAACATTGCAGGCCAGTGAAGCGCCTGCAGGAGGAGGTCGGGGTGGATGGTGGGCCGTGCTGAGTTCATTCTTTATGTTATTATTTATATTACTGCTCACTTTCCTGTCCCTCGATCAAATCAAATCACTTTTATTGTCACATCACATGTGCAGGTACATTGGTACAGCACATGTGAGTGAAATTCTTGTGTGCGAGCCCCACAAGCAACAGAGTTGTGCAAAATACAATAATGTAAACAAGCAAAATACAAGAATGGCTACATCTGAAACTAATAAATATATGTACAATATATAATAGTATATGCATTTCTGGATGTGTATACTAAATATTTTTCTACGTGTGTGTGTGTGTGTGTGTGTGTACACATATTTTACAAATTAAATAGAGTCAACAATAAATAAAATATATAAAAATATACAGAGTTGAATATGTGCAAAACAGTGGCATTACTGTACAGTGTGGAGTGCATAATGTTGAAGTTCCAGTAGTGAAGCTGAGGTGTCTATGACGTGTTCAGCAGTCTGATGGCCTGATGGAAGAAGCTGTCTCTCAGTCTGCTGGTTCGGGACCGGATGCTGCAGAACCTCCTTCCTGATGGAAGTAGTCTGAACAGTTTATGGCTGGGGGGACTGGAGTCCTTGATGATCCTCCCCGCTTTCCTCAGGCACCGCTTCCTGTAGATGTCTTGGAGGGAGGGAAGCTCACCTCCAATTATCCGTTCAGAGCACCGCACTACTCGCTGGAGAGCTTTGCAGTTGTAGGCGATGCTGTTGCCATACCAGGTGGTGATGCATCCAGTGAGGATGCTCTCAATGGCACAGTGATAGAAGGTCCTGAGGATGCGGGGGCTCATGCCGAATCTTTTCAGTCTCCTGAGAAAGAAGAGGCACTGTTGAACGATACCAGGAACGATACCGGGTGGTTTCAGTTTGTTTGTGAGCAGGTCCCTCACAGTAGAATTTGTGCTCCTTGTCTGTTGTACGAGTTGACTTGAGGCTCTGATTACTTCTTCAGTAGTTCGTCCTCTCGCAGCTTTAGTTTGATGTCCTGGTGTATCGACCAAATTTGTATTCAGTTTAATTCAAAGTACTTGATCCAGCATCAGGGATCGTTTTGAAAACCACATAAACATGATGTAAAAAGCTCCACAGAAGCTTCGTGTGTGTTTGAGGACGTGGTGAACGAGTCAGCTTCACTCCAGCTGTAGCTCCATCCTCTGCTTCTGTCCGATCTTTATGTGCTCGCAGTTTGTTCTGTGTCGATCGCTCGTCAGACCAGCGTCCATCTGTCCGCTCGCTCTCGTGGGAACGCCGTGCACATACGCTCATTGTCCTGGAGTCTGAACGATAGATGCAGGAAACACAGCTACATTAGCAGAGGTCAGAGAAAGCCTCATAGCACCCGGCCCTGCTACAAGACATCAGTAAAGGCAGTCAGTGGTCAGGAGGAGGCGTGTCCTCACCTTGTTTGGGTCATTTAGGTCTGAAACTGTACTGAAGGGCAGGACGCCTAAATACAAGGTTCTTACCCAGCACAGGGCCTGGGCCGTCTGTGGGAACCAGTTACCCCAGTGTGTGTGTGTGTGTGTGTGTGTGTGTGTGTGTGTGTGATTAGTTCCCATGACTTTACATCTTATATGCTGCCCTGTCATCACACTAACATATGCACGCACATAATTGGTCTGCCAGATGCCCGTGTGTGTGTGTGCTGGTGCATATATGTGCTGGTTTGCATATGAGAGCGTGACCTCTGACCCCTGGTGTCTGGAGTTTACAAAGGCTCTAATAGCTGCTATGAGCTTACTTTGCATTAGAAAGCGGCGCGCTCACAGTCGAGCCATTCGCAGTTGGCTCACGTCTGCATGCGTGTCATCTGGAGACGCCGGAGGTCAGAGGTCACACACTTTCACACGTATGCAGCACACAAATGTTAATGTGCACGACGGTGCAGCTGGAAGGCCGAGGGTTCGAGTCCGTGCCGCGCTCACACAGAACAATGCTGCAGCTGTCGCCGATCCCGCTTCGTGACGTGAGCATCGGCGTGCTCGCCGCAACATCTGTGCCGCTGTCACCGAGGTCATGAGAACGCAGCGAGGGTGGGCGGCGTTATCACCGCTCTGCTCTGTGACCATAAACCTGCTGTCACCTGACATCAGAGCGTTGTGTGTGTGTGTGTAAACGACTGTGAGCAGACATTAGGAGTCGATCCCCGAGTGTATCCAGCACAGATCCTGATGGTGCCGCTCACACTGCTGCTGTACGTGTCTGAAAGCTGCTGGGATGCTCCAGGGCCGGTTTGTAAAAAGGAAATGTTCATGTTTTGTGTTTTTTGTGATATTATGATGAAATCAAGCTTGTAATAGGACGCCTGCTCCACCTCTGGCACACAGGGTCTCGTGCTGAAAGCTGAGGCGGCCTCTGACAGAACTCAAAGTCCTGGGTTTGACTAACAGTGGGAAAATGAACCCTGATGTTTGTGTTCAGGTCAAAGTTCAAACGTCAGCTTGGTTTTATTAGATGTGATTTAGCTTCAGTACACGGAGAGCGACTGACAGCAGCTCAGTGGTTGTTTCAAAGGTGTGTTTGTGTGAACTCGCTGCTCCAGTTTAACTGAAGAAGCCGTCTGAGTAAATGTCACATGACACACAGTGACATCAGCACACAGGTCTCCATGGTAACCGAGGTCGACCTGCAGAATACTGATGATGGTTCAGTCGTAGTACTTTCCTGCAAACATTACTGCTAAAGCCCTGTGTGTACTCCCTGCTATTGCAGTATCATCAGAGGTGCTGCTTTCTGTCCCATAATGCAGTGCGGCAGCTTTATTCCCGATCACCACAGTAACCACGCCTCTTTTCTCCCTGCAGCTCCTCTCTTTGTGAGCAGACTGTAGGATTTATGACATGAACACGTGAAGCTCCGCCTGCTGCTCCTCACGCTAACATTAAAACTCACAAACAGTCAGAGCTGCGTCAGCGTGAGCGGCTGCACTTTGAATAACATCAGGCGACCAATAACAGGGCTGCTGTGAGGTCACTGTAGCAACAGAGTGCCCGAGAAGGTGGAGCTTCAGAAATTCTAGGATTTTGATTGGATGTTACTGATCAGCAGGTGTGTGTGTGTGTGTGTGTGTGTGTGTGTGTGTGTGTGTGTGTGTGTGTGTGTGTACTCCACCTGCTTGGTCACCTCGGGCTCTGAAACAACGGCTGAAACACTGTGAAGGATTCAGAGTGGGTGGGGTCACGGTGGCTACGACCATCTTTTATTTACAGTGTGTTTAGGGCACACTGAGATTAAAGCTGTGACATCATGCAGTATCAGCAGGGTTACCACGGAGACTCCTCTGAAGATGCAGCTACAGTTTTGTTTTGTTGTCCCGTTTGGATCTTTAGCCGTCAGAATTGTCTGAAGGCCAAGAAAGATGCCGAGTGGATCATCATGGTCTCGCCATATTGGTCCATTTGATTGACCTTTATTATAATTATGTATTTATTTTATTTTCAGTTGTTACAGATGGGACAGACAGGACAGGGAGACAGAAAGAGAGCGAGAGAGGAAAAAGCAAACAAACAAACAAACAAAAAATAAAAGAAATTGATTGAAGGTTTAGGAAAGAGGAGCAGAGGAGATGGTTGGAGCACTCAGCGGGACGGCCGCTGCGGTTTGTGGCTTCATGCTGTGAGTGCAGGAAGTGTTTGATTTATCCTCCAATCACAGCTAAGAACACGTGTTGATGGTGTGCTCTGGGCTTCCTCTCTGATCGAGCTTTGTGATAACGACGGAGTGCTGCCGTGATGTGTGTGCAGACGGTGTGAGGTGAAGCTTCCCTCTGCTCTCCTGCAGTCCTCGCTGTTTGCACATGGGCGGCCACCAGGCCAGCTCCGGGCTTCCGCTGGAGGCGCGGGCGACCGCCAGAGTGGACACTTCCCTGTCGCTGGGCCGGGGCGTGGGGCGCCGATGGTCGGGGCTTGCCTGCTCGCGGATGGGGGTGAAGCGGGCGATGGAGGTATGTGGCGGGGTGTGTTTGGTGGTGGTGATGTGTACGGCTGGCAGCGGGAGAGCTGCAGCGTTGAATGTACTGCAGTCGTCTGTGGTGTGAAGATACGAGATGTGCAGCACCTGGATGCCTGTGCTGGCGTTTCTCCTGCGGTGTTGCTATCAGTGTGAAGAGTGGGAGAAGAGGGTTGCATTGACAATCCAACACAATGGGCAGCACGTTGCACACATGTTATAAGTGGTCAGAAACTTGTAAATAACTCATGAAAGAATAAAGTTACGTTGAAACCAAGCACACCATTGTTGTCCTTGTGACATTACCAATAAGTGTGATGTGTCACATGGTCCTCTTCCTATTGGAAAAACAAAAGTTGTATCCAAGATGGCCGACTTCTAAATGGCCACCACGGTCACCGCCCATCTTGAGGAGTTTGCCCCCTCACATATACTAATGTGCCACAAACAGGACTTTAGTATCACCAACCATTCCCACCCTGTACGTACTGCATTTGAATCATTCTAACTACATGTAACCAGCTGCATGTGTGTTTGGAAAAAAAGGATCCGCCCCTGGTCTGAGCTCGCTGTCGCCGGCAGCAGGCGGTCCAGCTCGTTATTGGTGCTCCGCTCTTCTTCTCTGTGCTTTAATTAGATGAGTGTGGAGGACTGTGGAGGACGCTTTGTGACACACCATGAAAGCATTTCCTCTGTGTGTGTGTGTGTGTGTGCTGCAGGGCTGAGCCGTGGGACTGCCGACACCAGGGAGTGTGTGTACTACAACGTGAACTACGAGACCGAGAAGACGAACCAGAGCGGCGTGGAGCGCTGCGAGGACGAGCAGGACAAACGCTCGCACTGCTACGCCTCCTGGAGGAACAACTCGGGCTCCATCGAGCTGGTGAAGAAGGGATGCTGGCTGGACGACTTCAACTGCTACGACCGGTACACACAGACACACACACACACACACACACACACACACACACACACACACACACACACACACACACCTTGCCTTCAAACAACATAAATGAGCTCCTCCAGCCAATCATCACACACCGACCACAGTGTGATCCATGCTGTCACGTTTACCTTCTTGCACTGAGCTGATCCAGGATCTGCTTCGATCCAAATCACAGCCACAGTCACCTGAATGTGTTTTATGTTGTCAGGTAGACCCCACAATGACTGAAGTCCTGTAAATGCATGTAAACAAATCTATGACAGTCAGTCTGTCCTGTCCTGCTGCGTTCCTGTTTCCCTTCAGAGCAGCTGCTCACAGGGACGTGATCATTGACCCTGAAGATCCTCTGTGGGATTAAAACAGGGCAACATGCTGGGGGGCTGCGTCCTCCCACCTGGGTGTACTGTGTGCTGCAGACCACGCGGTCACGAGGGTGGAACGCCACTTTATCCCTGGCAGTGTTGGGAGTAATGGAATACATGCAGAATACAAAATATGAGTAACTATATTCCATTACAGTTACCGTTTAAAAAGGTGGTAATCAGAATACAGTTACTTTGTTGAAATAAATGGATTACACGGCGGTCTTTTCCTGTTTCATACGTCAGGCTGTGCTCTCTCTGTTTTTGGTGATTCCCAAACCAAACACGCATTAAGAGGCTCTGATGTCACCTCTACTTGCAGCCGCATAATGACGTGAAGAAATTTTTTTTTAAATGATTTAATATGAAGGCAACAGGCAGAGTGTTGCAGGCATCGCCCTAAAGCCTGATGGGCAGTGTAGTCCGTGCTGCAGGGAGGATGGACTGCTGTACCCGTGATGTGTCTGTGAGCGAGGGGGGAGAAAAAAGTACGAGCTGTCACCGAGCAGTTGTTCCTGTTTTCCTCTGAAACAATCAGCTCCGTTGGAGCCTTTCAACGCCTCTCTCTGTCTCTGCTAGCAAAGTTGAGCCAGACAACAAAGTAAAGCTAGTTTTCAGCTACGAGCCGACACAGAGGTCCCTTTACTACGGTTTTATATACGCGCCTTACCTAATGTCCACCTACTGTTACTCATTTATATTAAGATTTAAACATCTAGCTGGTGTTGGTGTGGAGAGTAACCTTCATTAATAGTAATGAATCAGCTACAGGTAGCTTGGTGTTCATCTGAACAACAAACTGGACTCATAACTCAGACGCCCTCTACAGGAGAGGGCAGAGCAGGCTGTACCTGCTGCAGGGACTCAGGTCGTTTGGAGTGGAGGGCCCACTCCTGAAGACCTTCTGTGACTCTGCGGTGGCCTCAGCCTTCCTTTACTCTGTGGTCTGCTGGGGCGGCAGCATCTCTGCCGGGGACAGGAAGAGACTGAACAGGCTGATCAGGGCCAGCTCTGTTCTGCCCTCTGGACCCAGTGGAGGTGGACAGTGACAGGAGAACGGTGGCTAAGCTGTCATCCCTGTTGGACAACATCTCCCACCCCATGCAGGAGCCTGTCAAAAAATAATATAAAACAGTGTGCAAATGTAACCGACCCAGAGTATGGGCCGGTAAAACAGATTAAATGTTCCTGCAAAACAGGGAAATGATGAGACAGAGACGACTGGTGAAGTTTCTCTTTGCCTCGCTTCTGCCATATTTATTTATACAATCACATGTATTTTTAACTTGCAGCATCACCATTCTCTATATACAACAGAAATAACAATAAAACCGTCTGTATGTTCAAGCTGCAATACCACGATCTTTTCATGGCAACCAAAAGTACTTCACGTGTAGTGACCTTCAAATCATTTACTCGGCTATTCTCTCTGAATGACAATCCAAAACAATATGAAATGCATGTTCAAATACATTTTTACCTCTAACTTTTAACCCAAATACCTATGTATTCTGATTGTTTTAACCAACATACCAGTGCTTGGTCTTAAACCAATTTAGCTTAGTAGCTCACAAATACATGAAAGAGTCATGTGTATGCTGGCAGGCTTAGCTTTAGCTATAACATTCTCAAAATCACTTTTCAGAACCAGTAAACAGTCGTTCTTCACTGCCAACAGCAGATTAACATCATATTCACAAAATCAGGACACGACAAGGAGCTTATTCAGCTAAAACGACCTGACATAAGTGGAGAAAGGAAACCAAAATGGCGCCCGCGGCTGGCTAGGCTTTGGCATTTTTTCCAGTCCTTCTACTTCATAAAACGTAACAAATAACAGGGTTTACCCGCTGATTTATACCCCCACATTTAGCTGTGTTTCTTATCAATATTTTACAACAGTTTTAATATAGTTTTACCGGTTACAAACCTGCAAAACAGGGAAATGATGAGACAGAGACGACTGGTGAAGTTTCTCTTTGCCTCGCTTCTGCCATATTGGAGAGGAGGACCTATGACCTCGCTATTCTGTCTCACTGAACAATGCGCCACCCGGAGGCTGGGGGGTGCAACTACCTCATTACATATAGTTCACTTCGGTGACAAATCTCTCATTTTTTTAACAAGTACTACTTCTGATGGGATCACACATTAGTGTGTCACACAAATACTGATAACAGTGCAAATGTTTGCAATATAAGAAATGTAAACATCTGTGTTTAGTGAACTTTGCAGTGTTGCTCTGTGGTGCAGCTACACTGTAGCAAAGTTTACACACTGTGTCTACTTGATCCACGTCTGACTGAACCCATAATGTTTCCACACCACTGAAGGTTTTTACCTCTTTTCAACCAACGGCAGTCACTCTCCTCTCCAAATAACTTCTGCTTAGCTTTCCGAGCTTCCCTCGGGTCCTCTTATTGTTGTGACACGTGTTCGAAATTCAGAGAGGTGCGCTCGATTTGCCACACGGAGCAGCGCGAGAGTAAAGCACGAGGGAGGGGCTAATAATTGGCTCAGTCATTTTTAATGATCCTTGAAAGCCCAGATCGTAATCGTGATTAAAATTCGATTAATTGAGCAGCCCTAGTCAGAGTGTTACTGTGTGTGAAGTCATTTCCTGTCTCTCTCTCAGGCAGCAGTGTGTGGCCACCGAGGAGAGCCCGCAGGTCTTCTTCTGCTGCTGTGAAGGAAACTTCTGCAACGAGCGCTTCACCCACCTGCCGGACATCACCGTGCCACGTGAGTTCCATCTGATTGGTCCGTTAGCACGTGTCACACGTGTCTTCTCCTCGTATCATTGTTTGTGCTTCATGAGGTCGTGACTTCAACAGGTGGTGTCATGGGTGCCTCCTCCATCTTTTATGTACAGTCTTGATATACTGAAACCCGTCGGCAGGTTTCCTCGCACCAGACTGTCAGGGGCGTTTCCAAAGTTACCATGGTAACCCAGCGCCAATAAAGTCCTTTTAAATGTAAATGCAGTCTTTCTGTGTGTGTCAGTGATCAAGGCCCCGCCCCACAGCGTGGGTGTGTTAAACGTGATGATTTACTGCCTGCTGCCCGTCACCATGCTGTCTGTCGCTCTGCTCACCACCGTCTGGATGTACCAACACCGCAAACCTCCGTATGGACACGTGGACATTGCCGAGGTGAGCCTCAAACACTCACGCTTACCTTTTGATGAAACGAGTAGAAGTACTCGGTTACTTTGACCTGCAGACCGGAGCTGATGACGTCAGTTTGACTCTGCAATGCTGAGACGGCTCCATCTGCTGGTGGTCTGCAGGCACTGCAGCAGGAAACATCTCAAACGAGGGTTTGTCACCACATCGTGGTTCCTCATATTGAACTGTAAAACACGGCCAATCGGTCTGATAGGGCGAGAGGCGGGATTCACCTGAACAGGTGGCCCGTGTATTGACAGCACTCTCACCTGTGGTTCAGTTTTTATTCATACAGCACCAAATCACAACAGCAGTCGCCTCGAGGCGCTTTATATTGTACAGTAGATCGCACAATAATAGATACAGAGAAAAACCCAACAATCACATGACCCCCTATGAGCAGCACTTTGGTGACAGTAGGAAGGAAAAACTCCCTTTTAACAGGAAGAAACCTCCAGCAGAACCAGGCTCAGGGAGGGGCGGGGCCATCTGCTGCTGGTTAGGGTGAGAGAAGGAAGACAGGATAAAGACATGCTGTGGAAGAGAGACAGAGGTTAATAACAGATATGATTCAGTGCAGAGAGGTCTGTTAACACATAGTGAGTGAAGAAGAAACACCCAGTGCATCATGGGAATCCCCCAGCAGCCTACACCTACTGCAGCATAACTAAGGGAGGATTCAGGGGTCACATTAATTCTGACATGGGAGGGGCTTCTGTCATGTTGCTGTCTATAAATGTGTCACATTGATGCCCTCCCCCACTCTCCTTTCCTCTCCTCCAGGATCCTGGTCCACCTCCTGCCTCCCCCCTGCTGGGGCTGAAGCCTCTGCAGCTGCTGGAGGTGAAAGCCAGGGGGCGCTTCGGCTGCGTCTGGAAGGCTCAGATGATGAACGAACACATGGCCGTGAAGATCTTCCCCATGCAGGTACCGGTGTTTGCTCCGAGCATCAGGGCAGCCGTCCTGACTCCCAACCCTTCCTCACCTCCTCCTCCTTGCAGAATAAGGACTCCTGGGAGACCGAGAGGGACGTGTTCATGACGCCGGGCATGAGGCACAAGAACATCCTGAGGTTCATCGCCGCAGAGAAACGAGGGAGCCACCCCGAGGCCGAGCTGTGGCTCATCACAGAGTTCCACGAGAGGGTGAGGAAGGGGGGCCGAGGGGGGGTCAGAAACTCCCGGGGGTGTGGGGTCGATCTCCTGATGTTTGTCTCTGCAGGGCTCGCTGTCGGGCTTCCTGAAGGGAAACATGATCAGCTGGTCCGAGCTGTGCCACATAGCCGAGACGACGGCGCGCGGCCTGGCGTACCTCCACGAAGACGTCCCCCAACTGAAGGGAGAGGGTCCCAAACCGGCCATCGCCCACAGGTCTGCCCACAAACCCCCACACCTACAGATCAGACAGGAAACCCTAGTCTGCAGTGACGAGCTGCTGCCACACGGTGGAGCTGTGAGTCAGCGTTAGAGGACGTCACAGTTCACGCTGCTCGTTTTTACTTCAGAATCTCAGAGATCGCTTATGTTCACGTGCTCAACGCGCAGCAGCTGCTCACACGCTGCTAACACACTGCTCGAATACTGCTAACACGCTGCTCACACGCTGCTAACACGCTGCTCACACGCTGCTCGAATGCTGCTAACACGCTGCTCGAATGCTGCTAACACGCTGCTAACACGCTGTTCACACACTGCTAACACGCTGCTCACACGCTACTAACACGCTGCTCGACATGCTGCTAACACGCTGCTCGACATGCTGCTAACACGCTGCTCACATGCTGCTAACATGCTGTTCACACACTGCTAACACGCTGCTCGAATGCTGCTCACACGCTGCGCACACACTACTAACACGCTGCTCACATGCTGCTAACACGCTGTTCACACACTGCTAACACGCTGCTCGAATGCTGCTCACACACTACTAACACGCTGCTCGAATGCTGCTAACACGCTGCTCACATGCTGCTCACACACTACTAACACGCTGCTCGAATGCTGCTAACACGCTGTTCACACACTGCTAACACGCTGCTCACACGCTGCTAACACGCTGCTCACACACTACTAACACGCTGCTCACACACTACTAACACGCTGCTCACATGCTGCTAACACGCTGTTCACACACTGCTAACACGCTGCTCGAATGCTGCTCACACACTGCTAACACGCTGCTCGAATGCTGCTCACACACTACTAACACGCTGCTCGAATGCTGCTAACACGCTGCTCACATGCTGCTCACACACTACTAACACGCTGCTCGAATGCTGCTAACACGCTGCTCACATGCTGCTAACACGCTGCTCACACGCTGCTAACACGCTGCTCACACGCTGCTCACACGCTACTAACACGCTACTAACACGCTGCTCGAATGCTGCTCACACGCTGTTCACACGCTGTTCACACGCTGCTCACACGCTGCTCGAATGCTGCTCACATGCTGTTCACACGCTGTTCACACGCTGCTAACACGCTGCTAACACGCTGTTCACACGCTGCTAACACGCTGTTCACACACTGCTAACACGCTGCTCGAATGCTGCTCACACGCTGCTCACACGCTGTTCACACGCTGCTAACACACTGTTCACACGCTGCTAACACGCTGCTCGAATGCTGCTAACACGCTGCTAACACGCTGCTCACATGCTGCTAACACGCTGCTCACACGCCGCTAACACGCTGCTCACACGCCGCTAACACGCTGTTCACACGCTGCTTACACGCTGCTCACACGCTGCTCTGCTGCTTTCAGCTCCACAGTGAACACATACAGAGACTCACAGTATCAGCATGCAGCAGCAGGTTAGCAGGAAGTGTAGAGCTCAGTGTGTGCTGGGGCTGAATCACAACCTGCACGGCTAGATGAAAGCTACTACATGTACTACTACATGCATATAGTAGTACATGTTGACACCACAGAAATCAGAGTGCTGTAGGCAGCAGCTAAAAGCATCATGGGAGCTGTAGTTGAATAACACAGTAGATCGATGAGGAGCAGGACTGTGGGCGGGGTCAGACAGGTAACGGCGGCCACGTTTGATCGTGTCTCACTCTCTCAGGGATTTGAAGAGTAAGAACATCATGCTGCGCTCGGACCTCACGGCGGTGATCGGAGACTTCGGCCTCGCCGTTTGCTTCGAGCCAGGGAAACCGCCGGGAGAGACGCACGGACAGGTAAGCTGGTCTGACCGCAGGCGGCCGAGGAGACGAGCGTCGCTGCGTCGCTCACGCTCACTCTTGTGTGTGTCTGTGTGTGCAGGTGGGCACCAGGCGCTACATGGCCCCCGAGGTCTTAGAAGGAGCCATCAACTTCCAGAGAGACGCCTTCCTCCGGATCGACATGTACGCCATGGGCCTGGTGCTGTGGGAGCTGGTGTCCCGCTGCAAGGCTGCAGACGGTAACACACACACACACTCGAACCACACCTTAACAGCACAGCGAGGGTTTACCTGACGTCTCAGGAGCGGATGTTGGTTCCGCCCATCTTTAATATGTGGTGTGTTCAGGTCCGGTGGATGAGTACATGCTGCCGTTCGAGGAGGAGGTTGGTCAGCATCCATCACTGGAGGACCTGCAGGAAGTCGTGGTCCACAAGAAGATGAGACCAACCATCAGAGAGCCGTGGCTCAAACACAGCGTGAGTCTGAACCTCAGTCCATGAAACATCAGGGGGCCAGATCTGGATCCCTGAGGGACACCTTCTATCATCAGCCCCTTTATTTTCAGGTGTTTTGTACTGTAAGACTGAGCAGTATTAGAGGGAAACGTTTCCCTGTGGAGGTAAAAGACTTGCTTGTCTTAGAAGTTGTATTTAAGCAGAGATGTGTTCGTGTATATGTAAATATAAAGAATGGTATCATCAGTGTAAAAGTGTCCTGTGCTGAGCTGGGGGGTTTTCGTGTAAACATGAGTGGGCCTAGCATGGATCCCTGAGGGACGCCTTCTATAAATCATGTGGACCTGCAGGTGTCTGGAGGTGTTTTCAGGTAAAGACGCCACAGTTATGTGACAGAGCTGATCCACAGCAGGGCTGTTGTGTAAGGCGTGTGCACGTTTATGCTGATGATGCCATCCTTTACAACAGCGCCCTGTGTTTGACGAAGGCCTTTTCTCGATCGCAGTGCTTCCTTCGCTAACCCCGCCTCCCCCATGTGCTGCTCTCTGCAGGGTCTAGCTCAGATCTGTGAGTCGGTCGAGGAGTGCTGGGATCACGACGCCGAGGCTCGCCTGTCGGCCGGCTGCGTGGAGGAGAGAATCGCCCAGATCCGCCGCCTCACCGCCACCATCGCCCCACCTACCTCCGAAAACAACACCCTGCTGGGTTCCTCTGTCGCACCTGTTCCCATGGTAACTAACGTGGACCTGCCGCCCAAAGACTCCAGTATATGAGTCTATGAAAGAAACGAGGTGCACACACCACGCCATCGCTCCGCAGTGGAATTTCGGGCGTGAGAGCAGCTGCTATTTTACTCTCTGGACTTCTTTTGGACTCTTTGTGATTCCCTCTCGTCCGTTGGGACGGAGTACCAGCACACCTCGTTGTTCCTAAGTTTTCCTCTCAGTGGGACTCATTCGTGTCTTTTTAACCAGGCGTGTGTTTTATGAGAAAACGCGTTCAGGGTCCGACTCAGTGAATGCTTCGATCTCCAGGTACCTCAGCGACCCTTTTTATTCGCTCATTTTTTACCGTTTTCTTCGCTCATTCCTGCCTCTGCGGTCTTCTACTCACATCTGGATCATATCTACCCACCTGACAACAGCGTCACCTAGCAACCACCTGTCACCAGGCGACTACAATGCTGCAAAACCCACAGAGGAGCCCGAGACTGTTACACAGCAAACACACATCCACAGCGACCGCTTTACTACTTTACCTGGACTTTAGTTTTTATCGGTCTCCTGCGACAACACGTCGCTGTTCGCATCTTTAAATCCAACGGACGGAAACAGGAAGTGATGTCAGACGGAAAAAGGCGAAATGGGCCTGTTTGTTTCCAGTGTGGCGGTTTCCGTTCTCCCGTGTTTTGTGTCTCGGTCTTCTCGCCTGGGGGTGAAGGCAGAGAGACTGTGATTGGTTGGCCTCACATTGCAGAGGTGTGATTGGCTGACTGCGCTCAACCACAGCATTTTGGTTGGTTTGGAAATAATTTCTCAGGTAATCAAACCTACAGGTGAATGATGCATGCATTCAGGTGTGTGTGTGTGTCTGTGTGTGTGTGTGTCTGTGTGTGTGTCTGTGAGCCTGTGTGTGTGTGTGTGTCTGTGAGCCTGTGTCTGTGTGTGTGTCTGTGTGTCTGTGAGCGTGTGTGTGTGTGTGTGTGTGTGTGTGTGTGTGTGTGTGTGTGTAAACAGTCACATGGTGTGACAGGTTTGAGTTTACACCTATTTCCTGCCTGTGTTACCTGAAAGACCGGTGACCTTTGACCTTCAGCAGCGCCACCTTCAGGTTAAAGCCTTCAAACTGAGCGTCCGACGTGTGAGTGCTGCATGATTTATTCTACACGTGTGGAAGGAGGGCTTCTTCCTGTCCCTGCCTTTCACAATAAAAGCCCTGGACATGCACACTATGTGACTGAGATTTCATTTGTGAGGTCAAACAGCTGATTTCTGTTTATGAACGTCTCATGCCCCACTGACTCACATCCAGCTGTCCAGATCCACAGACTGATCCTAACAAGCTGCTGCAGAGGTCAAAGGTCGCCTGTGTCCTTCTAACGCCCCTGTTCTTCCCTTCTGTGATGCCATACATGTAACATGAATGTCTACGATGCTGCTGCTGACCCTGACGATGATGATGATGATGATGATGAATATATTTCTGTAGATTCTTTTTATTGTTAGTTTGATTTTAGTGACATTGACCACATGCAAATCTGTGTTTGTACAGAGTGTGTGTGTGTGTGGGGGGGGGGGTTAATGATCAGCACTGATCAATGAGAGTGTCAGTAGAGAGTGTCAGTAGAGACGACAGTAGAGCTCCTGAAGCACAGACCACCTCAACACAGCGGAAATACCTCAGACTTTTCTACGAGCTGGATTTTTACATTTTGATGTTTGTGATCTTTTATTGTTTACTTTGTGTTTTTGTTGTTTCCATTAAACCCGCGGAGCTGCCCGGCCGTCCGACTCACAGCTCGCTGCCGTTTCACACCTGGACTTCCTCTCATCCTTCCTCCTCTCTCTTCAGGTTTCCTTCTTTCCTTTCCTCTACTACCTCCTTTCTGTTTCCTTCCTGACTCTTCGTCCACTCGCTGTTCTCTCCTTGCTGTAACAGGTCACATGGTTTAACGCCTCCTCGGGATCTGTTATTGTGATCGATTCAGTGACTCTAAAGTAAGGTGTAGTACTTCAGGCAGCGCTCCACCTGCAGTCTGACCTCCTTCAGGGCTAACCCCGCCTCAGTCACTGACTCCAGGTGTTTCAGGAACTGGTTACCTCATTAAAGTCTCACAGGTGGAAACGCTGTGCTGCGCCCGCTTGTTTGTGCTCAGCATGGTTAGCGACTCAGCTGCTGCACGGTGCTTTCATTCTTTTATTTTTCTGTCCTGAGAATTCATCTCTGTAAATAATTTAGGACGCTCGTTCGACCCGTCGGGCCGGGTAGTTTGGATCTCCAGCTGTTCCCCAGCAGCTGCCGCCTCCATGAGAACCGATGCAAGTTCCTGTGAGGCAGGACGGCGCATCAACGCTTCCAAAAATGCCCCAAAACCCTGAACTTCCTGTCGTCTGCTGACATCACCGGCTGTTCAGGGCCTCGGCCAGCTGATCTGACTCTACAGTACATGACTGCACACGGAAACACCTGGCCAGGTTATTTCATCAGAGTTAGCTTGTGCTGCTAGCACTGACCTGGCTAACACCTCCCTCAGAGCTGTGAGGGAGGTTCTGGTCTCCGAGTCCTTGGAGCTCGATGCTAAAGAGAGCGAGTCACGTGACTCCTTCCTCCAGCTTGTCCTGAGCAGGTGTGTGAAGATGGCCGCCTCCTTTTTGGTATTTTGGCCTGTGCCAAAGAAACGGCCGAGGTCAGAGACACGAGTTCCCTCACAGTCCTCTGTCTCTGCCATCGAAGTTTTTAAATAGTGACGAGCAGAAAGGAGTTCTGGGTGTTTATCCTCAGGACAGCCCTGTGAGTGTAGGACTGAACGCTCGCTGTGCTGACTGTGACGGCGAGCAGAGCTGTGATCCCAGCGAATCTTCGTTTAAACATGACTAAGGCGGGAAAAGAGCAGAGCTGCTAACGAATCGATCAGACACGCCGTGAACGAGCGAGGTACTGTCACTGGTCTTGGGACCCGCCCCCTCTGTCGACTTTGCTGCCAATCGACAGGCGCATTACTTATACGTCTGATTTTTTTCTGGGGGGGGGAGGGGGTGATCGTCATGGCAACAGTGACCCGTACTCAGGGTAAGCTAGCCCTGCTTTACATGGCAGTTAGGATTAGGAAAGCTAGCTGTGCGTTATCAGGCTGTTGACCTGCACAGAAAACCGCCTCGCCGTGTCAGCTGTGATCTGATTGGCTAACAGCTCTGCTGCCACTTTACGCTGAAGTAAAACAGCCGACCCAGAATGCACGGTTCCAAATGTTACAACATCTGGAGCTGCAGCTGGAGTCCTACACTCACTGAAAGTCATGAGCACCGTTCACTTCCTGTGGCATGGGCCGACAGAGGCGGTCAGCTCCACCTACGCCATCTGCTCCACCTGTGGGAGGAGCGAGCTGTGAGTCTCTAAACAGGAAGAGAAGCGACTGATCTTCATCGGCGTGACTGTAGGAGGAGCAGTTTAACATGTATAAATACACGTGTACATACATATATGAACAGGAAGGAGGAAGTGACATCTAACAAAATAAAAGCCTCTTCCTGGTTCCGGTCCTTCCTTCAGTAGAGGCGACTGATGGAGGTTCCTGGTTTTACTGTGGTGCTTTATAAAGAGAACCTCCACCTGCTCCGTCTGCCTGGAGACTGACAGGAAATGACCTGTGTGTGTGTGTGTGTGTGTGTGTGTGTGTGTGTGTGTGTGTGTGTGTGTGTGTGTGTGTGTGTGTGTGTGTGTGTGTGTGTGTCGTCGCTGTATGAATGTATCTGAGCCGGTGACTCTGAGGCTCACACTCCAATAAACTGTAGAAAATGAAACTTTTTGTAAATGAAACAATAAAAATGTGACAGTATTTTAAACAGACTGCTGGATTTCTTTACCATAAGGTGGAGCAGGAAGAAGAGCACGGGTGGTGTTTGGTCAGGGGTGTCAAACATAAGGTCCGGGGGCCAGAACTGGCCCTGTGGACACTCGAACGGTTGGAAGAAGTAAAGGAGGGTGGAGATTATCATACGTATGTAGTCTACGCTACACCTGTTAGAGAAACAGTGAAAGGTCATTTAGTATAGATGGAAAGTTTTTTGCAGTAAAAACAAGTAAAACAAAATGTTTTTTTAGTTTTATTCAGTTCAATTCAGCTTTATTTATATGCCAAATCACAACAACAGTCGCCTCAAGGTGCTTAATATTGTACAGTAGATCGTACAATAATACATACAGAGAAAAACCCAACCAATCATATGACCCCCTATGAGCAAGCACTTTGGCAACAGTGGGAAGGAAAAACTCCCTTTTAATTGTGATTGGTGAGAGAAGGAAGACAGGATAAAGACAAGCTGTGGAAGAGAGCATATTTGTGTAATATGTGTAATGTATGACACATATTACACCTGTAACACCTACAGCATGTTCTAATCGCTCTAATAGGATATTATGGTCAACAGTATCGAACGCTACACTGAGGTCTAGCAGGACAAGCACAGAGATGAGTCCACTGTCAGAGGCCATAAGAAGATCATTTGTAACCTTCACTAAAGCTGTTTCTGTGCTGTGATGAGCTCTGAAACCTGACTGAAACTCTTCAAATAAGCCAAAGGAGCTTGGAAAGAAAAGCGTCTGGACTTCTTTATGGGGCGATCGTGGCTCAAGAGTTGGGAGTTCGCCTTGTAATCGGAAGGTTGCCGGTTCGAGCCCCGGCTTGGACAGTCTCGGTCATTGTGTCCTTGGGCAAGACACTTCACCTGTTGCCTACTGGTGGTGGTCAGAGGGCCCGGTGGCGCCAGTGTCCGGCAGCCTCGCCTCTGTCAGTGCGCCCCAGGGTGGCTGTGGCTACATTGTAGCTGCCATCACCAGTGTGTGAATGTGTGCGTGAATGGGTGGATGACAGGTTGTGTAAAGCGCTTTGGGGTCCTTAGGGACTAGTAAAGCGCTATATAAATACAGGCCATTTACCATTTACCATTCTTTAAGTTACTTGAAGACGTTTCACCTCTCATCCGAGAAGCTTCTTCAGTTCTAAGGTCAAATGGTGGGGAGTCCCAGATATAAACCTAGTGGGAGTATCCCCCCACAGAGGGACAAAAGGACCCCTGATGATCCTCTAATCCCCTGAGCCAAGGTGTGAAACTGGGTGTGGGTCCCAATCAGCCAGAGTTTCGGGTGAGTTCATTGTGAAACCTGGCCCCACCTTATCATGCGAATTCCTGAGGTCAGATGGCCCAGGATGTGAGTGGGCGTTAAGGCGTCTGGGAAGGATCTCAAAACTGGATTATAGATGGCAGAGAGTTGGTGTCGTAAGCCCCGCCTCTGTTCAAAGATGGTCGCTCACAGTGGACATAGATGCTTCTTTCACTCCTCTTTCAAACCATCTGTCCTCTGTCCAAAATGTGAACATTGGCATCCTCAAAGAGTGACCTTTGACCTTAAGATGCAGATGGACTGCTGAGTCTTGTCCTGTGGAGGTGGCTCTTCTGTGTTGTGCCATGCGCTTGTGAAGTGGTTGTTTGGTCTCTCCGATGTAGAGGTCTGGGCATTCCTCGCTGCACTGTACAGCATACACCACATTGTTAAGTTTGTGTTTTGGCGTTTTGTCTTTCGGGTGAACCAGTTTGTGTCTGAGCGTGTTGCTGGGTCTGAAATGCACCGGGATGTCATGCTTGGAGAAAACTCTCCTGAGTTTTTCTGATACACCGGCTACATAGGGGATGACAATGTTGTTGCGTCTGTCCTTCTTATCCTCCCTCGCTGGTGTCTGGTCTTCTTTTCTGTGCCTCTTTGCTGACTTTAAGAACGCCCATTTAGGATAGCCGCACGTTTTGAGTGCTTCCTTTACATGTGTGTGTTCCTTCTTTTTCCCTTCAGGCTTAGAGGGAACATGTTCTGCCCGGTGGTGTAGGGTCCTGATTACTCCAAGTTTGTGTTCCAGAGGGTGATGGGAGTCAAAGAGGAGGTGCTGGTCCGTGTGTGTGGGCTTCCGGTAAACTTCGATGTTGAGGTTGCCGTTCTCTTCAATGTCCACAGCGCAGTCCAGGAAAGGCAAACAGTCGTCCTTTGTGTCTTCCCTGGTGAACTTGATGTTTTTATCCACAGCGTTAATGTGCGCAGTGAAGGATTCCACTTCTTGTGTCTTGATTTTGACCCAGGTGTCGTCTACATATCTGCACCAGTGGCTGGGTACTCTTCCTTTGAAAGAGCCAAGAGCCTTCCTTTCCACTTCCTCCATGTAAAGGTTGGCTACAATGGGTGACACGGGGGAGCCCATGGCACAGCCATGCTTTTGTCTGTAAAAGCCTTCGTTGTACTTGAAATATGTAGTGGTGAGGCAGAGGTCTAACAGTGTGCAGATCTGATCGGGTGTGAAGTTGGTCCTGTCCTCCAAGGAGCTGTCTTCTTGTAGTCGTTTTCTGACAGTCTCCACGGCCTCCGTGGTGGGTATGCAAGTGAAGAGAGAGACTACATCAAAGGACACCATGGTTTCATCTGGATCCAGGGTAAGTTTCTGGACCTTGTCGGTGAAGTCGGTGGAGTTCTTGATGTGGTGTGGGGTGTTCCCCACGAGAGGAGCAAGGATGGTAGCAAGGTGTTTAGCAATGTTATAAGTGGCTGAGTTTATGCTACTGACTATGGGTCTGAGTGGGACAGCTTCCTTGTGGATTTTAGGAAGTCCGTAAATGCAGGGTATGGCATCCCCTGGGTAAAGGCGGTGATATGTAAGGCGGTCAATGATTTTGTCCTTTTCAAAGTCTTGAAGGCAAGCTATAACTTTCTTTTTGTGGCTGCTTGTAGGGTCTCGCTTCTTCAAATAAGCCTCTGCAGATGATCTGTTAGCTGTTTGACAACTACTCTTTCAAGGATGTTTGATATGAAAGGAAGGTTGGAGATTGGCCTATAATTAGCTAAGACTGCTGGGTGTAGAGATGCTTTTTGAGTAAAGGTTTAACTACAGCCAGCTTGAAGGCCCTGAGTACTCTGAGTACTTTCTCCCACACTGGAAACACTGGGATGATCACATTATTTGAACATTACCTAATAAGACTGATTCAGCACAGACAGTTATGTTAAACTTTCCTAGCAGTCCTTCACAAACAGGGAACAGTCTGTCTATTCTCTCCATCTGTCAGCTGCTGCTGGCTCTTCCTCCTCCTCTTCCTCTGCTGAGTTTGTCCTGGTGGATCATCAGGGGTGCAAAGCCTCACAGATGATGTGCAGCAGTGGGTCCCTCAGTCTGTCCTCACTCTGGACACTTGCAGTCGTCACACATGGAAATCAAATGTGCGATAAGCTGCAGGATTCAAACACAAGTGTAACTTATAAACACATGTTCATACTTTTATTCCACAATCAGAGAGAAAGAAACAGAGAGAGAGTGCAGGACAGACAGACAGGTGACAGTCTCAGGTGTACACACTGCTACACAACAGCACAGAGAAGCAGGATTTAGTGTTTGTGTTATTACGAAACAAGAAGAGTTCCCAATTATTAAACTTTATTAAGAAACAGTATACACAACATGTACACAACCAGAACAAAATGAACATATGCCAGGGGGTGTGATACAAAGAATTACATACATTCAAATAATTTGTAATTACTACAAAGAGTAATAGTTTTCACAGCCTTTTTGTTAAGTGATCCACGAATCAATTTTATGTAACATAAAGCATCATTATAGTAATGTTTAAAACTAGCCTTTTTGTTACTGTATTTGCATTTGTGAAAATAAAATTTAGCTAAGATAACTAACAAGTTTATTATAAAGTAAACATCTTTTTTTTTTGCCTTCGAAAGAAACAAAATACAACATTTTCCCGTTTCACAGTAAAGTCTTTGTAGAGATGTCCAGTTTCATCTTAGGTTGTGATTATAATATAGATAAGCTTCCAGAAAAGCTCTCGATGCTTCACAAACAAGTTCTATTAGCTTGGTCCCTTATATATATAAACACAACTTTACACCCCATACGTATTCAATTTGGAATAATAGGAACATAGTGCATAAAAATAAATCATTATTTTTTTCTAGGTGGGTTGAGAAACGGATTGTTTTAGTGAATCAGCTGTTTGATCCTAATGGGCAGCTCATGTCCTACTCAGAATTCTTAAACACTTATAAATTTCCAGCCACACCCAAAGAATATGCCATATTATTTGATGCAATACCTACGGGTATTATAATGCTTTTTAAAGGTATTCAACCTTGCATATCATCTGTTTCTCTCCCCAACCCTTTAGATTCACACATAGGAAGAATCTGTCTAACAAACCACAGTAAAAGTAATAAGAATATCCGTGCTTTGTTCCAGACAGAATCTCTAACTGTCCCACATGTGGTCTCTTATTGGAATTCCTTTGTCAGTGACATTAACTGGAAAAGAGTATGGACAATTCCTAACAAGTAACTGGTAACGAATAAAGTGAAGGAAGTCTCATTTAAAATACTGCATAAATTTTATCCTGCTAATCATTACATGACGAAGTTCAAAAGGGACATAAATGTGAGCTGTGGATTTTGTGGAAGCCATCCTGAGACTGTGCAGCACCTCTTCTGGATCTGTTCATACGCTAGAACATTTTGGAAAGACTTCAGTAGATTCATTGCTGGACATCTCTACAAAGACTTTACTGTGAAACGGGAAAATGTTGTATTTTAACTTATTGTAAAAAGCCTAATTTTAAACATTACTATAATGATGTTTTATGTTACATAAAATTGATTCGTGGATCACTTAACAAAAAGGCTGTGAAAAACCTAATCAAATCAAATCAAATCACTTTTATTGTCACATCACATGTGCAGGTACATTGGTACAGCACATGTGAGTGAAATTCTTGTGTGCGAGCTTCACAAGCAACAGAGTTGTGCAAAATACAATAATGTAAACAAGCAAAATACAAGAATGGCTACATCTGAAACTAATAAATATATGTACAATATATAATAGTATATGCATTTCTGGATGTGTATACTAAATATTTTTCTACGTGTGTGTGTGTGTGTGTGTGTGTGTGTGTGTGTGTGTGTGTGTGTGTACACATATTTTACAGATTAAATAGAGTCAACAATAAATAAAATATATAAAATATACAGAGTTGAATATGTGCAAAACAGTGGCGTTACTGTACAGTATGGAGTGCATAATGTTAAAGTTCCAGTAGTGAAGCTGAGGTGTCTATGACGTGTTCAGCAGTCTGATGGCCTGGTGGAAGAAGCTGTCTCTCAGTCTGCTGGTACGGGACCGGATGCTGCAGAACCTCCTTCCTGATGGAAGTAGTCTGAACAGTTTATGGCTGGGGTGACTGGAGTCCTTGATGATCCTCCCCGCTTTCCTCAGGCACCGCTTCCTGTAGATGTCTTGGAGGGAGGGAAGCTCACCTCCAATTATCCGTTCAGAGCACCGCACTACTCGCTGGAGAGCTTTGCAGTTGTAGGCGGTGCTGTTGCCATACCAGGTGGTGATGCATCCAGTGAGGATGCTCTCAATGGCACAGTGATAGAAGGTCCTGAGGATGCGGGGGCTCATGCCGAATCTTTTCAGTCTCCTGAGAAAGAAGAGGCGCTGCTGCGCCTTCTTCACTGTTTTGTTTGTGTGTACTGACCACGTAAGATCCTCAGCCAGATGTACACCAAGGAACCGGAAGCTGCTCACTCTCTCCACAGCAGCGCCGTTGATGGTGATGGGGGTGTGTACTTCTCTGCACCTCCGGAAGTCCACTATCAACTCCTTTGTCTTTGCGACGTTGAGGGTGAGATGGTTGTCTTGACACCAGTGGGTCAGGGCGCAGGGCGAAAACTATTACTATTTGTAGTAATTACAAATTATTTGAATGTATGTAACTCTTTGTATCACACCCCCTGGCATATGTTAATTCTGTTCTGGTTGTGTACATGTTGTGTATACTGCTTCTTAATAAAGTTTAATAATTAAATTTTAAAAAAAGAAGCGTGGTCCGGTGCACGCTTAGTGGTCCCATATATCCCACAATTCATAGCGCGGCGGTGGGTGTGGATAAAAAAAAAAAAAAAAGCATACAGACTGTCACTACCCGATCCGTACCGGAAACCCGATCGGTACCCCGCATGCGCAAATCTTACGTCACTTCCTCTCTTTGCCAACATTGCGACATTCAATATATTTGAATGGTACGGTTAGCGCCCAGTTAGCTCCTAGCATTTCTCAACAGCTCTGCCTCCTTTTCGACTGCCCGGGACATTTAAACAATGGATAATCCGTATACAAAGAAATTCATGCTTTTCTCCTCAACAGAGAGCGTCCCCCGACTGAACAACAGCGCCGTAAAATAAGAAGAATGGCGTCTAATTACAGAGTTAATAATGCAGACTTTGTAATATCTC
Source organism: Rhamphochromis longiceps (assembly GCF_057381845.1). Taxonomy (NCBI): domain Eukaryota; kingdom Metazoa; phylum Chordata; class Actinopteri; order Cichliformes; family Cichlidae; genus Rhamphochromis; species Rhamphochromis longiceps. The sequence goes on from NC_140565.1 coordinate 36,526,828, forward strand.
ACGTGTAGATTCATCAGCCAGATGAAGTGTTTACTGACAATTGGCAGTGATAGCGCACATCATCATCACTATTCCAACAATCCTCTCCTCACAGACGAGCATAAACACACTCGACTATCGCTAAATCAGATTTAACACACGTTTGTAATGATGATAATTCAGTTTATAATAGGGTTTATTCGCTCGGTCAGCAGGTGGCGGTATCCTCGTACACTGGGGAGTACACTGCCATTAAACGAACAGAAGAAGAAGAAAACATCTGCACATGCGCGGTACGGATCGGGTAGACCCGATTTGTACGGTCAGACTTTACACATGCGCAGTAAGGATCGGAGAGTCCTGATCCGTAACTTTCTTTTTATTTTTCGTTTTTGTCTACATTATATTGAAATGCTTCATTATTGCAAACATTTTAAGATATACTTGTTATTCTTAACATCTTAACAGATACTCTGACCCATAACTATCGTAAAACGCTACGACCGGAAGTAGAAACCTTTCGCGCATGCGGGGTACCGATCGGGTTTCTGGTACGGATCGGGTAGTGACACGGGGGGCCGAGCAAGATGGCGGCGTGATGAGGAGTGTCTTTTCGAGCTCTCAGCACTAGAAAGATATAAAGCATTTTTACAACGCTTATTTGACGTCTTTGTAACTTTCAAGACTTTTTTGATGATCAACACACTAAACCTGCTAAACCTGAAACCAAATTCTGCAACAACAACATGTCGAAATCTGCTCAGAAAAGGCTGAGTAACTCGGGCAAACCACATGCAACTAGCATGCTAGCTAGCGACCATAGCTACATAAGAGAAATGGAGTGTCAGCAGATGGTTGAAGAAGAATTTCCACCCCTACCAGTTACGCCTTCCAAGCCTCCAGTGGCTAAAAAACCAACACTGTCTACCAGTCACTCTGATGACGATTCCCTGAAAGCTGATGCGGTCAACACTTTGATTAATCTGATCAACACCAGAAGTGACGCAATTGAAGAAATGGTAGGAACAGTTCGTACGGACTTAAAGGACATAAGTGATAAGATTATGGTCATTGAGAAAAGGGTTGAGGAAAACGAAACGCTTACACAGAAATGTGACGAACGCATCTCTGAAGTTGAACGCTACAACCGCCGTTGGAATCTGAGACTGTATGGGGTACCGGAGTTGGAGAAGGAAGATGTGCGCGCAAAGGCGATTGGGATATGCCAAACGGTTCTACCTGCGGAGAAGGAAAAGTTTTCAGAGGTCTTAGACATCGCTCATCGAGTGGGGAAACCAAAACAAAATGACCCGAGACCCAGAGGGATCATCATCCGGTTCATCTCAAGAAGAATTCGTGATGCGGTGTGGAAAGCTGCCAAGAATAATACTTTCCTTCAAAATAATCATCTGAGGTTTACTGAAGACCTGACGAGAGAGGACAAAGAAAACAGACTGAAGCTGTGGCCCATTATAAAGAAAGCACGTGAAGAAGGGAAGTCTGCTTACTTTATTGGAGGTCGAGGCTTTGTAAATGGTGCTGAAGTTCACACATAAACCCCCCCCATCGGGTAGTGACACAGACCCTGAATTGGGACACCCTTCGTCGCGTCGCTGTGACGTAATCGGTCTCCAAATGCGCACTACGAAGCGTGCGGTCCTAACAGAGAGAAGTCCTTTTGCACCAATTGGGAACTTTTTAAATTTGAAGCATGCAAATTCTTGAGAAGATACGGGAGTCAAATTGCTAAATTAAGGAAAGCAGAAGAACAGGAAGTAATAAGCAGAATTGCCTCTTATTACCAGAAGTCCCCAGAAGAAATATCAGAGGACGATAAATTAAGTTTACTAGAACTTCAAAATAAACTGGACGGTTTATATCGACGCAAGGCTGAGGGTGCCTTCATAAGATCCAGGAAGAGGTGGCTGGAGGAGGGCGAACAAAATTGTGCTTACTTTTTCAGACTTGAAAAATACAGATCAAAAACAAACTCTATTCATCAACTAAATATTAATGGCATTGTCTCTGACAATCCTAGAGAAATTTCACATTTCTGTGCCGAATTCTATACTAAACTATACGACTCAAAATATAATGAGGCTGTCTCAACAGGATTTTTCAATAATATTAAAAACCTAAAATCTATTGTTGTGGAAGATAGAAGTTATTGTGACAGCCCTCTGACTGTGGAGGAAGTTTGTAATCCTATTTCTGCACTTAAGGCCAACAAATCTCCCGGCACAGATGGTTTGACTGCAGAGTTTTATAAATCCTTTTCTAATCTCCTGGCTCCGTTTTTACTGCAGGTTTTTACAGAAAGTATAGAGAACAACACCCTCCCTCCTTCTCTTACTCAAGGTCTCATAACACTTATTCCAAAACCAAACAAAGACTTACTCTTTATTGATAATTGGAGACCCATCTCCCTGCTCAATAATGACTATAAGGTTATGGCTTTAGTACTTGCTAACAGAATTAAAGAGGTCTTGGAAACAATTATTGATGAGACACAATCAGGCTTTATGAGAAACAGACACATTTCTAATAACATTAGACTGGTTTTGGATTTACTTGATTACTCTGATCTGATACCTGACAATAGTTTCATTCTCTTCCTGGATTTTTATAAGGCTTTTGATACAATTGAACATCAATTTATTTTCCACTGTTTGGAAAAATTTGGCTTTGGCAAGTTTTTCTGTAAAGCTGTCAAAACCTTATACACAAATGGCAATAGTTCTATTAAAATGATTAACGGCTCCACCCCGAGATTTGACCTGAAACGTGGTATTCGCCAAGGATGTCCTATTTCACCATATTTATTTTTACTTTGTACACAAATTCTTGCAACTAATATTTCAAACAGTGTTGTGCAAGGAATCAGCACAGCTGATAAGGAGCTCGTCATCAGCCAGTTAGCCGATGACACCACACTCTTCTTGAAGAATGCAAACCAAATCCCTCCAGCCCTTACTGTGATTAGTGATTTCTCTGAGGCCTCTGGTTTATGCCTAAATCTTAAAAAGTGTGAGTTACTAGCAATTAAAGACTGCCCTGCAAATACTATCTGTAATATCTCTGTTAAACAAGAAGTCACATACTTGGGACTGTTAATATCCAAAGACCAAAAATCAAGATGCTCTTCAAATTTCTTTTTTTTTTTTTTTTTTTTTTTTTTGTGTCCCGTTTGGATCTTTAGCATCAGAAATGTTGTCTTAAGGCCAAGAAAGATGCCAAGCGGATTTATTTTACCAAGTGGATCATCATGGCCTTGCCATATTGGTCCATTTGATTGACCTTTATTATAATTATGAATTTATTTTATTTTCAGTTGCTACAAACGGGACAGACATGACTGGGGGATAGGACAGGGAGAAAGAATGAAAGAAAGAGAGGGAGAGAAAGAAAACCAGAGGGGAGAAGAGACGGTGAGAAGGGGGGGAAGAACGAAAAAAACAAAACAAACAACACCTGGATCACCTGTATGGAGAAAAAAAAAACAGAAGAGAAAGCAAACAACAAAGAGCAACATAATAAAAAGAACAGCACCATCACAATAAACTAGCTAGCAGTAGATATCAGTAGATACTAAATAATAAACGATATTGTGCAGCACGCAAGATAGACAGCGTACAATGTGCTTTGAGGCAGCAGCCAAGAAAGCTGTAGTCCGCGTCTGTGAATACCCGTGTGTACACCTGTGTGCATACCTGTGTGGATCAGCATTGTTTTGGAGGAAGGAAGGTTCAGGGTTTCAGTAGTCATCATCATGGGCTCATCGGATTAGAATGAGAATAAGCAGTCATCATTTGCAGGTTTTGTCGTTTTATTGTATAACAGGTAAAGGAAAGAAAGACACACATGGACTGCTCTCTCTAAAAAGGACATAGTACGATTTAAGTAACTCAAAATGATACATGAACTCAGGAGACTCAAAGAGAAACTCACCTCAGCTGCCGCCCCATGTGGGAGTGAAGAAAGAGTGAGGGGTAGGTGAGTGCAGTCCTCATATAACGAGTGACAGGTGAGTGCAATTAAGGCCAAGCACCACACCCAATCAAAGGTGAGGAAAAGAAACAAGGTGCATCTGGTGAAGTGAATGTGCTAGAAGGTGAGCCTTTAGAACAAGCATGCTTGCATTCCAAAGGTTCCTTCATGTAATGATCTGCTAGAGGGTGTGGGGGGGCCACAGCCCCGTCCTCCAGGGCATGAAGCAGGTATGGAGGAGATCAAAACTCCAGACATCCAGAGGCTCCCAGAACACAAGAGACCAAGGAAGACCAACAGAGGGGCAGCTGCGCCACTGTCCCGGAAAGAGCTGAGGAGAGTCCCAGATGAGGGCTCACTCAGCAGCCGCGGAGCAGAAGCCAGGGGGAGTTGCAGTGACGCGCCCGTGAGCTCCGCCGGCAGCCAGCCGTGCCTGAGTGACCGAGCCCCAGGCCGAGAGGCCGGGGGCACCCCACCTCCGAAGTGGCCCGAGCGAGCCCCAGGCTCCAGGCCCCGATAAGCGGCCGCCAAGGAGTGAGCCGGTGTGTACCTGGACGCCCATCCCCGGACACAAAGAACCACCAACGCACCGATGTCTGAGGGAGTCCGCCACTGGCAGGGGGAGTGGTGGTGGGAGATAGGCCTCCAAACCTTGGAGGGCCTGAGATGTCCCCAGAGAGGTGGCGTCTGATACCCAGCCTGACATATAGACACAGACATACAGGCACACACATATACAAACATCCATTCCCACCCTCATGCTCTCATATGCACTTACTCCACACTCAACCAGTGGAGACAGACATAAAGAGACGTTGTACACACGATCACACTCCCCAAGCGTACTCTACAAACCGGGTCTAGGTACCCTTGCCCCTGGAGGGGGAACTGCACCCAGACCCAGGTGGTGTTACCCTTTTCCCTGCGGTGGGGAGAAGCAGACTGCCCCGACTCTGCAGCAGCAGGGAGGCCCCACACTCCAGACCGCAGTCGGACGGCCAACTCCTCCTCCTAGCCCCCCCGCTCCAGCAGGTCGCAGAGAACGGGGGTGAGAGAAGACTCCAAACCTCCCTCCACCCGCTCATTGTAATGTTGATGCATGTGTGTTCTAAGGTGCAATGAAAACCCAGGAGGGCTTGGAGCTACCTGCCAGAGAGCAGCAGGTAAGCGCATGGTCCCTCCTGCTAGCCCTCAATGTCTACGTGTATTCAAAATTGAGAGGTGGGCAACGATGCCAGGGGTGAGGTATACACCCTGATGGTAATTTGGACTCTTTGTATCGTGCCCACCCCCAAGATCCTATATGTATGTGTAATGAGAGTGTGAGTAATGTGAATGTCTAAGTTGTGGGATAAAATTGAGGCAGAGGCAGCCAGAAGGGGACAGAGGGGGGGGGGGGTAGCCTCCTCTGCACCCTGGTGACATACCCCCACTCCAAGGTCCTGCATGTGTGGGTGGTTGTGGTGGAGCGGGAGGAGGGAGGCAGCTGGAGATGGGGAGGGAAGGAAGGGAGGGGCAGGTGACCCCTCCCTGGGGCCAGCTCCCCCGCTGACCCCAGTAGGCACTCCCATACTCCCCGACCCGCCAGGGAAAGGGGGCCCAGGCCCATCCAGACCGGGGCCCAGTGCAGCAGCGCCCCCCGGCCCCACAGAGCCCGGGACAGTCCACCCAACCCCACCACAGAGAAAACTGCACCCACCCCACCATCCACTCATCTTCCAGACTACATGAGACAATAGACGCCCAGGCTGAGATCTTCCTCCACCTCTCCTGTATCTCCCCCTCCTGCAGAGAGTTCCTGAGGAGAGGAAAGCTCCTGCAAGGTGCTCTTCAAATTTCACTCCAATTATACAGAGAACCCTAAAAAAGTTCAACCAGTGGCTGCAAAGGGACTTGTCTTTGAAAGGTAGAGTGTTACTTACCCTTTGACTACGATGACCTGGATGACTGAGAACCTTCACAGACATGTTACTTACTAAAGCTGAAGGGATATCCCGATGAACATATGCTGCTCTCTCCTTACATCTGGATAAGAAAAGTAGTAAAGATATTGACCGTATGCTCTTTAATTTTATATGGAAAAACCGTACGCACTATATTAGAAAAACTGTTGTGATGAATAAGTACGAATCAGGTGGGCTTAACGTCTTAGACTTTTCTACTTTAAACAACACTTTCAAAATTAATTGGGCTAAACATTTTCTTAAAAACCCTACCTCTATCTGGAACTTTATACCATATCATATTTTCTCCCGTTTTGGTAGCTTTACTTTTATTTTAAATTGTAATTACAATGTTGAGAAACTCCCTGTAAAGCTTTCATCCTTCCATAAGCAGGTCCTCTTAGCGTGGACCCTCATTTATAAACACAACTTCTCACCTCACAAATACCTTATCTGGAACAACAGAGATATTTTATAGAAAAATAAATCACTTTTCCTGGAAACTTGGATCCAGAATGGGATCCTATTGGTGGCTCAGCTGGTTAGTAAAGAGGGACAACTACTTATTTACAACGACTTTATTGCACTATATAATTTTCCAATCAGTGTTCAGGAATTCTCAATGGTGCTTGGTGGCACACCCTCAGGGACTTTAATGTTATATAAAAACACTGACAGCTCGATCTCTACCTCAGTCACTCTCCCTGATCCAGCTGAGTCACCAATAGGAAAAATCTGCTTTTCACAGGAACTTGGTAACAGCAATAAGAGAATACGTAGTTTATTCCAAGAAGATATCGTCTCTCTCCCATATATAATATCTTATTGGAACCGATTTGTTCCAGATATCAAGTGGAAGACAGTCTGGATGGTCCCCCATAAATATTTGATTGTAAATAAGGTGAAAGAAGTCTCTTTTAAAATTCTACATAAATGTTATCCAGCCAGTCACTACATGGTCAAATTTAAAAGGGACATAAATACTAATTGTACTTTCTGTGGGGATCATCCAGAAACTGTGACACATCTTTTTTGGTACTGTTCTTTTACACAGAGATTCTGGAAGAATTTAGCAGGTTTGTTATTGTCCATATTTTAAGGGAGTTTTCTTTACGATGGGAAAATGTTTTATTCTGTTTCTTTAAGTTCCCCAAGAAGTATGAGAAATGTTTTTTATGATAAATTTGTTAATACTTTTAGCTAAAGTTTTTATCCATAAATGTAAGTTTACTAACAAAACACCATATTTCTGTCATTATTTTAAGGATGTGCACATGTACATACAATCAATATCAGACTGCACCAACAAAAAGGCTCAAAACAATTTATGTATGTGAATTTTTGCGTGTATTCTTATAATTGTTACCTTTTTCTTTTACCCCTGGCTTTGTGTGTTCATGTTCTGTTGTTTTGTATACTTCATCTGTTCGTATGTTGTGTACTCATTGTTTGTTAAATAAAGTTTATTTTAAAAATTTTTTTTAAAAAAGCGTGCGGTCGCTGGGACACAGCTTGCGTCTGCGTCGTGACGTCGTACGAGCGCTCTTAGTAGTCATAGTAACAGTACTTCGTCTCTCATCCGAGCCGGAGCACGCGCTGCGTAATCGTGCCCGCTGCCGCCTCATGGAGCCTCCGCTCCACGCCCCGGCGCGCGGCAGCTGCACAGCCGCGATCCACGCACCGAGCCCCGGCTTGCTCCGCGCCGAGCCCCGGAGGAGGTCAGAGGACCTGGCAGCACGCGGACAGCACCGCTACTGCAGTACTACGACAGAGTACACGCTGAGAGTACACAGGTGAGCCAGCAGCGCCCACCTGGACTCCATCCAGCAGCAGGAGTACTACTGCAGTACTACAGGAGGTCAGTGTAAGTACTACTGCAGTACTACTGCAGTACCACAGCAGTACTGTAGTACTATAGCAGTGTCAAAGCAGTACTTAAATACCACAGCAGTAGTTGGAGGCCGTGCTGTGCTGGGTGGAGATAAGCTGATAATTGTCTGAGCGGATATTCTGCTGCAGATGGGGAGCACGGCTGAGAGGAGGGAGGAGGAGGAGGAGAGGAGCGACAGGAGGAAGAGGAGGAGACCGCTGAGGCTCCACATGCCTGTAAGTGTGTGTGTGTGTGTGTGTGTGTGTGTGTGTGTCTCATATCATAACATCGCCAACAGAGGTACAGCAAATGTTGCTCGGAGACCAGGGGAGGGGCTTAGGTCCCTCATCAGACCAGTGTGTGAGGAGGTGGGCGGGGCTAACAGGTGCAGCCTTGTGTGAAATCAGACAGAAACTTAAAACAGTCGAGTCAGCATCGCTCCGTCTGATCCCACAGAGATGATGACGAGGCAAGAAGCACGGGCACACACACGCACGCACACACACACACACACACACACACACGCACACACAGAGTGACCGGCAGTCAGCAGCTGTTCTGTTTGGAGGACGCTCGTCCATGCAGGACTTCATGTGAACACGCTGAGGACAGGCTTGAGTCCCTGCAGGTTTGAGATGAAGCCACACTGAGTGATGGTGGTGGTGGGCGGGTGAGAGGCGGGTGAGGCCCGGTGGATGGGAGTGTTTGAGGAGTGTTCCTGCTCGTCTCCTCTGGTCTCATGGTCCACACTAACGTCCGTGGCTGACTCCGAACTGCATCACAGACCGCCTCCGTCACCACCCCGGGGCAGCCAAACACTGGCTGATTTAATCTGTTGTCCAACAATTAGCCTGATCCCCAGAGGACAGATTGACCTGGAGTTCACTGAGGGTCACGGGTCAACTCGACTCTCGTCCACCTCTGGAACCACTAAACACACACACACACACACACACACACACACACACACACACACACACGCTAGGGGAAGCATTATGTCTATTAGATGTCCCCACAAAGATATGAAAACACGACTGTGTGTGTGTGTGTGTGGATGACACAGTTGGTCTACATCCCAGCCATCCGTTTCCAATGGCAACCAGTGAGACAGGCTGGTGAGAAAGGCAGTGTGCTGGAGGAAGAGGGGCGAGTGAACCCTGATCGCCGCCTTGCAGGATGCCCTCCTCGTGGTGACCTCTGAGCTCTGAGCTCCCCTCGGGAAGAGTGTAGTGGTGAACAATTTTGCTCAGAGGAAGGTGAAGCCGCATCCGCCTGTGCGGGTGTTGCTGCTCGCGGTGTGTCGCCCTCTATGACTTCCTGCTCGTGGATTCGATGACGCTGTAACCTGCAGGACGAGTTTAAAGTTGGGAGACGCAGATGGAGGCGGAGTTTGATCTCAGACTCTCAGACCAGCTGAAACCAGAGTTTATGCTTCAACCGGCTCAGCAGATGTTTGCTGATAATTTCAGCCTGCTCATTCGTCGCCCTCATGTTTACCTCCCAAACTGTCCCATGATGCAACAGGAGAGGAGGCTGGTCCTCAGCATGCCAGGCGTCTGAGTTTCCGCTTCGCTCTGCAGTTCAGCAGTTCAGCGTTATCGTCTCTGTGTTGCTGCAGGACCTGAGCGTCTTCACCATGCCCTTCCTGGACGGAGACCCGGGCCGAGCCGAGAGGGACGGCGGCAGTAAGGTAACGCCATGTTTAATTTAACCTGACCCCGATTTGATTTCAGAGTAGAGGGAATCACATTCGTGTGCAGCGTACCGAGCCCGGGCCTGAGTCAGTCCAGTGCTTTCTTTCCTCTCAGCACCAAACTGTAGATTTTGTCACTCCTAATATTGTAGCCAGGATGGATTGTTTCACCTGCATGGATACCTTTGACCTCATGTTGTCACAGCCAAACCTTCCAAACACCAGCGCCACACCTCAGATCCACTGCGGACCTTTAATCTGCTTAAAGACATAAAGATGCTCGTGAATAGTCTTGGAGTCAATGGTCCAATGACTGTGTGTAGGATGTATATAACCTGCTGCACAAGTGTCCTGGGGGGAGGCATGGCTACGCACAGGTGGGAAAGGCGCAGTGGAAGCTTTGAGTTGTTGTGTAAAGGAAGGCGATCGCTCAATCAGTCACGTGATTATTGGACTAACACTTTGGTCCCTTTAAAAAGAGGCTGGCACATGTTAAAGCGCTGACACTCCTAAACCCTCATCCAGTCTGAATGTGGCCACCTCGACTGCACGCTGAGTCTGCACGTTGTCACGTTGTGTCCATTACATAACTACAGCTGGAATATGTTTCAGTGAACGGGTAAAAAAACCAAACTTGTGTCCGTGTCCAAATATAAATGGACCTGAATGTATGATGTAAACAGAACTGGTCCTAGCAGGGAACCCTGAGGAGCAGCATGTCCAGCTGTGTGCTGACGTCACACAGCTGTTCTCCAGCTGTTCCACAGCAGAACAGATCCAGTTAGGAAGGTTTACCATCATGGCTTCCTCCCATCCAGCAGGGGGAGCCCGTGTGCCACTCTGCCAGCCCCACCAGGAGCTTCTTCCATCGGTCTCCCTTCAGCCGACCCTCCAGCCCACGCTCCGCCCCCGCCAGGACCTCCAGCTCCAAGACCAGCCCCAGCTCTCCTAAAACCATCTTCCCCTACCAGCCCGGACCCCCGCAGCTGGACTCACCGCCCAGATCCCCACGCAGGTAAATAAACACACCTGAACACACACACAAACATGAAAAGTGACACTCGGAGATTTATCTTTAAAGAGACTCACACTGCACTGTGTGTGTGTGTCAGGCTAAGTTTCAGTGGGATCTTCAGGTCTGCCTCCAGGGATTCAAACCATCAACCCTCATCCTCCCCCGTCAGCATCAAACTGTTCAGCCGCAACAAGAGAGACAAGGCCAGAAGTACAGTGTGTGAGTGTGTTATTGTATAGTGTAACAGTAGAGCCTGACGCAGGAGTGTTTTAGTGTTTGTGGAAACGCATGCATTCACCTGCACACACACAGAACCTGGAGTGTGTCCTGTCTCTGTGCACCTTTCGCACCATCTAGTGGTCGTGTAATTGAGCCAAGAGAACAAACAGCAAAGCCGATTCTCCGCCCAGATGTAATAATGTTCAAAGGTAGGCTGTAAGAACACACCTGAGATTTTAAAGTTTCAGGTAAATGACTCAGCAGATCAGGACCTCCTCCTCTTCCTCACTTGCTGCTTTCAAACTGTCAATCTTCTCCTGACTCAAGTGTTTCAGTGATCAGGTGAGCTAAGAGGAACGCTAACATAGAAATCAGCACAGAGTAAAGCTAAAGGTGGACACTGGGGCCAGAGACTTCATTATCTCCATGTATCCATTGCCTGGAGTCACAGACAGGAGCTGAAGCTGTCTCTGAGTCAGACTCGGACCTCAGACCTCAGACTTCAGACCTCAGACTCAGACCTCAGACTCAGACCTCAGAGTCAGACTCAGACCTCAGACTTCAGACTCAGACCTCAGACTCAGACCTCAGACTTCAGACTTCAGACTCAGACCTCAGACTCAGACCTCAGACTCAGACCTCAGAGTCAGACTCAGACCTCAGACTTCAGACTCAGACCTCAGACTCAGACCTCAGACTTCAGACTTCAGACTCAGACCTCAGACTCAGACCTCAGACTCAGACCTCAGACCTCAGACTCAGACCTCAGACTTCAGACTTCAGACTCAAGACCTCAGACTCAGACCTCAGTCTTCAGACTCAGACCTCAGACTCAGACCTCAGACCTCAGACCTCAGACTCAGACCTCAGACTCAGACTTCAGACTCAGACCTCAGACCTCAGACTTCAGACTCAGACCTCAGACTTCATACCTCAGACTCAGACCTCAGACTCGGACCTCAGAGTCAGACTCGGACTTCAGACTCAGACCTCAGACTTCAGACTTCAGACTTCAGACCTCGGACCTCAGACCTCAGAGTCAGAGTCAGACTCAGACCTCAGAGTCAGACCTCGGACCTCAGAGTCAGACCTCGGACCTCAGAGTCAGAGTCAGACTCAGACCTCAGAGTAAGACTCAGACCTCAGACTTCAGACTCAGACCTCAGACTTGGCCCTCAGACTTCAGACTTCAGACTCAGACCTCAGACTCAGACCTCAGACTCAGACCTCAGACCTCAGACCTCAGACTCAGACTTCAGACTCAAGACCTCAGACCTCAGACTTCAGACTCAGACCTCAGACCTCAGACTCAGACCTCAGACTTCAGACTTCAGACTCAAGACCTCAGACTCAGACTCAGACTTCAGACTCAGACCTCAGACTTCAGACTCAGACCTCAGACCTCAGACCTCAGACTTCATACCTCAGACTCAGACCTCAGACTCGGACCTCAGAGTCAGACTCGGACCTCAGAGTCAGACTCAGACTCAGACTTCAGACTCAGACTCAGACTCAGACTCAGACCTCGGACCTCAGAGTAAGACTCAGACCTCAGACCTCAGACTTCAGACTTCAGACTCAGACCTCAGACTTGGCCCTCAGACTTCAGACTTCAGACTCAGACCTCAGATTCAGACCTCAGACCTCAGACTTAGACTTCAGACTCAGACCTCAGACTCAGACCTCAGACTCAGACTTCAGACTCAGACCTCAGACTCAGACCTCAGACCTCAGACTCAGACTTCAGATGTCTGTGAAGGTTCCCAGTCATCCAGGTCATTGTAGTCTAAGGAGCTTCAGAACTGAAGAAGCTTCTCGGATGAGAGGTGAAACGTCTTCAAGCCACTTAAAGAAGTCCAAACGCTTTTCTTTCCAAGCTCCTTAGACTACAGACTCAGACTTTAGAGTCAGACCTCAGACTTCAGACTCAGACCTCAGACTCAGACCTCAGACTTCGCGTTTATCGCTGGATCACTTCCGCCGGCTGCTGTGAGTGTGAGCAGCCTGAATGCAATCAATGCTCCGGATATTAAAAGTCAATTCAGACTCTATTAGAGGGAATAAATCAGCTTAGCAGCTGCTGTTATTAACACAGGCCCTCACACACACACTCCCTCTGCCCCTCGCCGCCCCTCCCGGGTGAATTTCCGGAGCAGGGCTTGGCGTCTCTTCAGTCGGAGCGTTTGGCAGCTCGGGCTCGCTCTCACACGTGCTCGTGCTGCAGAGGACTGCGGTGGACTCTAACCTGGAACTGTGATGTAACCCTACAATCCTCTAAAACATTCTGCAAAAAAGCCCATAATGTGAGGGTGCACTCACACTTAGTCCCCACTGCAGGGCTCATAAGCCTCAAACCTGCAGCCTCTCTAACGTCCAGCAGGGTGTGACTCTGATTGGTCAATGATGTCAGAGCTGGTGGTCTCGCGCTGATTGAATGAAGTTTAACTTTGTTCTCAATAGAAGGAAAACAATCATGCGATGATTCTGGGCGGGGTTACTCTGTGATTGACAGGCTTCTTTCTTGGTTTAGCTTTAAAAAAGCTTTTATTTTGGTAGTTCAGAGGTCTTTTTCCTGCAGACTTCCTCTCGGTGAACAACTGGATGGATGCTTGTTACAGGAGGAGACCCGGGTGTCCTAGGAGATGAAGGGGGTGGGTGGAGCATAGGGAGGTCTGAGCGTGTCTGTCTACGCTGTTGGTGGGTTAAAGTTGAATGACTGACCTTTAGTTTCTATGGTAACAGCCAACATGGGGCTGGTTAGCCTGCTAGCTGAAGCTGATGTCTTCATCACGCTGGCATGACACACAGCGTCCACACACGGAGCGTTGCCTCAGTAACGCTCGTATTTACCAGTACTCTCATTGGCCTCAGAATTCAGAAAACATTACCTCAAGACCCGCCCACTTTGTGTCGCTAGCTTCCAGTGTCTGTGACTTCTGGGGTCACGCTGAGTTTTGCCCGGAGCAGGGTTGGTATCTCTGCGAGCCCAGCTGTGGGAGGTCCTGCTGGGGGCGGAGCCTGAGCCTCTCAGAGTCTGCGGTTCAGAATGACCCAGCGAGGCTGTGACAGCTGATCCGTGCTGGTGCCGGCGCCCCGCTGCTGTGTAAGTAAACAGTGACCTGATATTAGAAAGCTGCCGCTGTATCCGCCTCATGATCCTGTAACTGTGATCCTTCAAAACCGCAGTGCGGCGCCTCGGGCTGGGCGGAGCAGAGAGCGCCTTTGTTCCCGTCTCACGCTGTGACCACCTGCAGCATGAACTCACGGCCTTTTTCCCACACTGCAGGAAGCGTGGACGTCACCGACGTCGGAGCGCTCTGAGGACTTACTGTGGAAATAACACACGTTACATCATCATGGCCTGATTTCACACCGCAGCAGCTTCACAGCCGTGTTCGAAGCCTCAGACCTGTGACATCACCAGGGAGTCAGATACACACCACGAACGCTCGTTACGGTCTCACTGCCGCTCGCTCATGTCATGTTGTTATCTCCTCACCAATCAGATCTCAGGTTTGTCTTTCCTGATGAGCGTCAGTAAGAAACAAGACACTTTATTAGGTACACCTGTTTGTAGCGTGGCGGAAGCTGCCGGAAGCGTTCCTCAGAGGCTTCGGTCCATGATGGGATGACATCATCATGACATCATCACACTGATGATCCCACAGGTGAAATCTGTGAGTGTGGAGGCGTCCGAGTCCAGCGACCTCAGCCGCCGCTCACGTCCCCGTATGTCAAACGGTCCCTCTGTGGCGGTGACGCTCACAGTGATGACCCAGTTTATCACAGACTTTGATGCATGTTTGTGACCTCACAGCGCGTTAGCTTCAGTCAGAGCACAGAGCGAGACTCCACCCCCTTCCTCCTCCTCCCCTCCTCCCCTCCTGCTCCTCCTCCCTCAGAGAGGCTCAGTCTGACTGTAGCTCCACAGTGTTTTTCAGTGCAGGCAGCAGAGGGAGGCATGGCTACCACACACACAGAGTGAGCTCTGATACTCTGCGGGGCTCAAACAGTCTGAGGACTCTGCAGGACGAACACGTCCGTTCACCTGTCCGTCTCCCCGTCTCTGTGTGACTCAACAGGACGTCGGGACTTTTTGCGGACTTGAACTTCCTGCCTGGACTTTGACGACAGCACTTTCTCCTCCTCTGCCGTCCTTCAGGCTTTAAACTGAACTCTGTAAGAAAAACACTGAAAACTTAAAACTGACGGACCCTGCAGCAGCCAATCAGAACGCAGCTATTGTCTTCAGAGCCTCAGGATTGGCTGACAGCTCCTGACTTTTGACCTGAGCTCAGTTTGTGCAGTTCTAGTGAAACACACTCTGCAGGTTTGATGTGGTTTATGCTGTTTGAGTGTTTCCTGTTTCCACTCGAGGAGCAAAGATGAATTTGTATTTTTAAACCAGTGAATGAAATCCAGACTTTACTTACAGTGTTTTACTCATTTGGTTATTAACTGTTTATAACCGTCGCCGCTTTGAAGGAGACGTTTGATTTAGCTTTGAGTGTTTTTGATGGCGATGAGGCGTCTGAGCAGCCTGGTGCTGAGGAAGTGGAAGGAGAAGGAGCGATGGACAGGGAGGAGGAGGAGCGAGCCGTACGCAGGAGGAAACGAGGAGGAGGAAGACGAGGGGGAGGAGACGAAGAAAGAGAACAGGGACAGACTGACGTACGGACGGATGATGAGGAGGAAGTCTGAACCGTGTGGAGCGACGGAGGAGGACCAAACAGAGGAGAAGAAGAAGAGCGGCGCACGGAGAGAGCGCAGGACGTATGAGCCCAGCGTGGAGGAGGAGGAGGTCAGGAGAGACAGGAGGAGGGCGGAGCCGGGCAGAGGGAGAGAGAGGAGGAAGTCCACATCATGGTTAATGGCGGAGGACCGAGCGGCAGGCCAGGCGGACGGGACGAAGCTGAGGCGGCGGTCAGAGCCCTGCGGCGTGCTGCACGTGCAGCTGCTTCCTCTGTCCGGCAGGAGGAGGCGGGAGCTGCTGCAGAGGAGGACAGGCCGCCGCGCCTCCTGCAGCGAGGAGGAGGAGTGTCATATGACCAGGGGCCGGTCGGACCCCGTCGGGCCGCTCGACTACAGTAAGCAGAACACTGCACGGTGGTTTATCGACCCGCCTCCCCACGAGGGCACCTCCTGCTGCAGCTCTGCACCTCCTCCTGTTGCAGGGACCCACAGCCTCACTGCTGCAGGGTCCCTGGTGGTCTCAGGTGTGTGTGCAGGTGCAGCTCTCAGGCGCTCTGGTCTCGGCCAACACGGCGTCTGCCGATCAGTCCAGAGCTGCAGGAGGAGGCGAGACGGGCTCGTTAGATCAGGTCTGTGTGGGATCAATCAGAGTTAACGGTCTTAAAGGCTGTAGACTGAGCTGTAGACTGAGCTGTGTCCTCACGCGGGACGAGAAAAAAATGTATCTGTAAACGTGATCACAGAGTTTAGTACAGAAGGTCACGTAGAGCAGGAAGTGTCCGGAGCCCGAGGAAAACAGTTCACACGTTTGATTCAGGCTGAAACACAACATGCAGGAGACCGTCAGCTGACTCCACGGCGCTCCTGTTCTTCAGCTCGTTTCACCTCCAATGTCCGCTTCAATTTAGCTTTATTTATGTGGCGTGAATCACAGCCACAGTTACCTGAAGTAGACCCTACAATAATACAAAGAAACCTGAGCACGCAGAGCACGTGGTGACAGTGGGAAGGAAGAACTGACCTTTAACAGCCTACATCTATTGCAGCATAACTAAGGGAGGATTCAGGGTCACCTGGTCCAGCCCTAACTATATGCTTTAGCAAAAAGGAAAGTTTGAAGCCTAATCTTGAAAGTAGAGATAGTGTCTGTCTCCTGAATCCAAACTGGAAGCTGGTTCCACAGAAGAGGGGCCTGAAAACTGAAGGCTCTGCCTCCCATTCTACTTTTAAATACTCTAGGAACAACAAGTAGGCCTGCAGAGCGAGAGCGAAGCGCTCTAATAGGGTGATATGGTACTACAAGGTCATTAAGATAAGATGGGGCCTGATTATTTAAGACCTTCTATGATTCAGGACCTCCACCACAAAGGCACCAACCGTTGTGCAGGTGTAGCTCCACTCAGCTGTCTCAGCAGCAGAGCTGCAGCCACAATCTGAGCACGTTCATGAGCTCAGGTGAGCGCCAGGTTAGCCGGTCCTCACATCAGCTCTGCTCAGGGCCTCTGTTCACCTGTGTGTGTGTGTGTGCGCGTGTGTGTGTGTGTGTGTGTGTGGGTGAGAGAGAGATCTGGGTGCCTGGGAACTAAGAAAGGCTGCAACACAAATGTCACCCTGTCATGCCGCTGCGGTCCGCCTCAGCGTGCGTCACGGCGCCGTAGATCTTTTCAGCAGAACTGAGCCTGTAATCAGTGTTTGTGTGATCAGCTGATAGTGTCGCCATGACCTCACAGCAGCGTGGACACGCCCACACACACAGAACAATCATTACAACTTTATTGGTCCAGCACGCACTTACAGATACAGTACAGTGTGAGTCACAGAGCAGGCGGCGGAGGGAGGAGCAGCAGCCTGTGGACACACAGGTGGAGGTGCTGGAGAGGAAGCAGGTGGAGACTGGCAGCAGATGTGATGAGGTCAGAGCAGGAGGAGCAGCGTGAAGCCACCTAACTCCACCACTTCCTCAGCTTCCATCCAGCCCTGTGGTTACTGGGGTCAGAGGTCAGACTCTGACCCAGAGTGTGACTGCGGCACCGCGAACATCTTTGATACTGTCTGTGGTTAGAACGTGACCCTAAATGTCCAGCAGTGCATTGTGGGACGTGTAGTCTGCAGTGATCTGGGCCTGAAAGGACTCACACGTTCACAGCGCTCTCTCAGAAACGTTTGGTCCTCCTTAATTCAGACAGTTTGAGCCCTGACTGTGTGTGTGTGTCTGTGTGTGTGTGTGCGTGCATGTGTGCGCATGTGTGGTCCTCTCTCTAATCTGTTAAAGTGCCGTCACTTTGTGTTCCCCCCAGCACTGTGTAGAGTTTCCTATTAGAGCAGATTGCTGTGTGTGTGGGAAGTACAAGCTAACCTACATTATTAAACACACACACACACACACACACACACACACAGAGCACTGAATGTTCTCTGCTTTTGTTGCCGGCACGTTCACATCTTTCTGTGCACAAACAGACGTGACCTGCCAGCAGCAGGCGGGCAGATAAGAGGCGGGGCGTCTGGGTGACGAAGGGCACTCTGCTCTTCATCGCTCGCTCTCCGCGTCATTTGTCCTGCCCGTAAGAAGCCCCGCCCCCTTTTAAAAGATAAGCTCAGAGATGCAAACACATGTTACAGCAGCAGACGCACAGGGCAGCGATAAATGTTACACTCAACAACCACACAGTACACACAGTACGAGCAGTATAATCACATAGAAACGTGTAAGTATGTTGGTGCAGTGCAGTAGGAACAGCAGGTACTGAGACATGTACAGAGCTGGAGGCGGGTCCTCCTGCTCGGTCTGGAGGCGGGTCCTCCTGCTCGGTCAGGTCCCTGTACTCCGTGTTGTCCCATCAGCAGCGACACTCATGAGGGGCAGCACATCCGGATTCTAAAAATCAGAGGTTTTGTGTGTGTCACAGATGATGCAGTGACCCTGAACCTCCTGCAGGAGGCAACGTCTGCTCACTTACTCCTGAAGCCTCACTGACCGCTCCTCCTTCTCCTCTCTCCCCCCATTTCACCCCCCACCCTCTCATTTCCTTCTCCTTACTTCTCTGTTCTTCTTCATCTCCTCCTCCTACTTCCTGTTTTTCTCCTCCTGTCTTCATTTTCTCGCCTCCTCCTTTCTTCCTTCCTTCCCTCTTTTCTTTATAATTAATTCTTTCTGATTTTTCCTCCTTTCACTTCTCCTCATCCTCCTTCCTCTCCTTCCAGCCCACAGTCTGTCCTCCCCTCCTCCCCCTTCTGCTCCTCCGGTCTCTCGTCAGGAGGAGGCGAGTGTTTTCCATCTGGAGACGTACCTGACGGAGCCGAGGCGTCCGGAGACCAGGAGGCTGCGCTCCTTCTCCTCGCCCCCCGACACCGGCCAGCGAGTCTCTACGTTCTCCTCCGCCTCCTTCACCTCCCTTTCCTCCTCCTCCTGCTGTCAGAAGCCTCCACCGGCCCCGCCTCCTGTGGCATCTCCTCCTCCTGCTCCCCCTGTTGGGACGCTGGTGAGTGCGGAGCGTTTATTGATCCTCTATGTTTGCTGGATGGTGTCTCACCTTTTATTTATTTACATTTATTATTTTAAAAACGAAACACGTTTAATCAGAAATCAAAGAAAACCAGAGGAAACGCTCCAAAACCCTGAGCTCCGGCTCTCATCGGCCGTTTCCGGTCATCTCCGGCTCTCATCGGCTGTTTCCGTCAACCCAGCGCGGGGATGCTGAGGCGCACGCAAGTTCGCGTCAAGTTCACACAGATAATTAGGCAGGAACAGGAAGTTGTACTTTCAAAATAAACTCAACCAGCTGGTGTTTTAAAAACAGGTGAATTTTAATGGGACAAGCTGGAGCTCTGCATTTGTCATCTGTGTTTGAAATTAAATATATTTATAACAGAAAAATTCAGGTACAGGACAACAGTGACTATAGAAAACAGAGCTGGTTCCATTTTAATTAAGTTATAAAACTAAAATGCTTTATAAAGAAAACCAAAAACATCCTGGCGGTGCTGAAACGTTTTGGTAAGATAAATGAAAGTTTCCAGTCTTTCACTTTCGGTTCTTTTTCTGATTATTATTTATTATAAGTTAACAAAAAAATAAACTAATATAGTCTAAAAACGCGCTTTTTTTCTCCTATGCTTTTGTTGTGAAATGTCGCACCGGAAGTGCCACCTGTTAGCTCCGCGAGCTTGTTAGCGGCTGCGGCTCCGGTGGTCGCGGCTGCTGTTTCAACCTGAAGCCGACTGAAGACGGACGTTTACCGGCACAGCAGGTTCTCCGGGGCGCACACGGGATGAAGCCGTGAGTGTCCCGCTGATCCCCGGATACGAACCCCGAGGCGGACCGGAGCGGAGGAGGAGGACAGACGGTTTGATGAGCGGCGGCTGTCGGGTACGCGCTAACGTCACTGTCGTTAGCACTGATTTCTCCGCAGCAGAAGCGCGTTCAGGAATCAGCGGTGTTGACGCGAAAGCGCCGCCGTTTCATGTCCGTCACACCTGGGCCGCTGACACTCCACCGCGGCGACGGGGACACGTGACCCCGGCGATCGGCTGCCGCCACACCACGCTTAATGACACGGAGGCGTGACCGCGTGCTCACCGGAAGATGCCCCGTGACAGCGCAGGCCCCCACACCCACTCCCACACCAGCTGCCCTCCTTCATTAAACACGCTCACAGCTGCTGCAGGTAGCATTCACCTGGCAGATGCAGGTGGGCATTGACGTCATGTTAGAAAACAATCCAATCAGCAGCTGCCAGGTGAATGCTACCTGCAGCAGCTGTGATTTTACCTGAAGGGTTGTATCAGCAGTAGGAGTTTAACCCTAGTTTAATGTTAATTTGTGAAACTGATTAAATGGTTAATCAGCGTCAGAGTGGGTGATGATCAGGGTCAGAGTGGGCGATGATCAGGGGTCACAGTGGGTTGGAGTGCGTGTTACTTGTGTGGGCATTTTCTGAGTGGACTGTGTGGATCTTCACACTGAACAGCCACAGAAACATGCCGTCTTTGAACCATGAAATTTCTCCTGGAAGTATAAATATTGGAGTGTTTCTCTGCACAGTGTGTGTGTGTGTGTGTCAGGTGTGATGTTGGCAGTAAACCTGCACACGGAGCAAAGATGGGCGGGCAGCTGAACACCTGTGCCGTGTCCTTGTCTGCAGGTGGAGGTTGCAGACACCATGTCGGAGCAGCCGGACCCCGATGATGCCGGTAAGACCCTGAGCTGAGGCGAGCTGTCCGTATCAGCCTGTCACGAGTCTGTGTGCTGCCTGATGATCAGCATCGATGAAGGACAGCCGTCCTTTTACAGATGTTACAAACAGCTGGAGCGGCCCGTCCCTGGCGACTGGGCTGCAGCGTGACTCACTCCGACGTGATTGGCAGGAGGAGACGCTCACAGAGCTGCAGCTTGTTAAAGATATAAGTTACATGTAATGATGTAAAGATGAGGAGGGATTAAACGTGGCAGAAACATTCAGGTAACACTGAAAATCATCCTCCAGCAGAGGGACCTGTGAACCGGTGACGTCCAGTCAAAAGCCTCGGGTTTCACCCAGAGGCTAAAAGCGTCTGACGTCATCATCCTGCAGCTGGCAGGGCAACCAGCCGTCAGCTGTTCTGTTGTCAGGGCAACAGACGGCTTTAGAGACCAGCTCAGCTGATCAGTGTGTTGAAATCACCGTGGCAACCAGCTCATGGAGATTACTGTCGTGTGGCGCACACACACTGAGGTTTTTTCTGTTATTGCTGTTATGATAATCTGAAGGGCGAGCAAGTCACTTTCTCTCTGTGACTCA
>NC_140565.1:36560505-36603005 GCF_057381845.1 Rhamphochromis longiceps
CGGGGACGGGGAGGCAGTGTGACATCAACGCCCGGCTCCTCTGGACTGTCGTCACGGCTCGCCGCGCTCCTCTCGAGCCGACCACCGTAGAAGAAGAAGGGGTGGGATGCACAGTGCAGGCGTATGATTGGACAAGTCTTCTGAGGGTGGGCGGGGCCTGTGGGTGATTGATGTATGCTAGAGCCAATCAGGGATCTCTGGTGGTCTCTTTATTTAATCCTCAAACTTTAATGGTGACAAACTGTCACGTGTTTCATCGACAATCGCATCATTACCGTGGCAACATGAGCGACAGCAGCGCTGCACCTGCTGCAGGCACCACAGATCCCGAGCGATCCGATTGGCTCACTGATTCCCAACAGGTAAAAAAAAAACAATACTCGTTTATTCTGTAAACAAAACCCGCCCTCTGTTATGTCATGAAGGGGCGGGCCCATCGCTCTGTCGTGGTGCCTTTGAATCCTGACCACGGTCTCTGATTGGTGGAGAGTTTTATCGATGACTGGTTGTGCCACAGGTGAGTGGAAGAGCTCACCTGTGTACCTGAGGTGATTGTACGAGTGCGTCTGTTTTATTATTTTGTGTAAATCTGAACAAAGATGAGTTTTATTGTTAATGTAATCATAGTTTCTGTGGTGAGCGGGGCGGGCTGCAGGTGGCGCTAACGCGCAGTGTGCACCACCAGACACGTGAACCTTGTATATAAATACTCTATCCCCAGGGACTCTGGGAAATGTAGTTACAGAGCAGGTTGTCCCAGCTGTGATGTGTTCGCTGACGTCGTGTGTCAGAGAGCTTCTGTCAGAGCGTCGGCGTGCTGCTGTTCAGACGATGAATAAAGCGTCCTGATGTTTTGCTGTGCTCGAGTCTTCTTTTCTTCTCTGCTGCTTCCTGCTGTGCTTCGCCCTCGTCATTAGATTCAGGCTCAGGTGGGTACAGGTGTGCCTGGTCTCAGTCCCTGTGGATTGAGACCAGGCACACCTGTACCCCACTCCAACCTTCTTCATCATGCAAATGAAGTGCAGGCTTCATCAGGGCGCGCCCTGAAAACTCAGCGGCGTCCACAGTGGGCCTGATCCCAGGATCCTCTCTATCCAGCCAGGTGTCAAAGACTGTGTGACGCCTTATTAAGTGTAGTAGCAACGCACTCTGGAAGCTAACGGCTCAAACCTAAAGCGGAGGAATCCACTGCCATCTGTTTCTAAGAGCGACGCCGTCACGACACACACATGATCTAAAACACAGTCTAGACGTCACAGCCGAGGAGAAAGGCCCGAGCGCTGAACTCGAGGAGGAATCAAGCTAAATGTCAACACAGCGCACCTGAAAGTAACCATGGCAACAGCCACAATGACATCGATGTCCACTGTTGCTGAGGTCATGATGTTAGTGTTTCTATGCTGCGGCACGAAGACGAACAGCTGGCTTCATGAAATCGGTGATGCAGATGTCCGTCGTGCAGCTCATCAGTGATGTGCTGAAGAGTCGTTCTTCCATCACACGTGTCGGCTGACGTGGGCTTTTTAAACAAACCTGTCCTAATAATAATCACTGCAGCTCGTTTACTTGCTAATGCTAATCTGTCCCCCACAAACTCACCGCAGGTTCATCCACAAACAGCCCCACCAGCTCCACCCTCTGGAGGTGGATCTGCCCCCCTCCGTGCAGATTACAGCGACTTCATCATCAACAGACGAGATGACAGTAAAGATTTTAAAACTGTAAAATGAAGTCTTATGACATCAGGTCCCATCTATGGGACAGTCGGTGAGGACATTAGCACCCAAACTGTGACGCCAACAAACCATCAACTTAAAATACACAATAATACCTGTAAATATCCTATACCGAACTGGAGATTGTTATTCATGCTTTTATCTCATCACGACTGGACTATTGCAATTCCCTGTTTACTTGTCTAAACAAAGGTTCCTTGGAGCGTCTGCAGATCGTTCAGAATGCTGCAGCAAGACTTTTGACGAAAGTTTCTAAATATTCACATATAACACCGTTGCTTATGCAGTTACATTGGCTTCCTGTCGAATTTAGAGTCCATTTTAAGATTTTGGTTTTAACTTTTAAGGCTCTTCAACAACAAGCACCACCATATATTATTGAACTTTTGCAGCCCTATGCCCCTAGTAGGTCTCTGAGGTCGAGTAGTCAGGGCCTACTTGTCACTCAGTATACGAGACTGAAAACTAGGGGTGATTGAGCTTTTGCTACTGTGGCCGCCAGACTGTGGAATTCTCTTCCTCAGAACTTACGATCTGCTGATTCATTGATTACTTTTAAAAAACAGCTAAAAACACATCTTTTTAAAACTGCTTTTTGCTAACTTTGTATCTTGTCTTTTTAATCTGTTATATCTTGTAAAGCACTTTGTGATCTCTATCTAGAAATGTGCTATATAAATAAAATTTTACTTACTTACTTACTTAAAAAGGAGGTAAACAGGAAGTGTTACACACCTGTGTGTGTCGCAGGCTCTAGGCAGGATACGTCCCTCATCACATGGGTAAAAAACCTTTGTATCAGAGCCTCACTGATGATTCAGCTCATTTTTCCTGCACAGATGATCCATCAGTGTTCGTCTTACATTATAGAGCCATCATACAGTATTTATTCCTTTGTATTATCAGCATGTTTGTCATTATGTCCAGAGCAGGCAGCCAAACAAATGCATAAGTCCGTCTGAATAAGTCTATGGAAGGAAGGAGGGGGCGTGTCTCAGAGTTACCTCCCAGCCAGGCTCAAACACCAAGTGGTCGGCCAGGGCCTGCACCTGGCTTTAGCACTGTGAGGTGCTGACATGCACAAACATGGAGGCATGAAGAGCAGCCACAGATGAGAAAAGAGTGGAAAAATGTAACCAAACATGAGCTCATGGCCTTCTTTGGATTGACTGTTCTCGCAGGAAGTGAGAAGGACTGGGATGTCCCAGTCAGTGTGTTTGTACAAGGCCACTATGTCAATTCAAAGATTTGAAGATATTCCCTGTTTCTTTGATGCCAAGAGGACCAGAGCCTACCGACTGAAAACAGACCACATGGCAGCTTTCTGCTGCGTGTGGGAGCTGTGTGATTGTGTTACAGAGGCTGAACAACATGTGCCTGTCAGAGGGAGGACCCAGCTCCTGCAGTGGCTGCAGAGCACGTTTAAGAATATGTCATCTTCACCCAAATGAGACAAATGTCTTATGATTATGTGGAAGAGTGGTGACGCAAAAACTGCAATTTCTCAAAATGAGTTAAAAAATAAATAAAAATGCAAATGGCCTCATGTCACAAATGTGTTTTATGAGGAATACCTGGAATATGAAAATATTACAACTGTTGGTTTCAAAGAGTTTGAAGAATAAAAACCGAGTTCACTGCAAAAACACATTAATTTTATTTGGGGCCAAATAAAATGATTTGGAGCAAAGAAAATTTCTCTGTGTCTGAATTAAACTGTGCTAATCAGGACGGATGACAATCACTCTCATTTGATGCCAAACTGCATTATTTTAAACTCGTAGGTCATTTCCAGGATATTTCAAATCAGACTTCAGTGGTGGCAAAAACAGATGTTTAACATCAGGCAGTGAGGTCACAGCGCTCACACTCCCACACAGCTGTGAGGAGCTCTTACAGACCACGGTGACTGTGCAGAGGGACGTTTGTAGAATCAGCAGACACGTTTAACCGGAGGCACACACAAGTCCACTCTGCTTACTGGCTTTTAACTGACATTAGAATCCTCGTGGAGGACGGCTGTGTGAGGGTTGTTGTTAGTTTGTGTGTAGGCCTTCCTGCTGCTCGCACTGCAGCATGACTGCAGCTGATGCTGTTCATGCTTTCTTCAGAGACACACCCACTCCACCTGCACACTCACAGCAAAGCAGATGTGTTACCACGTAATGAAGTGATGCCTCTGCAGGTGCTTGCAGTCGACACATGCAAAGGAACGCTGTCCTCTGATGAGACCGATGATGAGATGTCATTAGCGTAGGAAAATCCACACAGTGTAGGTCTGTGTGGGTCTGAGTAGGTCTGTTTGGGTCTGAGTGGGTCTGTGTGGACTGAGTGGGTTTGTGTGGGTCTGTGTGGGAGTGTGTGGGTCTGAGTGGGTCTGTTTGGGTCTGAGTGGGTCTGTGCGGACTGAGTGGGTCTGTGTGGACTGAGTGGGTTTGTGTGGGTCTGTGTGGGAGTGTGTGGGTCTGAGTGGGTCTGTTTGGGTCTGAGTGGGTCTGTGCGGACTGAGTGGGTCTGTGTGGACTGAGTGGGTTTGTGTGGGTCTGTGTGGGAGTGTGTGGGTCTGAGTAGGTCTGTGTGGGTCTGAGTAGGTCTGTTTGGGTCTGAGTGGGTCTGTGTGGACTGAGTGGGTTTGTGTGGGTCTGTGTGGGAGTGTGTGGGTCTGTGCGGACTGAGTGGGTCTGTGTGATCCTGGTGATCCTAAATCCTGGAGCTTGTTCCTGGGAACGTCTTCAAAGTAAATATTAAATGTTGTGTTTTTGTTGAATGTTTATAAAACGTAATTTGTATCCATTTTTGTTTTTTCTTTAAAGTTGTAAGAATATGCTGACCTAGTTTTGTTACGTAACTTTGTAATTCCTTTTATTGGAAAAGGTTTTGGAAAGTGATTGGTTCATTGGCTCATGGACCCGCCCATTAATCAGGGGATTAAGAGCACCTGGAGGGGTGTGGTGAGGATGGTTTTTTGTTTGCCAAATGTCTGATGGGAGGACGGGAGGGTTAGAAAATGATTTTTTTGACCACTTTTGAAGTTGTTAAAGCAAATTAAGGTAACTTTCGTTTAATTTTAAGTTTTAAGAAGTTATTTGGTTGATTTTTGTTTATAATTTTGCACGAAATAAACGGCATATGATTTTTAAACAATGGAGTCAGAAGTGCGCTCTAAAACAAACCTCCTGTTGCCACCCACGGCCTTTTCTGGGACTTTGTTGGTGTTTGGAACATAAAAGGCCGTGACATTAACCAATCAGCTGCAGTCTGATCTGTAGTTTCCTGTTAGCATGTAAAGCTTAGACTGAACAGTATAATCTACGTTACAGACGCTGACTTTGTTCTGATGAGCTGCCAACCACAGTCAAAGAGACGTGTGGGCACTGAGACGAGGATCTTACATGTTTGCAAGATTTCTTGCAGGAGCTCAAAGTATCAGGTACTATATAGTATCAGCTGTATATACCTGTAGTACTGTGTATATACAGTATTTTACATGCAGAGCACCTCGAAGCGTCCTTAGATATTAATTTAAAACATTCTCGTACAGACTGGTTTTTATTTTGATCATAAACAGCTTCAAACATCACAGATGGAAACAGGCTGGTGTCCTGCACGTGCTCCAGGGATGACTGGACAATCCATGTTCACATCCTTCCTGATGAAAACGGACCTTTCAAAATAAAAGTTTGACCACAACTGTAAGGAGATCTCTGGTTCTGTGAGAGCACCTGAACACTTACAGAGTTTAGAACAGGGGTGGGCAACTCCAGGCCTCGAGGGCCGGTGTCCCTGCAGGTTTTAGATGTCCTTGAACCAACACAGCTGATTTAAATGGCTAAATTAGCTCCTCCCCATGTCCTGAAGTTCTCCAGAGGCCTGGCAACGAACGAATCATGTGATTCAAGTGTGTTGACCCGAGATGAGATCTAAAACCTGCAGAACACCGACCCTTGGGCCTGAAATTGCCCACCCCTGGTTCAGAACCATGATGGGTGCAGCAGTTAGCCATGTTGGCGTCCTTACGCGAGGTTCTCTCTGATGTGGAAACTAAAGGAGTAAAGATGTTGGTAAACATTAGCTGATGTTTGTTGCTGCTTGATGAAAATAACAAGAACTGTTCAGCAGGATCATCATTCCACTGTATCCTGAAGTATAAGATCATACAGGATTGACTGCATGTTTTCGTTCCACCGTAATCCTGTAAGGTGAACACTGTGGATCCAGACTAAAGCTTAGATCCACTCCAGCTCCCCCATCAGTCCTGCCTGAAGGTTACAACATCTCTGTTTTACAGTTGATTCAAAGGAAATCTGTAAGTGTTGCTGGATTCAGTGACTTCAGTTCCAGGAGCCCAAAGAATGGCAGCTGATTACCAAGTAAAGTACTGGTCACATCAACACTGCATTGTTACCGTACTCTGTGTAGTTGTTAATAGTTCCACATGTTTTGGTTAAACGCTGTGTAGCATCGAACACTGAGAGAAGCTAAGCTTTGTCTAACTGTAATCTGAATGTTTTAGCAAAGTAATGCAGTATTTACTGCAGTATTTTGGTCCATGTTAGGTGTCACTGTTGGTTTGACGCCTGTTACCCAGGTCACGTGACTCAGATTGTTCCAGAGGCTCCATCGTTCTCTGCAGCCCCTCCAGCTTCCTCATCCTGTGGGCTGTGCTGTGTGCAGCAGAGCTCTCTCCCAGTCAGTGCCACAAACACAGACTATTCATCTAGAACAGGTGGAGAGATGTGTAAGCGTTCTTTACGTTAAATACAACCTTCGTTTTCATTTTATTCTAACAGTAATTTAGATCAGTGCTAACTGAAAACCAAGAGTGTATAAAACCACCAGGAGCATCTCCAGATGTGCTAAAATACTTTGGGGATTATAGGGAACCTGAGTTGTCCTCGTCCAGCTGCTCGTCCCACACAGCAGAGCTGTTCAGCAGTGACGCCTCCTCCTGTCCTGGTGGGATCGTTAGTCCGTCCTCCAACATGCGGTCCAGACCTGCTCGGAGTCCAGCAGACGCCAAAGATATGAATGACATCAGGCTGTCCTCCCCCAGTGAGTGAAGGACATCCTGGTACGTGTTACTGTAATCCAGACATTGCACCAAAGTCCTCCTACTCTGTAAATACATCTGAATTTATTTTGGATTTCAGGTGTGTTTCCGATCAGTATCAGATCTAACCACGCAGTCAGGTAATAATGTGCAAACGACTGACCTCTGAAGGTGGCAGAGAGGAAACTCGCTCTCCCTGTTCCTCAAACATGATCTGCGCTGCGTGACAACGACACAGCTGTACAGAACACTGACGAGTTCATTTCATTCATTCTTATTCATTCTGTATCACAGCCAATCAGATGAACCAGATTTTAAAAAAAAATAACACAAAACAAACAAACGGTCAGGACAAAAATTTCTTTCAGGTACATAAACTATGAAGTAGTCAACAAAAAACCAAGTGCAATATGCACGACACAGACTCAGAGATGGAGCGAGCTTAACGGGCTCTTTCTCCTGTCAATCACAACAACTCTGTTATTATTTCATTAGCTGTCGTTTATTTGCCAAAGTCAGTTGTTGTTAACAGGGCTGCTGATCATTGCTTGTTAGAGTTGCATGCACAGCTTTGAGAACAGTGTTTAATAAGTGTTCATATTTATTTGGGACTTAGCTCTACCTCCTGGCTGTAGCTCAGGCGGTAGAGCAGGTCATCTGCTGATCAGACGGTTGGTGGTTCGATTCCTGGCTCCAACAGTCTGCATGCCTATAATGTAGAATGAGTCCATTTAGAAACAACTTAAAGTCTAATGCATTAAGGCTGTGATGGATTTACTGACAGTTTGAAGAGGATCACAGATGAACCTCAGCAGCTTCCATATCACAGCTTATGGACACTCAGCACAAAGCTGTTATTTTTCGTGTCTATTGTGCAGAACAAGAGTTTTCAGCACTTTCTGACAGTAGCTGACAGCAAACACAGAGAACCTGTTAAAAACTCAGCCGAGTGAGACGTCGTGTTTCAGTCGCTGTGGACACTGGTCATGAGGGGTTTCCTCGGCATCACTGTGCATCACACACAGGTGACTGAATCTGTGAGAAATCTGGAGCTACATGTGACCGATACAGACAAACGATTCGTGACAATGCTGCCAGCGTGTGGAGAGCTTCCCCACTGAGCAGGTGAGGAACATGATGATGATGATGATGGTGATCAGAGCTCTGGCACGTCTTCACCTCGGATGATCTGACGCAGTAGCGGCTGCTATGGCAAACACAGAGATGGCTGTCAGAGACCATCTCCTTCTCTTTGAAAGTTATCTAAGCTGCACACAAGCACAACATTCAAAGACGTGTTTGAAGCTGCTGCTGTGATCACAGGTGGACTTCAGCCCCGAGACAAGTGGAGGCAGTTCTCCAGTGTGAACATCTGATCAGCAGGAGCTATTGTTCACAGCACCGAGCGGATGCTGCTGAGGGAGATGCCGGACGTCTGGAAGCCTTTCAGCGAAGCAACAGATTTGAGAAAATAGTTTTGATCCGTGATGTCCCTCAGTCACCACATGGAGAAGCTGAAGCCGCCGTCTGTTTCCTGAATGGCCTGGTCAGGAGTCTCCAAGCATCTTTGAACACAAGATTCTTGGAATCTTTATCCGTGTCCGAATGGATCACTGCCCCCTCAGATCCAGTGACCTCACAGCAGCTGCTTTGGATCCTGGATCCTGTCGGGACATAAAGACAGGTGACACAAACCTTAAAGGTAAAGACTGAATTTAGTGGGAGTTTTTCGTCTAAAATTGTAATAAAGGCTCTTTGCTGTTGTTAATTTGTTTGGTCAGATCATCTACAAAGTCAGAGTAACCTGTGACTCCTGGTGATGATGGAGGACTCTGCTGCTTCCTGTAAGAGGCAGAGGAAGGATGTCGATCCTGCTGATGCACCGAGCGCCTCTGGGTCTTCCTGCACTACTCCATGTGGCCACCGCAGTTTGGCAGCTCTGCATGGAGAGCTGCAGTGGAGCTGCAGTGGAGCGAGTTCAGCTATGGTGGCATCATTTTACAAATAACTGACAGAC
The DNA here is from genome assembly GCF_057381845.1 of Rhamphochromis longiceps. Classification (NCBI taxonomy): domain Eukaryota; kingdom Metazoa; phylum Chordata; class Actinopteri; order Cichliformes; family Cichlidae; genus Rhamphochromis; species Rhamphochromis longiceps. The sequence continues at coordinate 36,569,309 of NC_140565.1, forward strand.
TGCAATGCAGAACAGTTAGTGCACATTCCTGTTCATTGTTCACTTTGTGTGTGTGTGTGTGTGTGTGTGTGTGTGTGTGTGTGTGTGTGTGTGTGTGTGTGTGTGTGTGTGTGTTACTCACACAAACACACAGAGAGCAGACGACACAGAGGACACGCTAATCACGCTGCAGTAAATTTACTGCGATGGCTGTTTGCTCTGTACAGTCTCCCGTCTGAACAGGAAGTTCTGGTTTTTCATTGAATGTTCATTCTGTGACTCTTCTTGCAGCTGAGCTGAGCTGTACATTACTGAGGTGCAATTTCAGGATCACTTTGTGTATATTCTGCAAGTTCCTCAGGTGTTGAGATAAACGCAGATTTCAAAAAGAACACATGGTCTGTTATTTACATTTAACATATAACTGCAACATTGTTTAAAAAAAAGACTTGAACGGACTTGAAATTCAAAGATTCGGACTCGACTCTGACTTGAGGATAAAGACTTGAGACTTGGTCCCACCTCTGGAGCAACACATGGAAGATTAAATTAAATGATAAAACAGTTACAAACTGTGTTGCTGAATAATTGATGTTCATAAAAAATGAGCTCATTCCAAAGCTACCAAACACTGAGGATGAAACGGGTAAACCTTCACCTTCTCGGAGCAGCCCTCCACTCCACCAACGTCACAACACTGCAGCTGTTTGAGGCCTGAAACTGAACGTGTGTTTTTAGAGGACCTGTTATGATGGAAAATATCGAATGATTGCTCGAGACTTTTTACAATTAACCATGTTACTGATTTTGTTAAACATCCTGTAATCGTGCTCTAACAAGTTTAAAAATCATATACACTTTAAGGACACATTAGATAAAGTTGAGTTGAGCAGTTTTATAGTATAACGTGCATCTGTCTGCCCAGCATGTGTTAGAGCTCTGTAACTGAGTATTTCACCGTATTAGCTTGTGATTGGTGTCTATGTGGACCAGGGAGAGACGGCCTCGCTCCGAGTAGCTTCTTCTCACAGCACAGCCTGGTTCTACAATCTGTGAGAAGATCCCTGCAGCATCATGTAGATGCATGGAGGCCATCATTGTCCCCCTCTGAACACAGACACCAAATATCGCTGAACCATTGGATGGGTTTGATTTCTGATAGCTGACATGATGTGCTGTATGTTCCTCTCACAGACAAGTCAGAGCCATGCAACAGTCTGAGGATGTGCTGAGAGAGTGGAACGTTCACAGGTGTGTGATGGTGTTCAAAACAGCGCGCACCATCAACCACGCACTTTCAGCGTTTATCTGAAGAGTGACACTTTATTAGGAACACAGCACTCGAGTCCTGTGGAAGTGCCGGTTTGCAGATGTGCTGTTGTCAGGTTGGTATCACTGAGGCTGCAGGGACCTGTGTAAGCTGTGCCCCCCCACTCGATCCTCAGAGGGTTTGTAACGTGCTCCCCACCAGCTGCTCTGTGCAGGATGAGCGGAGCCAGCAGGGAGGCGTGTCTGTGCTCCTCTCCTGCTGTGGAGGAGCTGCTCGGGGTTTGTTTCTGCTTCATCGCTGTGTGGTCATGTGACCAGCTGAGCAGGGCCCTATTTCAGGAAGCCGGTTTAGAAAACTCAGAGTGAAAAACGATACTCAGGGTTGAGTAACCCCGAACTGTCCAACTCGGAATATTCGGTTTCAGAAAGGCTGATAACAAGTAGTTCAGTCAACGCGGAGTTGCTTTAACCCCAAGTGAAGCGCGCGCACGAGGATACATAAAGCCCTGATTAGTGGAGCACAGATTAAGCGAGTCACCATGGAGACGGAGGGAAAGAAGGCGCGGTCAATGTATTTCACAGCGCTTGAGGCCGAAATTCTGATGGCAGCATATGCCGATAACATGCAAATTCCGCGGGAAAAAAGTAACACAGCCTCAGCTGCAAAAGAAAGGGAGCATGCATGGCAAAACATAGCCGACAGAGTCAATGCGTGAGTGTTAATTTAAACATTGATCTAGGGATTTCCACCCATTTAACACGTTATTTTATCATATGTTATTTTATTTGTTATTTTATACATTTTATTTTGTGATGTGATGTGAGCGCAGGTGCAACCCAACAGGCCCCAAACGTTCCTGGCAGCAAGTAAAAATGAAATATAAAAATATAGTCCAAACAGGTGGTGTAATTGTATTATGAGCCATAGTGCTTGGTCTGTGTGTCCCATGTAAATCAAATGCAGTTAGAGGCTACATTAATTTCCCCTCTGTAAGCACTTATTGAAATTATCTGAGCACATTACAAGTACATATTTGCTTACTCTGTATGCTCAAATGTGGCCCGTTATAGCCAACAGAAAAAGAAGCGGAGGCCCGAAAAACAGGTGGGGGTCCTCCACCACCACCACTCACAGAGCCTGGCCACTTGGCTTCCACATTTGTGATAATGTTGGCAGCATCACATATGATCCACAGTGCAGAGAACACAAATTAGCATCCATTACTATAATGAAATAATTTGTTAGTTTGACATGCTACAGGGAACTATGTACCTGCACATTAATGCTGTGGAAAGACTTCCTGTTCACATAGTCTCCTTCATGTACTGAAGGAGCAATGATTGGAATGTGAGTGCCATCTATACAGCCAATCACGCCTGGGAACCGTGAGAATAAATGTGCAATTTAAGTAGTAGTTCAAATATCACCACATCATGAATTAAGTTTTGTTCATCCTGATACCTGCAATTTTGTGGCATCCCTCTTTGATAAATCTTGTGGGTCTATGACCGGGGAACACCACAAACGAGTACAGGAGACGTTTCAGTGCAACTGTAACATTCCTGACTGCCCGACAGACGGTAGCCTTGGAAACGTGCTCAGCGTCACCAATATTATACAGAAAGCTCCCGTTTGCAAAAAACCGAAGTGCAATACAAATAATATGCACAGAACTGAGAGAATGTCCGCGATGTGTCACATGAGCAATATTAGGCCTGAGGATGTTATTCAAATGAATTATAGATTGTGCTGAGAAACGGTAACGTTCACACAGGAAATCATCAGGAAATGATAAAATGTCCAAACGCGCTCTGATCACTCTCTCCCGGCGGAGAGCTCTGCGGAGAATTTGGGCTTCAACATCTACTGGCTCTTCAAGGAAGGAGCACGCCATGTCTGACACTTCCTACAGTCAGGTTTCTGACAAAGAGGCGGAGAAGGTCAGGGTTAGTTGAAGTAAACCTGCTAGGGGGCAATTAGATAAGCATGATGCTATGCCGTCCGACAGGTCTGCTGTGATTTCCACAGAAAGACCTCCCCCAGTTTCAGGTTACACTCACTTCTTTGGAAGCTGAAATCAAAGTTCAGAGACAAACTCAGTGTGAACACATCACAGCTCCTCACATTGAGAGAGCAGCAGCCCTGAAGCCCGTCTGACAGGCACCAGCGAGTGGAAGCGCTCCTTTCTCTGTCATCGTTTCGAGCTGAAAGGTGAGTGTGTCTGCCGTTTCTACCTGAAGCTCCTCGTCAGGCTCTGGCTTGGCCTTTGAGGGCGAGCGCCACAGAAGGTTTCCTTCCTGCGAGCCTGACGTCTGCTCTCTAGTATTTAGTATTTATTTATTTATTGTCATTGTCAAGAACAATGAAATTGTGTTTGGGGCTTCCATACAACCCAAAAAAAAGAAGAAAATAATAAATACCCCTTAAAACCCAAGTGTACATATTTAACCCAGTGTGACTCCAATGCAATAAGACAATCCTTAGCAATAATGTTCGTAGAAATTCAGACAAAGACCTGAGAAACATGACAAAATACAACAATGCAACCCATTCAATATTATTGTACTGTGAGATATGATATCAGATATGATAGTTATCTATTTAAGAAAGAGGGGGGGGGGGGGGCAGGAGGGGGAAGAGAATAAAGATATGATGCACCAATGCAGACCAGTTCATTGCTATTAAGAAGTTGGATATGGTTATTGTCCGTGAGAGGGGGGCAGAGAGTTCAGGAGCCTCACAGCCTGTGGATACAGGCTGTTAATCGACATCGCTGGTGTCGATTAAAAGCAGCTGGAGGCCATCTTTGTAAACCTGCTGAGAACATCTGCGGGGTTTGCTCCTTCTTTCACACTTCATCATCAGCCAGCTGTGTGTGATCGCACCATCTTTAATCTGAGATCAGGTTCAAACCAGTTTGAGCTGCAGTGGCAGGAAACAGCTGAGGGCGGGGCATGCTGACATTCCCGACTCCTGATTGGTGTCGGGGGTGTCCACTGCTTCTGCGTTTTGTTTGTTTTGTGCAGGCCGAGTAAACGAGAACAGCCTGTGAAAGATAAGTCGTGTGCGAGTTGAGGCACCTTTAGGCTCCGCCTTGCTGGCGTCTGCTTTTTGAAGATCTCTGTGAGTTTGGGACTGACGGCCGTGGACGGGATTTAAAGTTCCTTCCATCCATCCTGTATCCCAGCTGACCCACAGCCGAACTGGGTGATGATCCTGACCAGTTTAAAGAACATTAATGCAAACTGACCACACAGAACACGTTACCATCACATACACATCATACAGACTCTGTATGAACCCATGTTGTTCGTGCAGCAACAGGAAGTAGTTTTTATTGCAGAGTTCATAGAGGTCATGCTTGAATATTTGTGTTCGTTTGGGGAGGCCTTTTGCTCCTCCCCTTTCACAAAGGATGCTCCAGTGTGTCCTCTGCTAAAGGAAGTAAAGGAAGCACTGAAGTGCCTTTAGTCCATAACATGTGGAGAATTCAGACAGCGCTGATGAGGGCAGATACTTCCAGGTCACGCCTCCTTCCTGAACTAAACCCCGCCTCTTTCTGTGCCTCTGTCATAGTCGTCCATGTGTTTGTGGTGCACTGATTTATTACTGGAGATGTTTGCTAACACTGACTGTGTTTCACGTCGGCGCTCTCACCGTGTAAAGCTGGATCTGCGTCATCGCTTTACACCCGCGTGCGCTCATTACCCATGATGCATCAGAGTCTGATCACAGTGTTTTCTGATGCTAGCAGGAAGCCGAGATGACGGAGCCGGACCTCGTCAACATCCTGGAAGACATAACAGATGAGGAATTCAAGACCTTCAAGTGGAACCTGAAGAACGAGCGGTTTAGAGACATCGAGCCCATCAAAGTGAACCGGCTGTCGACGGCGGAGCGGTGCGACGCCGTGGATCTGATGGTGCAGAAGTATGACATGGACGGAGCCGTGCAGGTGATGGAGAGCATCTTTAAGAAGATCAACAGGAACGACCTGGTGAAGAAGCTGCGAAAGGTCATGGGTCAACCTGCAGGTCAGTGAGGCTGTGGGCAGGCGTGCACTTCCTTTAACCTGTTTGAGCGTTTGACATTCAGGTGACATCATCAGGGTCAGAGCAGCGTCACGCTGTGACAGGACGTGCAAACAGGAAGTGTGTGCAGAGTGTCTCTCTCCCTTTTAAGGTGCATTCAGAGCAAACAGCTGATGGAAGGAGCCGCCCGAGTCGGAGCTGCTGGATTGGATGTTCTCAGGAACTCTGAGGCTCCCGTGGTCGGAGGTCTTCGGCTTCACGCCGAGGCTCCCGTGGTCGGAGGTCTTCGGCCTCACTCTGACCTCGGCATTAATCCGTCCTCCTCTCTCTCACAGGTCTTCCAGGTCCCGATCTGCCAAAGACCGCCGCCGACTCCTCGGCAGAGGAGAAGTTGGCGGCCGTTCGCTCTCAGTTTATCGACAGAGTGTCCGAACCCGTCCTGAGGAAGCTGCTGGATAAACTCCTGGAGCGCCGCGTCATCATCGATGATGAAATGGATTTAGGCGGAGTGAGGAGCAGGGCGGATAAAGCCCGACAGGTGATCGACGTGGTGCGCAGAAAAGGATCCCAGGGCAGCTCGGCTCTGATCGCCGCTCTCTGCGAGGTGGATCCGTGCCTTTCACGGGAGCTGCAGCTGATGTGACGCACTGCCAGATGTTCAGCACTCACAGGAGAGCAAATTAGGAATCATCTGTAACACCCAGAAGCAGCTGATACAGTTCAATGTTTAATCCTCCAATCCACTTACAGAAACACGAGCGCGAGGCTCATCTATTTGGTTTGGTTTTCACATCAAAGATTTTCACAGAGACGATTTTCTATGCGTCTTTATACAAACAAAGATGTTCAAACAGCAGAACATGTCAGAGTTTCAGCAGGTTTCAGGACTAAAGTGTCCCAGAAACAAGGCTTTGAGTCAAACCTGAACAGTCGGCTCTGTGAAAACCTTCAGGATGGATGGAAACCAAGATCTCTGACTTCCAGTCTGAGAACAAAACAATCAGGAAAATGACTTTATTTGTAGAATTTTCATCGGACACTGATGTTAACGAGAAGTTTATTAGATTTTATGGAAACATTTTAGAGCTGATTAGAATAAAAGTCCAACAGATTAATGAGGATTTTGGCTGTTTTCATGTTGTTGAAGTCAAACATGTCAGAGAGCAGAGGGTCAGAGTTTCATGTTTCTTTCTGTAACTCTGATCAACGTGAAAATAAAAGATGAGTTTCCTGTCACTGTGTCTGCTTCAGTCTGTAAAGTAACCTTGAACATATTCAGTAACTGACAATCATTAGTGTGGATCATTGTGGGTTTCCACAAATGGATTTGTTACAGGCAGGAAGCTCTAATCTGTCCATCTTCATCTGTACGGGGCGATCGTGGCTCAAGAGTTGGGAGTTCGTCTTGTAATCGGAAGGTTGCCGATTCGAGCCTCCGCTCGGACAGTCTCGGTCGTTGTGTCCTTGGGCAAGACACTTCACCTGCCGCCTACTGGTGTTGGCCAGAGGGGCCGATGATATGGCAGCCTCGCCTCTGTCAGTCTGTCCCAGGGCAGCTGTGGCTACACCTGTAGCTGCCTCCACCAGTGTGTGAATGTGAGAGTGAATGAATAGTGGAATTGTAAAGTGCTTTGAGGGGTCCCGAAAAGCACTATATAAATGCAATCCATCATTATTATTATCATTATTATCTTCTACGTCAGAGAATAAAGACAAAAGATTCAGTTCAAAATGTCCTACCAGGAGCAGACGTAGTCCTGGGGCACTTCCACAGGAGTCAAAACCACCAAACCCCCTAAATTAGAACGTTATAGTTGTGCTGATTGTTTAACACTGATGAGCTACAGAGTGGACTACAGCTCTTTGCTGATCCCTCCCATGTGACGTGAACCTTTTCAGATCATCTATGTGCTTAAAAACACTTTTCAATAATCAGTTTAATGTTTCAATTACATGAAACATGGACAACTTTCACTTTAAATATTAATCACAGTGATTAATATTTAAAGGCAACATAAGACACTGGAGTCGAGCTGTGATGTCATCAACTACACCGCGCGCTGCGTCCTCCCATCCTCCGAGCGCCGCACTCCTGACAGAGCTTTCAAGCATGAACTAACAAGCACGCAGGAACTTTGTGTACTTGTTAGTGAGAAGTGTGTGCTAGACACAGGAAACGTGTGCTACACACTTCCTGTTACGTAGCCGTTTGACTTCCTGTTTCAGGGGAGAGGAAGAACAACTGCACGTTACAGAAGAAAAAGGAAGTGGACGAGCAGGTGAGTGTTCACGGTCTTCTTCTGCTGTCAGAGTGGGGCGGGGTCTGCTTCATTCTGTGGTGGAGGGTCCACCGGGTTTATCACACACTGGACTCTGGAGCGCTCTAAAACTGGTGAACGTTAGCTCTTCCTGTGAGGTCATATCCTATTTTCAAAGACAGTCCTACACCTGTCAGTGCAGGTGAGCTGGTAGTACGAAAGTAATAACCTGAGTGAGATAAAGCAAACAAATCGCCAGCACGCCTTCAGGTAAAGACTGACCTGGATCATGCACGTTTCCAGTAATGCAGTCATGTGACTTCTTGTACATGGACAGGTGACCCAGGCAGGGGCGGAGCGTGGGGGTGGCTTACTGGGCTGCTGCCTGTGAGTGCGCTGTTGGAGAAATGGAGCCAGAGGAGAGCTGAAGTTTGACCAGGTACCAAAGCAAATCATTCGTACTGTACAAATAATGTAAATATGACGGTGCATCACGAAAGATTGATATCAAACTGATCACTTGACCCATATTATGTTACTCGCTCTTCCAGTGAATCAACAAATGGTGAAATGAAAAGCCGAACAACAACAATGCTGTTTCTTTAGAGTCTTAGCTCACATGTGTGTTTATTTCATATTTTCAGTTGTTTCCCTCCACGGCTAAATCAATCAGTAATGCACTGATATACAAGAATGGACATAAGGAGCTTCTTTCTTTCTTTTTTTTTTTCTGCCTGTCCCGTTTGGCTCTTTTGCATCAGAATTGTTGTCTAAAGGTAAAGAAAGATGCCCAACGGATTTACTTTACCAAACTGACCATCCCAGCCTTGCCGTAATGGTCCATTTGATTCACCTTTTATTGTTTATTTTATTTTCACTTACTGAATACGGGACAGACTTGACTGGAGGAAAGAAGGGGAGAAAGAAAGAGGGAAAGAGAAACAGCTGAGAAGAGGGACGGGGGAGAAGGGCAAAAAACAAAAACCAACAGAACAGGCAGAGGAAAAAAAATGCATATATCAATCACCTGGGTCACCTGCTGAGAAAGAAAAAAGAAAGCAAGCAGAAGAGAACAAGAGTAATAGAATAAACAACATCACAATGATATATGGGAATATGACAGTAAATACTAAATGTTAAACATTATTGTGCAGCACATAAGATCAACAGAACACAGTGTGCTTTGAGGTAGGAGCCAAAAAGGGTGTAGTTTGTGGGTGTGATCACCCGTGTGTGCACCTGTGAGCATGGACGCGCTTGTTTTTAAAAGGTTCCTTCATGTAATGATCTGCTAGAGGGTGTGGGGGGGCCACAGCCCCGTCCTCCAGGGCGTGAAGCAGGTATGGAGGAGATCAAAACTCCAGACATCCAGAGGCCCCCAGAACACAAGAGACCAAGGAAGACCAACAGAGGGGCAGCTGCGCCACTGTCCCGGAAAGAGCTGAGGAGAGTCCCAGATGAGGGCTCACTCAGCAGCCGCGGAGCAGAAGCCAGGGGGAGTTGCAGTGACGCGCCCGTGAGCTCCGCCGGCAGCCAGCTGCGCCTGAGTGACCGAGCCCCAGGCCGTGAGGCCGGGGGCACCCCACCTCCGAAGTGGCCCGAGCGAGCCCCAGGCTCCAGGCCCCGATAAGCAGCCGCCAAGGAGTGAGCCGGTGTGTACCTGGACGCCCATCCCCGGACACAAAGAACCACCAACGCACCGACACCTGAGGGAGTCCGCCACTGGCAGGGGAAGTGGTGGTGGGGGGAGATAGGCCTCCAAACCTTGGAGGGCCTGAGATGTCCCCAGAGAGGTGGCGCCTGACACCCAACCTGACATATAGACACAGACATACAGGCACACACAGATACAAACATCCATTCCCACCCTCATGCTCTCATATGCACTTACTCCACACTCAACCAACGTGGAGACAGACATAAAGAGACGTTGTACACACGATCACACTCCCCAAGCGTACTCTACAAACCGGGTCTAGGTGCCCTTGCCCCTGGAGGGGGGAACTGCACCCAGACCCAGGTGGTGTTTCCCTTTTCCCTGCGGTGGGGGGAGGCAGACCGCCCCGACTCCGCAGCAGCAGGAAGGCTCCACACTCCAGACCGCAGTCGGACGGCCAACTCCTCCTCCTAGCCCCCCTGCTCCAGCAGGTCGCAGAGAACGGGGGTGAGAGAAGACTCCGAACCTCCCTCCACCCGCTCATTGTAGTGTTGATGCATGTGTGTTCTAAGGTGCATTTAAAACCCAGGAGGGCTTGGAGCTACCTGCCAGAGAGCAGCAGGTAAGCGCATGGTCCCTCCTGCTAGCCCTCAATGTCTACGTGTATTTAAAATTGAGAGGTGGGCAACGACGCCAGGGGTGGGGTGTACACCCTGATGGTAATTTGGACTCCGTGTATCGTGCCCACCCCCAAGATCCTATATGTATGTGTAATGAGAGTGTGAGTAATGTGAATGTCTAAGTTGTGGGATAAAATTGAGGCAGAGGCAGCCAGAAGGGGACAGGGGGGGGGGGGGGGGGGTAGCCTCCTCTGCACCCTGGTGACATACCCCCACTCCAAGGTCCTGCATGTGTGGGTGGTTGTGGTGGAGCGGGAAGAGGGAGGCAGCTGGAGATGGGGAGGGAAGGAAGGGAGGGGCAAGTGACCCCTCCCTGGGGCCAGCTCCCCCGCTGACCCCAGTAGGCACCCCCATACTCCGCGACCCGCCAGGGAAAGGGGGCCCAGGCCCATCCAGACCGGGCCCAGTGCAGCAGCGCCGCCCGGCCCCACAGAGCCCGGGACAGTCCACCCAACCCCACCACAGAGAAAACTGCACCCACCCCACCATCCACTCATCTTCCAGACTACATAAGACAATAAACACCCAGGCTGAGATCTTCCTCCACCTCTCCTGTATCTCCCCCTCCTGCAAGGAGCTTCTTTCAAAGAAAAAACTCTGGTAGTGTTTTACATATTAAGCTTTGTATGTTGTTCAGTATATTTCTATGCAAAACAAGAGGAATTTCAATACACAGCCGTATATTCACAGTTGAAACCAGATATTTACACTTTATGGAAAACACAAGAACATTTTTTTACTGTACAACATCATTTAGAGTAAACTTGTTTTGTTTTGGATAAATAAATATTGAAACATCTTTTGAATTAGTTAAATGTCAGAATAAAGAGAGACAGAGCTTCTATTTTTATCACTTTCATCCAATGTAGGAGTACATATACACTAAGTTTATTGTTAATTAATATGAAAACTCCAGACGATTCCATTCTGAGCTGAAGAAGCTTCTGATTGGTTTGTAGAGTCCATGTGAGTAAACTGGTGGCACAGCTGTGGATGCATATAAGGCAAAACACAGAGCCTGTTTCTGTGACATGGGAAAATCAGGAGATGTCAACCAAAACACCAGGAACAGAACTGTGGAGCTCCATAAGTGTGGCTCAGTTTGAATACAATTTGGTGCCATTTGCAATTAAGAAATACAGATAGTTTCTCTCTTTACTCTCCGTCACTACTCAAGGTACAAGGTTCTTTATTTGTCACATGCATAGTTATACAAGTATAACACACAGTGAAATGTAGCCTGACACGCTCCTCAACATGTGTATATATATATATATATATATATATATATATATATATATATATATATATATATATATATATAAAAAAAAAAAACACCCAGCACGCCCCTGCGGGCGGTTTATCCTTCAAGCTCGGGTCCTCTACCAGAGGCCTGGGAGCTTGAGGGTCCTGCGCAGTATCTTAGCTGTTCCCAGGACTGCGCTCTTCTGGACAGAGATCTCCGATGTTATTCCCGGGATCTGCTGGAGCCACTCGCCTAGCTTGGGAGTCACCGCACCTAGTGCTCCGATTACCACGGGGACCACCGTTACCTTCACCCTCCACATCCTCTCCAGCTCTTCTCTGAGCCCTTGGTATTTCTCCAGCTTCTCGTGTTCCTTCTTCCTGATATTGCTGTCATTCGGAACCGCTACATCGATCACTACGGCCGTCTTCTTCTGTTTGTCTACCACCACTATGTCCGGTTGGTTAGCCACCACCATTTTGTCCGTCTGTATCTGGAAGTCCCACAGGATCTTAGCTCGGTCATTCTCCACCACCCTTGGGGGCATCTCCCATTTTGACCTCGGGACTTCCAGGTTATACTCGGCACAGATGTTCCTGTACACTATGCCGGCCACTTGGTTATGGCGTTCCATGTATGCCTTGCCTGCTAGCATCTTGCACCCTGCTGTTATGTGCTGGATTGTCTCTGGGGCATCTTTACACAGCCTGCACCTGGGGTCTTGCCTGGTGTGATAGACCCCAGCCTCTATGGATCTTGTACTCAGAGCTTGTTCTTGTGCTGCCATGATTAGTGCCTCTGTGCTGTCTTTCAGTCCAGCTTTGTCCAGCCACTGGTAGGATTTCTGGATATCAGCCACCTCCTCTATCTGCCGGTGGTACATACCGTGCAGGGGCCTGTCCTTCCATGATGGTTCCTCGTCTCCCTCCTCTTTCTTGGGTTTCTGCTGCCTGAGGTATTCACTGAGCACTCGGTCAGTTGGGGCCATCTTCCCAATGTATTCTTGGATGTTCGTTGTCTCATCCTGGACTGTGGTGCTGACACTCACCAGTCCCCGGCCCCCTTCCTTCCGCTTAGCGTACAGCCTCAGGGTGCTGGACTTGGGGTGAAACCCTCCATGCATGGTCAGGAGCTTTCTTGTCTTTATGTCAGTGGCTTCTATCTCCTCCTTTGGCCAGCCTATTACCCCAGCAGGGTACCTGATCACGGGCAGGGCGTAGGTGTTGATGGCCCGGATCTTGTTCTTACCATTCAGCTGACTCCTCAGGACTTGCCTGACCCTCTGCAGGTACTTGGTGGTTGCAGCCTTTCTAGCGGCCTCTTCATGGTTCCCATTTGCCTGCGGGATCCCCAGGTACTTGTAACTGTCCTCTATGTCTGCAATGTTGCCTTCTGGTAGTTCAATCCCCTCAGTTCTGACTACCTTCCCTCTCTTTGTTACCATCCGACTACACTTCTCCAGTCCGAACGACATTCCAATGTCATTGCTGTATAGCCTGGTAGTGTGGATCAGTGAATCGATGTCTCGTTCACTCTTGGCATACAGCTTGATGTCATCCATGTACAGGAGGTGGCTGACAACTGCTCCGTTCCGTAGTCTGTATCCGTAGCCAGTCTTGTTAATGATCTCACTGAGGGGGTTCAGGCCTATGCAGAACAGCAGTGGGGACAGAGCATCTCCTTGGTAGATCCCGCACTTGATGGTGACTTGTGCTATGGGCTTGGAGTTGGCCTCTAGTGTTGTACGCCACATCCCCATTGAGTTCCTGATGAAGGCTCTTAGGGTCCCATTGATCTTGTACAATTCTAGGCATCCCAGTATCCAGCTGTGGGGCATTGAGTCATAGGCCTTCTTGTAATCAATCCAGGCAGTGCACAGGTTGGTCAGTCTGGTCTTGCAGTCTCGGCTGATTGTTCTGTCTACCAGTAGCTGGTGTTTTGCGCCTCTGGTATTCTTGCCAATTCCTTTCTGTGTCCCGCTCATGTATTGACCCATGTGCCTGTTCATCTTAGCCGATATGATGCCTGACAGGAGCTTCCATGTAGTACTGTGGCAGGTTATTGGTCAGTAGTTGGAGGGGACCGGTCCCTTCTTGGGGTCCTTGGGGATCAGGACCGTCCGGCCTTCAGTTAGCCATTCCGGGTGTCTCTCGTTAACTAGCAGCTGGTTCATTTGTGCCAGACGCTCGTGGAGTGCAGTCAGCTTCTTCAGCCAGTAGGCGTGAACCATGTCGGGCCCTGGTGCTGTCCAACTCTTCATACTGGAGACCCTTTCTTGGATATCTGCCACTGTGATGGTTACTGGACCCTGTTCAGGGAGGTCGCTGTGGTCAGCCCTCAGATCCTCTAGCCACTGAGCATTGCCGTTATGGGTTGCATCCTTCTCCCATATGCTCTTCCAGTATTGCTCCGTCTCCAGCCTTGGTGGTGCTGTTCTCTTATTGTTCCCTTGCCACTGAGAGTACACCTTTGCTGGTTCTGTGGAGAACAGCTGGTTTATTCTCCTGCCTTCTATCTCTCTGGTGTACCTCCTCAAGCGGCTGGCCAAGGCTATGAGTCTTTGCTTGGCAGTTTCCAAGGCCTCAGGTATGGACAGCTTGCTGTATTTCTTAGGCACCTTATTTGTCGCACCTTTCTGCAACTCCGTTAGTTGGCTAACCTCCCTCCATGCTACTTTGATCTTGCCCTCTAGCCTCCTTCTCCATGGAGGGTACTGCCCCTTGTCGCTGTTCAACTTGTAGCCAAGCATCTCACTGATCACTGTTGCCGTATTGTAGATCAGCTTGTTAGTGTCGGTAATCGTGGTTGTAGGTATTATACATATGTATAATATACATATACATATATACATATACATACATATACATACAGGTATACAGTGGGGCAAAAAAGTATTTAGTCAGCCACCGATTGTGCAAGTTCCCCCACCTAAAATGATGACAGAGGTCAGTAATTTGCACCAGAGGTACACTTCAACTGTGAGAGACAGAATGTGAAAAAAAAATCCATGAATCCACATGGTAGGATTTGTAAAGAATTTATTCGTAAATCAGGGTGGATAATAAGTATTTGGTCAATAACAAAAATACAACTCAATACTTTGTAACATAACCTTTGTTGGCAATAACAGAGGTCAAACGTTTACTATAGGTCTTTACCAGGTTTGCACACATAGTAGCTGGTATTTTGGCCCATTCCTCCATGCAGATCTTCTCGAGAGCAGTGATGTTTTGGGGCTGTCGCCGAGCAACACGGACTTTCAACTCCCGCCACAGATTTCTATGGGGTTGAGGTCTGGAGACTGGCTAGGCCACTCCAGGACTTTCAAATGCTTCTTACGGAGCCACTCCTTTGTTGCCCGGGCGGTGTGTTTTGGATCATTGTCATGTTGGAAGACCCAGCCTCGTTTCATCTTCAAAGTTCTCACTGATGGAAGGAGGTTTTGGCTCAAAATCTCACGATACATGGCCCCATTCATTCTGTCCTTAACATGGATCAGTCGTCCTGTCCCCTTGGCAGAAAAACAGCCCCATAGCATGATGTTTCCACCCCCATGCTTCACAGTAGGTATGGTGTTCTTGGGATGCAACTCAGTATTCTTCTTCCTCCAAACACGACGAGTTGAGTTTATACCAAAAAGTTCTACTTTGGTTTCATCTGACCACATGACATTCTCCCAATCCTCTGCTGTATCATCCATGTGCTCTCTGGCAAACTTCAGACGGGCCTGGACATGCACTGGCTTCAGCAGCGGAACACGTCTGGCACTGCGGGATTTGATTCCCTGCCGTTGTAGTGTGTTACTGATGGTGACCTTTGTTACTTTGGTCCCAGCTCTCTGCAGGTCATTCACCAGGTCCCCCCGTGTGGTTCTGGGATCTTTGCTCACCGTTCTCATGATCATTTTGACCCCACGGGATGAGATCTTGCGTGGAGCCCCAGATCGAGGGAGATTATCAGTGGTCTTGTATGTCTTCCATTTTCTGATGATTGCTCCCACAGTTGATTTTTTCACACCAAGCTGCTTGCCTATTGTAGATTCACTCTTCCCAGTCTGGTGCAGGTCTACAATACTTTTCCTGGTGTCCTTCGAAAGCTCTTTGGTCTTGGCCATGGCGGAGTTTGGAGTCTGACTGTTTGAGGCTGTGGACAGGTGTCTTTTATACAGATGATGAGTTCAAACAGGTGCCATTCATACAGGTAACGAGTGGGGGACAGAAAAGTTTCTTACAGAAGACGTTACAGGTCTGTGAGAGCCAGAGATTTTCCTTGTTTGAGGTGACCAAATACTTATTTTCCACCCTGATTTACGAATAAATTCTTTACAAATCCTACCATGTGGATTCATGGATTTTTTTTTCACATTCTGTCTCTCACAGTTGAAGTGTACCTCTGGTGCAAATTACTGACCTCTGTCATCATTTTAAGTGGGGGAACTTGCACAATCGGTGGCTGACTAAATACTTTTTTGCCCCACTGTATATATATATATATATATATATATACATACACACATATATATATATATACACTGGGTGAATGTGCAGTAGTAGCAGCAAGCAGGTGAATTCTGTACATTAATCTGAATAGGCATCTGACTATTTTACAGGGTAGACAATATAAACATATTTAAAATTAATAAAGGAATTTGAAATGTACATTGTGCCTGGGTTTACTACTCCTTCTGCCGCCACTCCCGGCTCGAGCAGCCCCCCGCGCGGCTCCTCTTCCTCCAGCCGGAACAGACCCTCGTGCGCCTCGCCTGCCGCCTCCGGTTGGAGCGGCTCATCCACCGCTCCCGGCAGGAGCAGCCCTTCACCCGGCTGTTCCCCCTTCTCCGGCAGGCGCAGATCCCCGCGCGCCTCGTCTGCCACCTCCAGCTGCTGAGGTGCTTCACGCGGCACCTCCACCGCTTCACTGTCCTCGGGACACACCTGTGGGGGTGGCGCCCAGGCCCAGAGCAGCGCACCTCCGCTGCCTGCTCCCGCTGGGTGGCCGCCATTTCGGCCACCCTCTGGGCCAGCTCCTCCATTCCCTGGCTCCAATACGGACCCGCCGTGCTTCCTCCTGGGTTTCGGCACCAATGTGGCGAGAATAAGGCACGGCAGGACCACGGAGTATCATTCAGAGCCATCTTTATTTACATCTCACCACAACACCCCCAAACCCCTGAGTCCCCGTGTTTTTAACTAGGCAGGCGTGATTAAGGATTCCGTGCAGGTGCGTCCACCCTCCCTGCACGGCACCGCAGACCACGCCCCACCACACACTATCTGGCTGTAGCTCAGGTGGCAGAGCAGGTCAGCCACTAATCAGAAGGTCGGTGGTTCGATCCAAGGCTGCCTCCTGGCTGCGTGCCAAATATCCTTGGGCAAGATACTAACCCCATGTTTGCCTACTGGTGGTGGTCAGAGGGCCCGGTGGCGCCAGTGTCCGGCAGCCTCGCCTCTGTCAGTGCGCCCCAGGGTGGCTGTGGCTACAACGTAGCTGCCATCACCAGTGTGTGTGAATGGGTGAATGACTTAATGTAGTGTGAAGCGCTTTGGGGTCCTTAGGGACTGAGTAAAAGCACTATACAAATGCAGGCCATTTACCATTTACTATCTCTACTTTCAAGATTAGGCTTAAAACTTTCCTTTTTGCTAAAGCATATAGTTAGGGCTGGACCAGGTGACCCTGAATCCTCCCTTAGTTATGCTGCAATAGATGTAGGCTGCCGGGGGATTCCCATGATGCATTGAGTTTTTCCTTTCCAGTCACCTTTCTCACTCACTATGTATTAATAGACCTCTCTGCATTGAATCATATCTGTTATTAACCTCTGTCTCTCTTCCACAGCATGTCTTTTATCCTGTCTTCCTTCTCTCACTCCAACCAATCACAGCAGATGGCCCCGCCCCTCCCTGAGCCTGGTTCTGCTGGAGGTTTCTTCCTGTTAAAAGGGAGTTTTTCCTTCCCACTGTCGCCAAAGTGCTGCTCATAGGGGGTCATATGATTGTTGGGTTTTTCTCTGTATCTATGAAACGCCTTGAGGCGACTTTTGTTGTGATTTGGCGCTATATAAATAAAATTGAATTGAATTGAATTGAAATTGAATAGATAAATGTAAAGTCAGGTGTTCTTGGGCTGAGGATGACATCATGCACCCTGAGGTCACCTAAGGTCACCTGAGATCACCTGAGGTCAGCGTTCACACGGGGTCAGACGTCTGCTTTGGCGATACAGCTGAACACTGCCCCAAAACTCTGACCAAAGCTTACAGTTCCCACCCATCAGGTGAAAGCCAAAGAGTGCAGGGTCTGTTTTTATGAATGACAGACGTATGAACTCATTTTCCGACTCTGGTGCCACCATCGAAGGATTCCCTGGCCTGCTGGAGCAACCTGAGGATCTCTGGCAGTGGGCTGCGGCTCCTCCCGCAGTGTGAGCTCAGTGTGTTTGAATTATTAATTATATCAATAACTTAATTGTATAGACCCATTAGAGTGTAGTTCAGGATTAGATGCTGTAACTGAGTTCAGAACAGCAGCTGCTGAAGCTCATTGGGATCTGTTTCCTGTCGGGCTCGTGGATGGACGGAGCAGGAAGCTCCTGCTCAGATGTGATGCAGAGGATGAGCTGCAACCAGAACTCAGAACCAGAAACTTAAACCCATCAAACACTGATTCCTCCTTTGGGGACCAAAGTCCACCCAGCAGGTACAGATGCCACAGGTAAGCAGAGTGTCGGTGACCGCCTGCATGAAGCTCCTAAATGTACATGTTGTCATCTTTTCTAGAAACCTACCAGACTGCAGTCACTCATACGTTTGACTCAAGTCACCTGAAATCCACCTCAGGCGAGATCAGCGATACAAAGGCAGAACTCTGGACTGTACATTTGACCTGAGATGATTCCACTTCTCGGGACTGTAAACCTGCACGTTAACCCTTAAATACCCAAACCATCGCTTACACCAGGGGTGGGCAATTCCAGGCCCCGAGGGCCGGTGTCCTGCAGGTTTTAGATCTCATCTTGGGTCAACACACCTGAATCACATGATTAGTTCGTTACCAGGCTTCTGGAGAACTTCAGGACATGGTGAGGAGCTAATTTAGCCATTTAAATCAGCTGTGTTGGTTCAAGGACATCTAACACCTGCAGGGACACCGGCCCTCGAGGCCTGGAGTTGCCCACCCCTGACTTACACTGTCAGCTCAGCAGGGTGCTGCTGTTAAAACATAACCAGTGTGTTTCTGTCTCAGCTGATTAAACACTGTTGTAATTCCCAGTCTGGCCTGATTGTGGCAGTGTTGTCTCAAAGATACAGCTCTGATCAAGCTGAACCTGTAGATGATAATGAGGAGTTAGTCCAGCTCAGTGGATCTTCTGCAGTTTCATCATCCATGAAAACTCCCGTCACCTTCAGTGGGAATCACCTGGATGCTGCCAGGCAGCCCATCTCACAGGTGTGACTGCCTCTCTGTGGCCTCTGGTTTCATACAGTGAACTTCAGGTGAGACCTCTGGTCCATCTGTGATGATGTTAGATTACATCTGTGCTCAAAGCTTCACTGTTAGCTAGAGTCAGACCGACAACCATCAGAAGGTGATTCGTGCTGCAGCGCTCTGTGACCAGCACATTATACCAGGACCATAAATGGTCACGTGGGTTTGCTCCTAAGCAGCTGTGAGAGATGCTGCAGCTGTGAGTGCTTAGGTCAGCTGATCAGCAGCTGTTCCAGAGGTTTGGGCACCTCCTCCTACCACTCAGGTTGTCTGCCTCGCTAATGGCTCTTTCTCAGTTTAGTTTTCATTTGTCAGCCGTGTGATTCTGTCAGCACGTTGTTTCTCATCATGTCCTGTCTCTACTTTGTACAAACTCTGGTGGAAAACACGAGGCTGGGGAACAGGAATGTCACGGTCCGCAGTCCTCGCCGGGTGATCTGCTATGGTCGTGTGTTCCCATGGTCCATGTTTCCTCGTTTGTGTGTGTGCGTGTTTTTTGGTGTTCTGGTTTCTCTGTGAGTCCAGGCCCGGACAGTGGTGTCCCTGCCGTGGGGATTCGCTTGAAGCATAATCACACACCTGCAGCAGTTCAGCCTCACCTCCGGAGCTTCTTAGCAACGTGGCTGAGCTCCGTCGACGCTGTTTCACTGTGACAGAATCGTCAGTTTGCTCTGAAAACTAAGTCTTACAAAGTGTTTGTGTGGTCGCTGGTGGGAATCCTAACGACTGCTTCTGTGGTTTCCTGCAGGATTATGGAGACGAGGGAACGGAGTGAGCGCACTGTAGATACTGAGCAAGGGGAGTGAAACATGGACCACCGACACAACAGGAAGACGCTGCACAGGTGTCAGGGACATACATCCTCACCTGGAGCACGCTCAGAAGACTTTCTGCACTGTAAACAAACACTGTTTTCATTCTAAGAGTCCTGTGTTTGGGTCCTGCATCCACATATCTGACAGGGAAAGTCCTCCAAAGGTCTTCATTTCATCAGGAATTAGAGCACCTTCATCTGGAAAACAACTCGAGCTTCGAGCCGGACCACTTGTTTCAGTTTGAATATGAATTCAAAACAATTCAAACAGATTCATCAACATTTACATTCTCAGTGTAACTGAACATTATCGACCACAAAAACATGGATGTCCTCACTTCTCCTGAGAGGCCTCAGCTCCACAGCTCAGACCAAGACGGCCGGAACATTCCGGACCTGAAGTTCAGACTTCCACATCAAAGGAAAACTTTTCTAAAGCTCAAAGCGCTGCTCTGTTTTATGAGCGAAGCTCCTGGAGTGAAACGAGCTGAGGAAACAAAGCCTCCAACAGACGAATCTGAACTCAGCCTTATTTAAACAGCCTCAACAATGTATGGTTGACCTACAATAACACATACAGAGAAAAACCCAACAATCATATGACCCCCTATGAGCAGCACTTTGGCAACAGTGGGAAGGAAAAACTCTGTTTAACAGGAAGAAACCTCCGGCAGAACCAGGCTCAGGGAGGGGCGGGGCTATCTGCTGTGATTGGTTGGGGTGAGAGAAGGAAGACAGGATAAAAGACACCCAGTGCATCATGGGAATCCCCCAGCAGCCTACACCTATTACAGAGAGGCGTATTAACACACAGTGAGTGAGCTCTGTTATATTTTTTTTAACAGTTTTAACACTGGGTTTTGGTTTTCACTTCTGTTTACTTCATGGTAATAAAAACTCTCAGACTACATTTAATACAACAATGATTTAATAAGCAGTCTGTTTAAGTAGAACCTTTACTTTGAAAGGCAGAGCAAACAGGAAATGAACATGGGTCTCTGTTTCACACAGTCTGAGGCACAGCACATCCTTATAGACGGTTTCAGCATTTCTGCTACATTTAAATCTTTTTACATGGTTCCTTAGTTTCTTCAAAGGTTTGGCTCCTCCTCCTCGTCACCATCATCATCATCCTCACTGGTGCTAACATAAGCACCAAACTGCGTCACAAACCAGACTTCAATAATCAGATATTCATCAGCTTCATGTACCACATAAACATTTCTTCGATGTTGGTCGAGCTGGATCTCAGTCACCTGATCTGAAGCTGATCCAATCAGGCGCTGCCATTGGCTCACAGTCCTGCTGGAGCTTCTTCTGGTGCTGTGCAGCTGTTAGTGCCTCTGACAGCTGCTGGCTTCCTGTCCGTTCACTGGGCTGTTCCTGTGAATCCTCCTTAAATGCTTTGCTTCATCATTTCAGGCCAGCTTAGTCTTTTGCTCAGATTAACATAAAGGCTGGAAGGAAACTTCCAGAGTAAAAAAGTGAGAGAATGCCTTATTTACAGTCAGCTGGAGGTCGGTCTTCCTGGAGTCCTTTGGCTGAATGTTATTGTGACCATGAGAAACTCAAAGTTTAAACAGCCAACAAAGCCTTAAAAGTAACACTCAGAGAATTTTGGTGGTGAAATTTACGTCCCCATAAAAATCCACCCACACAAAGTCAGTGTCCTTCAGAGTCTCAGTGTGGAGCACAGCAGCAGCTGGTGGACACCACAGGAACTGCAGCTCCATGGCTGGACCAGATAACACCTCCCATCAGTTTTGTTTCTGGCTGAATAGAAATCCCAGTATGACCCCAACTGCTCCCAGTACGACCAGTCCACACACTGTCCTCAGGGACCAGAAGCTGTCAGTGGGTCTGGACTCATACAGCTCCACAAAAGCATCCTGGGAAAAAAGACAAACAGGAAACACTTCATTTGTCGTATTTGTTTTTTGACAGATCAGAACAGTGTGTACTTTCATTCAGCTTCATTTACACAGCCTCAGTAACACATACAGACAGAAACCAGCAGCTGATCACTCAGTGACAATCAGCCCAACGTTTGATGGTGTGATCAGTCTGCCATGACTCGTGTAGGCAAACTGGTCACTGTGGACATCAACGCTCTCCAACATCAGCGTCACATGACTCAGACCTGTGGTCTAGACACACACGCAAACACACACACACGCAAACACACACACACGCAAAGACACAAAGCCGGTGCTGCTGCTTCATATTGTGTGAAAGCAGTCGAGTGTTAACGAGGGAGTGTTGGGTTATTCCCCTGCATGCTGTGTGTGTGTGTGTGTGTGTGTGTGTGTGTGTGTGTGTGTGATATGAAGATTAGGGGAGAACCCTCCTGTGAGCACTTCCTGTAGCTGCACTCGGGCCTCCAGCTGAGCTGCTGACAAACACCAGCGGCCTTCAGCCTGACAGGAAGCTGACCGCCGCCTTTAAAGAAGCTTCACACCACAGAAGAAGAGCACATGCACAGGCTGGATGATTGACAGCTCACCTTTACCCTGACATCCTGTCCAATGGGCTGAAGCAGCTCCAGACTCAGTGGACTCAGTGAGAGTCCAGGTTAAAAGCTTTCCGTGTCAGACGTTTATACTGAAATGTAATTTAAAGATCGACTGTAACTGTACACAGGTGTTTGGAGGCAGCAGAGGAGACCTCAGACATCTGCCTCCCACCTCCAACTTCCCAAACCAGGTGTGCCCCAGTCCTCCTCCTCTCCTCTGCATACCTGAAACACCTGAAGGCGTCCACGAGGCGTCCTGCTCAGGTGCCGGCTTGAGTCTGGAGCTCCACCTTCTTGGTCGCTCTGTTAGTACAGTAACCTCACAGCAGCCATGTTATCAGTCACATGATGTTAAATAAAAATGCTCCAGCAGCACAGACACGGTGCAGAGGTCCAGCTCAGGTGAAGCTAGCAGACAGCTAGCACCGTCCACCTGTCAGTCACAGAGGCCACGCCCCTAATCACTCAAAGCCTTAATAGAGTTTAAAGAGGTGACATTCTGTGTACGAGGCTGTAACCACATTTATTTGAACACGGAGTCTGAGGGACTGACTCACTGCTGCCTCTGCTGGACGTCGGAGGAGTTGCAGGCTTTGCAGAGTTCGCTTATTTCTTCAGGCCTGCAGGCCGATGAGGGCCAACACCAGTCCTCAGCATGGAGTCAGCGGGACTCTGGCAAAGAAGTGAGCAGTCCGGCTTCGGCTTGATTCCCACCCCGCTGGCATGATGAGTCACATGTGGGGGCGGGGTTTACCTGCACAGACACCTGGGAGTTATTTGACCCTGAAGTCTGAGCTCGATAAGGCCTTCAGAGATCAGATGTTAGCGAGATGACTCAACTGCTTCAGTCAGTACTGTCCTCAGAGAACGGCTCACACAGCTGCAGGAAGGCCAGGCGTGATGGGCTGACCCCGTGTTTCACATTTGGGTGCTCTCAGGGCTCGAAAAAGCCACCATCCTCCAGCAAGACAACATCAGAGAGAGAAACCACCGCGCTGCGCTGAGCGCCACGATGGAAAGTTTGACTGCAGAATTCTGAGAAAGCAGCACAGCTCACCACTGCCTGTGTTCTTAGAGATCTCTGCACACACACACACATCTGTGTGTGTGTGTGTGTGTGTGTGTGTGTGTGTGTGTGTGTGTGTGTGTGTGTGTGTGTGTGTGTGTGTGTGTGCTCCTTGCTGTGAGCAGGTTCTGAAGAAACGGTGTGTCAGCTGACCTGAAGCCTGAGGCGGAAACTCAACCACACTGATTACCTGGAAAGATATTTCTGGGTAATACCACACACACACACACACACACACACACACACACACACACACACACACACACACACACAGCCTCTCGTGTTATCAGGCAGTAGATATAACTGAAGGAAACCACAGCGACAGGAGAGAATATAATTAGAAAGTGAACTGTTTGGGCCTCAGGCTCTCTGCACCAGACTCCATTTTATTTTCGAGCGATTTTCAGGAGCTTTATGACCACACACTCACGCCACATACTGAAAACCTGCTGCATGGAAACCACACAAACCCATGGAACAGGCCTGCTGGTGGTGTGCAGTTTACTGATGAAGGACCACGAAGTGAAGATGATGATGGAGCCATTAATTAGTAGGGTGTTAGCAGATTGTTGGCTGGGAACTAGTGGGCCTTTAGTGGGTCATAGCGGGGTGTTGGCAGGGCGTTGGCAGGGCATTAGCGGGCGCTAGCGAGTAATTAGTAGGGTGTTAGCAGGTTGTTGGCGGATCATTAGCACGGCGTTAACAGTGCATTAGTGGGTCATTAGTGGGCGTTAGCGAGTAATTAGTAGGGTGTTAGCAGGTTGTTGGCAGGGAGCTAGTGGGCCTTTAGTGGGTGATTAGTGGGGTGTTAGCAGGGCGTTAGCAGGGCATTAGCGGGCGCTAGCGAGTAATTAGTAGGGTGTTAGCAGGTTGTTGGCAGGGAGCTAGTGGGCCTTTAGTGGGTGATTAGCAGGGTGTTAGCAGGGCGTTAGCAGGGCACTAGCGGGCGCTAGCGAGTAATTAGTAGGGTGTTAGCAGGTTGTTGGCGGATCATTAGCACGCGTTAACAGTGCATTAGTGGGTCATTAGTGGGCGTTAGCGAGTAATTAGCGGGGTGTTACGAGGGTATTAGCAGATCATTAGCAGGGCCTTAGCGGATCGTTAGAGGTCATTAGCAGGGTTAGCAGGACGTTAGCGGGCCTCAGATGCTCCGTCACAAAATCACTGCCTGTCTCAAACCCAGGCTGTGCTCACAGACACGCCCCGTCCTGATGAGGTCACAGGGCCTTTCTTCTAGTCCTTATCAGGACCAACTCCGGGGCTCCCTCTGTAGGAGCACCACTTCTTGCTTCTCCAGGTTGACGAGGCACTCCCAGCACATTCTGGGTCTCCCTGGGGCTTCCTCCTCTCACACCTCACTGAGGAGGCGTGCTGCTCAGAGGCTCGTTTGCTGGGTTTCAGTTCTCCTGACCGATGTTTGGATGAATGAATGATTCAGGAGCTCTGAGTGATGCAGCGACCTCCTGGAGGTTTGGAGCAGAGCTGAGAGCGCAGCTCCCTCTGCAGGAGGGAGACGCTCGCTGCTCATTTCAACTTTCTCAGGTCACATGAGGATTATGTGTGTGTGTGTCTCAGTTTCAGTTTAACGGTTTTATCATCACACACACACACACACACACACACAGAGTCATGTTTTTATATCCTTGTGGGGACATCTTATTGACATAATGCTTTCCCCAGCTGCTTGCCGTACCCACCTAAAATGAACTCTAACCCTGAGCCTAGACCTGAGCCTGAGCTTAACTGTAGCTCTGACACTAAAACCACATTTTGAGTCTCAAAAATGTCTTCAAACTCGTGAGGATGTTGTTGGTCCCCACAGGTATAGTGCATGCCAATTTACTGTCCCCACCAAGATGTCTAAACATGTACACTCACACACACACAGAGGCCACAGAGTTTTAGGGATTTTCTACACTTTGCATATAATTTGCAATCAAACCAAAATACTCTGTGTGTGTGTGTGTGTGTGTGTGTGTGTGTGTGTGTGTGTGTGTGTGTGTGTGTCTGTTTGAAGGGTGAGGTCGGGACCAGGTTTAGGGTCCTCACAAACACCCCCATGTTCAGTGCTCATACACTCTCTGTGGCTCTGATATTGTCTGATTGATCTGATTCGTCGGACCTCCTGGTACGTTTGCAGCGATCTCCTCAGCTCTCTCACTCCTGCAGGTTCACCTCCTTCAAGGACGCCTCAAACATATCTGCGACTCCCTGAAGCACCAGAGCGTGCTCAGTCGATCCTGAACTCTGTCCTGGACTTCCTTCAACCACAGCCAGACCACAGTTAGCTTACATGAACTTCTTCAAGTACACTTGAACCTCATTAAACATTAAAAACTCTCAAGCACCTTTTCAGAACCCCCGAAAAAGCAGAGGAAGAACCAAAACCACCTCATCAATTGATGAGAAACAAGGAGTCCTGGAATTCCAGGAAAATTCAGGGGCTCTCAGCTGGAAGACAAGAGAGGAGTAGATGAGGAAACAGGAATGGAAGGATGCATGAGGAAGGACACAGCCAAGCAGGAAAGTCAACCACAAGGAAACAGAGAAAGGTTACAGCAAAGGAAACAAGGAAACATCAGCGGAGATAAGGACTCGGAGGGAAATCGTGCTCCTACCCATCCTCCGTTGTCATGGATCCATCTCCGGAGCGACGGCGAGTCCAGACTCTCCTCCATCCAGCTGGCGATATCGTCCATCTGACCTTCGTCGCCCGACTTGGCGGCCGCGGCGCTCAGAGCTCCGCCCAGCTCCATCATGGCGACGATGCGTCCCCAGTTCACGCCATCCCTGAACAGCTCCTCTCTGATAGCCGTCAGGTGGCGCCGGCGTGCAGCGCCACCGCCGTTCCCACGCAGTTGCAGCACCGTCACCTGCGCAGACAGCTCGTTGCCGTAAAGTCGCTCCAACTCATCGCCGGCGCTCCGCAGCACGGTCTGCAGGCAGGGTGGGGCCACAGGAGGGTCTAGGAGGAGATGATGATGCCATTACTCTGCGACATGTTTGAGGAAGCGGGTAACTAAGTGGACGTCTCCTCACCTGGACGCGGGGCTCTCTCGTCATTGGCCCGGCGCTGAGGCCAAGCCACGCCCCTGCCGAGCAGCTTGTAGCGCAGGAAGTCCTCCACCAGGTCCCGGCTGCTGTAGGCGGCGGCCATCGCCCCCCGCTGGCTCACCACCAGCACGTCATCCTCCTCAGCCAATGAGAACGCCTTTTGCAGTTGACAGTCACGTGCTGCAACTCCTCACACAAGTATCGATCGCTGATCAGCTGTGCTGTGACGTCAGCGCTTCAGACTCCGCCCACAGCGAGGACGGTCCGAGGATCGGTTCAGGCTCCGCGCGGTGCTCTGTTACCGGCGGGCGGAGGTGCGCGCGCAGCCGCGGGGCGCGCCGCGAGGACGCGCTCTGAACACATTCAAGGTGATGGCGGCGCGACGGCGCGCGCTGCTTCTGATCAATAACCGATAATCAGTCCGCTCCCTTCACGATGCACGTGCTGCTCACACTCACGCGCAAACAGCGGGCACGCCCCTCCGGGATTCCCCCGCAGCTCTGCGAGGAGGAGGAGCTCTGCTCCGCGAGCGCGCACTTCCTCATCCTACGTCACTCGCATCTGCAGCTCCTCGCGCGTGGGTGCGGGCGTGCACGTGTAAAAATGTCGTGGTTTGTAAGTGAAACGTGATGTAAGAGCAACAAAAGCCGACTTTTCCAACACGTGACGTGTTTGTGACGATGATGAGAAACGTCAGTCTGAGCAGTGGCGGTCCTAGCCTGTTTGGCGCCCTGGGCGAACACTCCCTCCGGCGCCCCCTCCCCCCCTCCACCCACACACACACACACACACACACACACACACACACACACACACACACACACACACATTATGGATTATACATTAACATAAAACTTGTTGGACCCATACTGAATTTCACCAGAGAAGCACACACATACATGAAGAGAGAGAGAGTATGCATACTATGCAAACGGCTACCAAACAGCCATCATAATTCGCCGTACAATGAGAACAGGACAAATAAAGAATTGACAATGACTAATTAATATTGTGCTGAACACACGCTCTTTTCTGGAATATTCTCACTAATTTTCTTGATATTTATTTATAATCACCTCTGTTAGTCCTTGCTATTTATAATTGAGTGATCTGTATATATTAGTGCTGTTTCTTAAACGTGTAAAATCTGTAACATCATGTATTGTTTGGAGTTTAGTCTGTTACCGTTACTATTTTTACCATTTCTTCTTGGAGCAACTGTAACCCACATAATTTCTTTAAGGGTTAATAAAGTATTCTGATTCTGATTGGTTCAGGATGACCTGCCATTATCCAATCACACATCTGCTTACCTGCATCTGTTGCTCGTTTCTCCTCCTCTTCTTTTCTCTTTTTTCTAAGCTGAGCACCTGATGGCTTTGAACTTTTCTTGTCCATCTTCCATTGGTTTTAGTTTTGCACTCCAGTATGAACACAAATCCCGCAACCTGAGGATCACCACAACATAACCTAACACACCTACACCTTAGTTCACAGACTCACTTTGTCTAAGCTGTATTTCTGGGATTTCGCACAACCCAGGGTTCAAATCATGAATCCATAATGGGCTTGAATTTACATCATTATGAATGAAATGTGCTCTATTTGGAAGCCGCCGCCCCCTCCCCTTTCGACGGGTTGTGTGTGAGACTTTAAATCATCAAACTGTAAATTATAAATTTTAAATTTTTATTGATCCCTTTACTCCTGGTCCTAAAGTGTATGTTTATTTTCTTACTATTCTTATATTTATTGTTTGTTTACTTGCACTACTGTACTGCATGTAGCGGAGATAACAATAAAGTTTACTTTGACTTAAGCAGCAAATAAAACAATTAATTTTGTTTTATTTTGCGAGTTGGTTATTAGATGCTGCTCCAGCCAGGCAGAGAATCCCCCGCCGCCCGCCCTTTCCTCCCTGTGCAGCAAGCAGCAGGCGCACCTCGCAAACGGAGGGCGCCCTTACTCCCAGCAAACCCAGTCGGTGCCTACGACATTCCCAATATGCGCTGGCATGATGTCGGGGCAGCATGACTACGAGTAATTTTTATTTTTATTTTGCCGATGCCCGTGATGCCGCCCCGCACCATGATGCCACCCCGGGCAACCGCCCGTGTCGCCCGTATCAAAAACCGCTACTGAGTCTGAGCCAGGAACGCTGCAGGACTGTGCAAAAGTCTCGAGCATGGAGGAAAATCAGAAACATGATCCTTCAACTGTGGCTCCATCAGACATCACAGCTCAGCCTGTGTCTTCATGAAGAACGGCTTCCTGATGAGCTGGAGGTCCATATCATGTCTCAGGTCCACATCATGTCTCAGATCCACATCATGTCGCCACATCATGCCTCAGGTGCTGTTCACCTGCAGAGAGTTTTTAGGACACTTGTTCTTCTGTCCAGTGTCCTCACGTGTTTGAGGACTCACTGCTGAGCTGTGCAGGTTGTGTAACTGTGTTATCTCTGACTACAGCAGCAGACTGAACACCTGCAGGATCGATCTATCTATCTATCTATCTATCTATCTATCTATCTATCTATCTATCTATCTATCTATCTATCTATCTATCTATCTATCTATGCTGCTGTGAGTGTTTGCCGCCCCCTGCTGGACGTCCCGCCTCATCACACCGAGCGCGTCATTGTCGTCCATAAACTTTATTTAAAAGTTCAAAGTGCGCATTAGTTGACATTTTGGAAGCAGGATGAGCCAATCACAGCCTGCTCCTCCTCCTCTCTTTCATTCTCTGTGCTCTGAACAGCAGCGATCTCATTTACGCACATTACGTGAACGTAGCACAGACTCCGGTTACCGGGGCTGCGTCAGCTGTTTCTATTTTCTCCATCTCGCCCTCCGACCCGGAAGTGCTCGCGCACACACATATGCTCACGTACCCGCACGCAGAGCGTACGCGTTCCTCCCTCCATCACACACCGGACTCCGCTTCGACCACCGACACCGAGCTCTGTGGGCCGGACCGAGCAGGACCGCGCCATGTCCCTGCAGCTGCCCCCGTGCGTGATAGACTGCGGGACCGGGTCAGGACAAGCGCACACACACACACACACACACACGCGCGCGCAGTGGCAGTACATGTGACGTCATGTGTTTTTGTGAACAGCATCATGTATGTGGATAAGATAGCCTTCATTAGTCCCACGCGTGGGAAATTAGTTTTGTTACAGCAGTGGACGGTGCAAAGTTGCATAGAAAAATTTGAGAAAAAACACTGGAATAATATATCATAAGGTACTGTACACAATAGAATAGAATAGAATAAAAATAAAATACTATATACAATCGAATAAAATAGAATACAAATGCTATATACAATATGAGTATAATACAACGATGCCAGAAAGAGTATTGCACTTAGTCTTGTTGCACATGTGTGGGTTTGTGTGTTTGATCAGTTGGAGTCTTTGTTGTGGAGTCTGACAGCAGGAAAGACCTGTGAAATCTCTCCGTCCCACACCGTGGGTGCTGCAGCCACTGAAGGAGCTGCTCAGTGCTGTCAGAGTCTCCTGCATGGGGTGGGAGATGTTGTCCAACAGGGATGACAGCTTAGCCCCCGTTCTCCTGTCACTCACCACCTCCACTGGGTCCAGAGTAGAGCAGGGCGATATGACCAAAAATATTTATCACCATATACATTTGAACATTTGCAATAACAATATAACTGACGATATAATTGACACTAGACAAAATACTTTACAACTCCACAACTTTATTAGTGCAAAAAACCCCATCAATGTATTTTCACTTAAACAAGCAGCTGTTTTATGTGCATTAAAGTTATATAAAATGTAACAGTGCAAATGCAAATTCTTTGCTGACATTTCCAGTGGAAACCGGGCGACATATCCTCAGCATGACCATGTATAATATCCACAAAACTTAAAACGAGGTTATACACACACAATACGGTAACATTATATTGAAGCGCAGTACGTATCACTCCGCGAGGCTCCGCCT
Source organism: Rhamphochromis longiceps (assembly GCF_057381845.1). Lineage (NCBI taxonomy): Eukaryota > Metazoa > Chordata > Actinopteri > Cichliformes > Cichlidae > Rhamphochromis > Rhamphochromis longiceps. The sequence continues at coordinate 36,599,337 of NC_140565.1, forward strand.
ACGATAGCCGTAATGCTCCGACAATCCATCAAGCAGTGCGGCTTCGTAGCTTAGCAAAGTTGTACTAAAACATTTAACAGATTTTCGAGCGCCGTGCACATAAAATGGTTTCGAGGTCAGTAAACACAACCAGAGTTCATACATAAGGCACACGGGATTATAAGGGGCTCTGTCGACTTTCAGAAAAATCAAAGGATGATTTTAAGTGCGCCGTATTTTCCAAACAACACGGTAATAACGACGGCCCGCTAGCATGCGCTACCAAAAATAGTGCTTTGTTGTGTATCTGACGGACGAAAGCTAAACCAGTTCCACACCAGTGAAGCTGCAGCGTTTTTACAAACCAGTTCAGGTTCATCCGTTTCATTCAACGATCCGCTTTCGCTCTTCTCGTTCTGCGTCGCCGCCATGTGGGTATGTAAACAAAGGCACTGCGCATGCGCGTTTTACCCATATTCTATCGCAGTATTTCATTTTCCTATCATTGCCCAAAATTACACCGGTATTACCGTGAACGGTATGATATAGCCCAGCCCTAGTTCAGAGGGCATCCTAGAACAGAGCTGGCCCTTCTGATCAGCCTATTCAGTCTCTTCCTGTCCCCGGCAGAGATGCAGAGCAGACCACACCATAAAAGATGGCTGAGGCCACCACAGAGTCATAGAAGGTCTTCAGGAGTGGGCCCTCCACTCCAGAAGACCTGAGTCTCTGCAGCAGGTACAGCCTGCTCTGCCCTTTCCTGTAGAGGGCGTCTGAGTTATGAGTCCAGTCCAGTTTGTTGTTCAGATGAACACCAAGGTACCTGTAGCTGTCCACAGCCTCGATGTCCATACCTTGGATGTTCAGTGGTTGCAGTGGAGGATGCTTGTGCCTGTGGAAGTCTACCACCAGCTCCTTGGTTTTACTAGTGTTGATCTGGAGGTAGTTCAGCTGGCACCAGTCCACAAAGTCTTGGGTCAGACCTCTGTACTCCTTGTTGTCCCCATCAGTGATGAGGCCGACTCTTGCAGAGTCATCAGAGAACTTCTGCAGGAAGCACTGGGTGGAATTGTGGGAGAAGTCTGCAGTGTAGATGGTGAAGAGGAACGGAGCCAGAACCGTTCCCTGTGGGCCCCCGTACTGCAGACGACCCTGTCCGACACACAGCCCTGAGTCCTCACATACTGTGGTCAGTCGGTGAGGTAGTCCAGAATCCATGCTGTGAGGTGATGGTCCACTCCAGAGTTCTCCAGCTTGTCCTTCAGGACCGTGGGAAGAATGTTGTTGAAGGCACTGGAGAACTCAAAGAACATGATTCTCACAGTGCTTCCAGCGGTCTCCAGGTGAGCGAGGGAACGATGTAGGAGGTGAATGACGGCATCATCCGCTACAATGCCAGGCTGGTAGGCAAACTGAAGTGATGAGCTTGTTAGGCGCCGAAGCTGAGCCAGGACCAGCCACTCCAGAGTCTTCATCAGGGGGGATGTCAGAGCCACACACAGGAGGTTTTCCAGAGCTGTGGGACTCTCCCCAGCCTCAGGCTCAGGTTGAAGAGGTGCTCCATCACCCCACACAGTTGGTCCGCGCAGGACCTGACGACCCTTGAGCTGATGCCATCTGGACCCGCAGCTTTCCTGGCTTTAATCCTCCGGAGTGAGTGTGCGTGTTTGTGTGTGTGTTTTTGTACGCGCGCGTGCTTGTGTTTACAGGGACAGATTACCAAAATAAAAGCTGGCTCATGGAATCATCCATCAGTGGGTGGAGGTAAACGCGCTGTGATGATCAGGTGGTTGGAGCAGGTGAGGGGCTGATGGCGGTGCTTACACTGAGCTCCAGCTGTTCCACATGTTCATCCAGCTGCTGCTGTGGGAGCTGCTGGTTGGGTGGAGGTTCAGGTGAAGTTGTGGACCAGTCTGTGCGCGATCTATTCTGGGCCACAGTGTGAATGTGGGACAGCTGCACACTGACCCCCCTCCCCCTGTTCAGAATCAGAGATCACGTGATCTCCTTCAGCCTCGACGTCGGTCCATGCCCCCGAGCCAAGGTGACATCGTGGGGTCGTTTAGAAATAGCTCACGGCTGCAGGCGTTTAAAGGGTGACGCTGAGCTGACTGTCAGCCGTGAACGCACGCATAACAGCCAAAAACACTCAGAGCAGGTCCCAGATCAGTTTGGTCTGGCTTTGGAGAGGGATCCCAGGGTCCAGGGTCAGGTATTAGAACTGATCCCAGGGTCAGGTATTAGACGTGTGGGTCTATCCAGCAATCACAGCCAGTTCAGTTCATTTTTAATCTTTCATGATTTATTTGTCAGAACTCAGTTTAATGGAACAAGATGTCATTTTTTTTGTTCGTGTTTTTTTGATGTAGTGAAAATACTACAGTTACTTTACAGTTACTACAGTTACTTTAGGTACTTTTCCCTTGTGATGAGGTAAAAGGATATCATCCTAAGGACAGGTCTGCAGTAAAAATGAGTCAAACACTGTGAGTGTCGTCAGGCAAACGCTCCTGAAGTCAAACTGCTGAAATGATGTTTCGGTGCTTTGTATCTGCAGGTCCTGATTATTGTTACTGTTGCTCATCATTTTCTACATGAACTGAATATTTACATAGAGGTCAAAGACAAAGCAGTAATCGGTCACGCCTCTGTTTGCTGACTCATTTCCTGATGTTTTATCAATGTTTTATGTGCAAAACTGAATTTATAAATGTCTGCTGGGAGTCACTCCACTGTTTTCCACAGAGGCCGTATTTGGACCCACAGCCAGATGTTAAGAACCTTTATGTCTAACTGTTGTTTCTGTCTGTGTGGCTGCAGATACACAAAGATCGGCTATGCAGGAAACACCGAGCCACAGTTCATCATGCCGTCCTGTAAGCATCTCACAGCAACGACGGACAGACAGTTAAGGTTAAGTTAGGTTCACTTTCTGTTTCTAAAGCTCAAAGTGAACCTAACTCTGCGTCTTCATCAGTTCTTCCACATAAGTATAAAAATATAAGTCTTTATCTAACCAGAGAAGCTTAAATCTAATCACATCTTTGAAATGACCAAACAAACAGTTTTAGGTTCAGAGCAGCCCTCTGATAGGCTGCAGCCTCTCTAAACTGGGTAAATGTTTGATAAAAATGGATGAATGGTAGTTCAAGGCTTTGTCAGTAGAAGGTGTGGATGAGTACACCACATTATCCACAGCATAGTAATGAATAGAGCCGCTGTTAGTCAGTGATACCAGGTTATTTGAGAACCAGGTGAATAGGTCAGAGCCAAGTACTGACCCCTGTGGAACACCTTTTGTCCCAGTTCTCCAAATAAGATAACTGTGACATGAGTTCCAAGTCAGAACCAACCAGTCTAAAGCTGCATACACACTGGAAGGTATTCTCAGTAACGAGTGAACCATCTTTGGCCACTTCAAGCGCACGTGGATGAAGAAAGGGCCGCTGATGTGAAGTGTGCAGATCTGTGATGTTCTCTCCTCAACTTGGAGGCGAGCAACTCAAGGGTCTACCCAATGACAGCGAAGAATACCACTGAGTGGTAAATACATTAGAGGGTCACCTAGGCAACCGGAGCCTGGAACGCTTTGAAGTGGTCGGCTACAAAACAGTATGTGATGGGCCAACTGGTTCCAGCGTGGACTTAAATGTGAGAGCTTTATGGTCCAATGCTGCACACTCCACCACA
>NC_140565.1:36610505-36665505 GCF_057381845.1 Rhamphochromis longiceps
TGAGTTTTGGATGAGTTCTGATAAGTTACATCCATCCATCCATTTTCTTGACAACTTATCCAGTTCAGGGTCATTGGTGGGTGGGGGCGTGGAGCTGGAGCCCCTCCCAGCTAGTACCGCGGTACAACACACCCTGTACAAGTTCAGGGTCAAAGTCTGTGCACTGTGTGACTTATATTAAAGTATCTTCATCTGTGTTGCAGAAGCCACCAGCCGAGGTTCTCAGACTGTCGACCTCTTTGTGTCTCTGACAGTCAGAAGTGAAAGACGAGCTGTTTGTGATGCTTTGCAGGCAGCTGGAGCTGTTCATACCTAAACGTGTGTCGGGACGTGTTTCTGGAGCTAGCTTACAGCTAGCATTCGTAGTTCTAAAAACTCTTTGAGTAAGAGTGAAGACATCATTTTGTCTGAGACCTGCAGAGGGCAGTTCAAGGGTTTGGTTAGAATACGGGTCAGGTTTGGCACAGGCCGCTTTGCAGAACCTAAAAAAATGTATTAAAGTGAATTTCACATTAAAAGCATCACATAAATAACCAAACTAAAAGAAAAACAAATGGAGAAGAACTTTAAACTGAAGAAGTGTATTTGTTGTGAATGACTGAGGCTGAGGGTTTGCTGAAGCTGTGTGAGTCTTCTGTGTCCAACAGAACATCGTGCTGTCTGGAGGTTCCACCATGTTCAGAGACTTTGGCCGGCGGCTGCAGAGGGACCTGAAGAGGGTGGTGGACGCTCGGCTGAAGCTGAGCGAAGAGCTGAGCGGAGGACGGATAAAGGTGAGCCTGACCAGCGAGTGCAGGCCGATCCAGACCTTTATGACCTGAACACATCTGGAAGAAGAGGTTTTTAACATTGGTCAGCTTCAGGTAAAGCTTTTCTTTGTTTGTGTGGAACTTTTCAGTCAAAAGGCTGAAACTGGTCCCCACTGAGCTCCTCCACAGTCCAGATCAGTGCTGGTCCCATGGTGGTCCCAGCTGGAATCACCTTCCTATTAATAGCAGAGGTGGGAATTAACAAAGTGCAAATACCTTGTACTTAAGTAGAATTTTCAGCTGAGTACTTTCTACTCCTTACATTTTCGAACAGGATCATGACTTTAGGTTTATCTGTAGTTTATACTCTGGGTTTAAAGTGGAGTGCAGGTTTCCGTATGTTTAGCATTTAGCTAGCCCTACTGAAGAGGAGCGAGCAAAACTTTTGTACTGTCAGGTAATTTGAAATGCAGCTAACAAACATCAGCAAACACACAAACTGTCTGTGTGCAGTTTATCTCACAGTGTGCTAAAGGTCCAGCTGCTTGTTTCACTGGGAGAGAAAAGACAGAGAGCTAAGTTCATTCAGAGATGGAGAAAGATAAGAAAGAAGGACAGGAGAGGAAGAAGAGAGCTTAGAGTTAAAGGGAAGGGTGCTCATTTAAAGCTCACATAGAAGTCCTCATGTTGTTAAACCTGCTGAGGCAGACTAACTGTGTTATTTAAAGGCTGCAGGTTAGTGCAGCATAAACAGGTGAGTTTGTACTGTGATGGCTTTAAAGTAAAGACCAGCGTGTGACTGCTGCACAGTGACTGTCTTATATAAAGATAGCATAAACTGTCAGTGTAGAGGATGAAATCAACCAGGACAACTCAGGAAACATCTGCTCACATCTGGTTGAATCCAGGTGTGTACATCCACAGAGAGCAGCAGATCAGCTGATCACAGCCTGCACACTAAGAACATCTACTGGAGCTCTCAGTAGAAATGATTGTGAGTTTGGTTCTTTTCCCCACACTGAGCCATGACAGCTGACTTTAGGTTCCCCACCTGCTGAATCCACTTCACCCTCTGACTGTGCTTGTGTTCCTGGTTAGAAACAAGGTCCTTCCCTCTACAACGGAGGCAACAGAAAAAATAAATATATTTTTATTTTCCCTCCTGCTCATCTTCTACTTACCTGACTCAAGCTGAGTACATTTATTAGAATTAAAATTCAGGTTACAATTATTACATTAATAAAAAATGTGGTAGAAATGTTCTTCAAGGAACTTTCTTCCTCTGAGTACGTTTCAGAGCCGTTACTTTTCACTTTTATTTGAGTAAAGAATTTGAATCAGTACTTGAACTTACAGGAGTATTTTTTAACAGTAGGTTCTGTACTTGTACTTGTCTGTAGTTTTGCCACCTGTGATTAATAGTCACCAGATCCTGGTGCAGCTGATAACAGCACAGAGCAGAGTTAAGCTTTAATGTTACAGCCTTTACCTGGATGGCATTTAACTGGATCACTGGTTTGTTCCCAGTTTCTTTGTGATGTGAATCATTTATATGCAGATGACGTGTTTTTGTGTGTTGGCAGCCGAAGCCGATGGAGGTTCAGGTCGTCTCACATCACATGCAGCGTTACGCCGTCTGGTTCGGAGGCTCTATGTTGGCGTCCACGGTAACCAAAAGTTTTGTGTTCTTCTACTTTCACACAAAGCATTTCCCTAAACAACATGTGGCTGGAGGAAATGAGCCTGCTCAGTAAACTCTTTCCTGACGAGTTTATGGTTTCAGGTCTTAGTGAATAAAATATGCATTCAGTTTATAACTGATGGCCTGTCTGGAGAGACCAGGAACCTTTGTTGACACTGTGTGTTGTGTTTGCAGCCGGAGTTTTTCCAGGTGTGTCACTCGAAGAAGGACTACGACGAGATCGGGCCGAGCATCTGTCGACACAACCCCGTGTTTGGCATCATGTCCTGATGACAGCGGCGAGCCCATCGGCCCGCTAACCTGTTAGCCTGCTAGCAACCAGCCACTCAGCCATTAGCCTGATAGTTTTTTGCCCTTCTCAGTTTTCACCTATGAAGCTGCTAACCTGTTAGCGGGCTAGCTCAGCATCATCAAGCACATGGAGAACGTGAAGCACAAAGGCAGTTAGAGAGCAAGACAAAGTTTGCAGTGGTTTTGTTTTGATAAATTTACTCCACAGAGAAAAAAACGTCTTCAAGCAACTTAAAGAAGTCCAGACGCTTTTCTTTGCAAGCTCCTTTGTCCACAGAGAAGAATTTTACCGAGAACAAGAGGAGCTGCAGGAGACCTGGTGTAGCTAGCCAACCTTCTTCCAACACGTAGCAGTGCTAATAGAGATCCTCCGAAGCTGAGGCTGTTGTCCCGACAGCAGATAGAGATAAATATGGCGCCTGCTCGCCTCTCATCCTCATTTCGGCCTCTTATCAAACACAAGCCGCCGCTCTGTGCTGAAGCTGGCGACGGTGGATTTAACAGGACAAGCCTCTGGATGTTTTCTGTCACTCGGCATTTATGTCAGCATGTTTGTGGCCCTGCTATAACGATCAGACTCACACTGAATCTCACTGACTTTTTGTCTCTAAACTAGGAAAAGCTCTAAAATCCGTCTCTTCGTCTTTCGGACAGTGTCGTAGACAGACAGAAAATAATTTTCTTTGGTGGTGATGGTCTCATTTTCTCTCTAGCAGCACAATCAGGTGTAGTTTTGAGCGCTGCAGCCTGCAGAGGGCGCCAATGGTGTCAGGACAGCGACGCAGTGTGACGTCACAATCAAAGGGGACCTGTTCTGCTTTTTCTCGTTTTCTGGTACAAGAGTAAAGTCATAGTCTCTGATGTTGAGATGAAACACCACCCATGTGTCAGATAACAAGCTCATCACCACACTGGCTTCCTGAAATTTCTGTTTGCTCCAGTCTCACAGTGATGGAGCGATGTTGGTCTGAACATCACTCTCTGGGTCTACGGCCCCAAGATCCCCCCAAAAACCACCAGACAGAATACAAAGGGAGAGTAAATCTATTCATGTTAACATATAAAGGGTATTTTGTGACTTTAGATATAAGAGACATGACTGTGGCTCAGCATGAGCATTTATTTTTTGGATTAGCGTGAGCCGGGAAGAGGCTCCAAATGATTCTGGGTCATGGATTTAGTTTTTAATGTGGTCAGGCTCTATATTTGTAAAATAAATAAATAAATAAATAATAATAATAATAATATAAACTTTGCATTAATAAATATTTATATTGACTGAGAGAGCAAGAATCAGACCGATCAAAGATCAGGTCCAAACAACCTGTAGCATGTGTTCAGGTGCAGTCATGTGATGGGCACGTCTTCCAGAAGTCATTGTTAGGTGAGACGCTCAGTTTGGAGATTTGCTTCCACAACACGTTTTCTCTTACAGCGCAGGGATGAAAGCAGATAAAATCCACGTTATGCCAATGAGTATTTCTTAAACGAGATGAAGCCTCATTTGCATATTTAAAAATCAACCTCCAAACAGTTCATGTCTATAATTAGTCAGTTTCACGATATTATCTGTACATACTGGTTTGCAATAAACATGTATGAAGTTCTGCAGATCATACCTTTGCTTTCTCCATGTCAGTTCTTTTCTTGCACCACAAATATTGTCCTTACCTCCAGCACAGCCATCTGGCAGTGACCCTCCGACCTCTGCCATAATCCTCAGATGGACCTGGGCCTGCTCATTTAAGCCACACCCACTTCCATCAGTGTTTTCTTTTTTTATCACGAGGTTGGCTGACTGGTTCACTGTGCATACCGATAGTGAACCTTACGTTGCTGCTTTCACTTTACTTGAATGTTCAAACTTTTGCATTTGATCCAGTGACTTGGGCTCCACTAGGGCTGGAGTAACCTGTGAGAGCTAGTGATGCTGTTCTACTGCAGATGAATCACCTGAATGAGGAGGTGCGCTCCCCTGTGTTTCATGTTCAGTTACTCTGAATCTCCTCTTCACCTCACTCTTATACCTGTTCACCCTGTGTCCCTCCTCTCTAACTCCACTCACTGTGACATCACCAGCCACCCTCTCTATTCAATTCAATTAAATTTTATTTATATAGCGCCAAATCACAACATAAGTCGCCTCAAGGCGCTTCATAGATACAGAGAAAAACCCAACAATCATATGACCCCCTATGAGCAAGCACTTTGGCAACAGTGGGAAGGAAAAACTCCCTTTTAACAGGAAGAAACCTCCGGCAGAACCAGGCTCAGGGAGGGGCGGGGCCATCTGCTGCGACCGGTTGGGGTGAGAGAAGGAAGACAGGATAAAGACATGCTGTGGAAGAGAGACAGAGATTAATAACAGATATGATTCAATGCAGAGAGGTCTGTTAATACATAGTGAGTGAGAAAGGTGACTCTCTGAGTCTGCGTCTGTATCTGTCTGTCTATGGTGTCTCCCCATCTGTTTGTGAATCTGTCTGTTTAGTTCAATGTCTTGTCTGGTTCCATGTGTCTGAGTTTCCTGTTTTATTGTGAAGGTCCGTGTCGTATGTGAGTGTGCTCAGTTTACGTTTCCCCTGTCCCGTCAGCCCAGATTCCTCCCAGCTGTGTTGCCCTCCTGTCTCTCATCCCCTGATTACTGGTGTGTGTCTTTAAGCCCTGTGTGTTCTCCTGCCTGTTGCCGGTTCGTCTGTGTAACTCCGTGTCAGTCTGTTACCCTGTGTTCCACGGTGTCCTGTTCCTCGTCTGCGTCTCTCTGCTTCTCATCCCGATGTCGTATGCTCCCAGGTCTGTTATTTTTAGTCCTCCCAGTTTAGGTGTCTTTAGTTATTTGTTATGCCCCACTGTTTGTTTGCCACTACACCTCTGTAAATAAAACCACCGGTATCTCATCCACTGCCTGCATCTTGGGTCCTTCTTCCAACTCCACACGGCTTGCCATCGGCAGCCGTGACAGAAGGTCCAGATCATCTCTCAGGTCTTTACTGGAGTTTTACCTCTGGTACTCAGACAGAGTTCATCAGTGTAGATAGTTCTGAGAGTCTTCTTTTGTTGTCTTCCTGCTGCTTCTTCTTTTAAAACTCAAACATTTATTGGAGCTGAACAGGTGTGTTACAAAGCCAAACCACCAGACACAGTGACAGGAAACTCATCTTTTATTTTCACGTTGATCAGAGTTACAGAAAGAAACATGAAACTCTGACCCTCTGCTCTCTGACATGTTTGACTTCAACAACATGAAAACAGCCAAAATCCTCATTAATCTGTTGGACTTTTATTCTAATCAGCTCTAAAATGTTTCCATAAAATCTAATAAACTTCTCGTTAACATCAGTGTCCGATGAAAATTCTACAAATAAAGTCATTTTCCTGATTGTTTTGTTCTCAGACTGGAAGTCAGAGATCTTGGTTTCCATCCATCCTGAAGGTTTTCACAGAGCCGACTGTTCAGGTTTGACTCAAAGCCTTGTTTCTGGGACACTTTAGTCCTGAAACCTGCTGAAACTCTGACATGTTCTGCTGTTTGAACATCTTTGTTTGTATAAAGACGCATAGAAAATCGTCTCTGTGAAAATCTTTGATGTGAAAACCAAACCAAATAGATGAGCCTCGCGCTCGTGTTTCTGTAAGTGGATTGGAGGATTAAACATTGAACTGTATCAGCTGCTTCTGGGTGTTACAGATGATTCCTAATTTGCTCTCCTGTGAGTGCTGAACATCTGGCAGTGCGTCACATCAGCTGCAGCTCCCGTGAAAGGCACGGATCCACCTCGCAGAGAGCGGCGATCAGAGCCGAGCTGCCCTGGGATCCTTTTCTGCGCACCACGTCGATCACCTGTCGGGCTTTATCCGCCCTGCTCCTCACTCCGCCTAAATCCATTTCATCATCGATGATGACGCGGCGCTCCAGGAGTTTATCCAGCAGCTTCCTCAGGACGGGTTCGGACACTCTGTCGATAAACTGAGAGCGAACGGCCGCCAACTTCTCCTCTGCCGAGGAGTCGGCGGCGGTCTTTGGCAGATCGGGACCTGGAAGACCTGTGAGAGAGAGGAGGACGGATTAATGCCGAGGTCAGAGTGAGGCCGAAGACCTCCGACCACGGGAGCCTCGGCGTGAAGCCGAAGACCTCCGACCACGGGAGCCTCAGAGTTCCTGAGAACATCCAATCCAGCAGCTCCGACTCGGGCGGCTCCTTCCATCAGCTGTTTGCTCTGAATGCACCTTAAAAGGGAGAGAGACACTCTGCACACACTTCCTGTTTGCACGTCCTGTCACAGCGTGACGCTGCTCTGACCCTGATGATGTCACCTGAATGTCAAACGCTCAAACAGGTTAAAGGAAGTGCACGCCTGCCCACAGCCTCACTGACCTGCAGGTTGACCCATGACCTTTCGCAGCTTCTTCACCAGGTCGTTCCTGTTGATCTTCTTAAAGATGCTCTCCATCACCTGCACGGCTCCGTCCATGTCATACTTCTGCACCATCAGATCCACGGCGTCGCACCGCTCCGCCGTCGACAGCCGGTTCACTTTGATGGGCTCGATGTCTCTAAACCGCTCGTTCTTCAGGTTCCACTTGAAGGTCTTGAATTCCTCATCTGTTATGTCTTCCAGGATGTTGACGAGGTCCGGCTCCGTCATCTCGGCTTCCTGCTAGCATCAGAAAACACTGTGATCAGACTCTGATGCATCATGGGTAATGAGCGCACGCGGGTGTAAAGCGATGACGCAGATCCAGCTTTACACTGTGAGAGCGCCGACGTGAAACACAGTCAGTGTTAGCAAACATCTCCAGTAATAAATCAGTGCACCACAAACACATGGACGACTATGACAGAGGCACAGAAAGAGGCGGGGTTTAGTTCAGGAAGGAGGCGTGACCTGGAAGTATCTGCCCTCATCAGCGCTGTCTGAATTCTCCACATGACTGTCACGGCGGGAATTGCACATGTGTTTCCGGAGCAGATCCAAGGAGACGGGAGAACACGAGAAGAGGAGTAACGAAACGAGTCAAGTTATTGGGCTGAATCCCAGAAAACAAAAACAAAGCAAGGCGAAACAAGCGATGGAACTGAACTAAAACCTAAAGTAAGAAAACTAAACAATCTATGAAAACTCTGGCAGGAGACATGAAAATGAACAGGCACATGCAAAACGTAGACGCGGATTAATCCAAACATGAACAGTTGTAAGTAAACTCTGTGACCTGACGTGACGTAAACAGACGACCCGACAAAGAATAGAGGAAACACGGAGGACTTAGATACACAGGAGAGATGTGAGGGAAGTGGAAACGCCTGGGGACACCCCCGACACCAATCAGGAGTCGGGAATGTCAGCATGCCCCGCCCTCAGCTGTTTCCTGCCACTGCAGCTCAAACTGGTTTGAACCTGATCTCAGATTAAAGACAAAGCGATCACACACAGCTGGCTGATGATGAAGTGTGAAAGAAGGAGCAAACCCCGCAGATGTTCTCAGCAGGTTTACAAAGATGGCCTCCAGCTGCTTTTAATCGACACCAGCGAGAGAGACGTCAGGCTCGCAGGAAGGAAACCTTCTGTGGCGCTCGCCCTTAACGGCCAAGCCAGAATCTCCCAGGCGACCCTGAAGCTGACGAGGAGCTTCAGGTAGAAACGGCAGACACACTCACCTTTCAGCTCGGAGCGATGACAGAGATAGGAGCGCTTCCACTCGCTGGTGCCTGTCAGACGGGCTTCAGGGCTGCTGCTCTGCCAGTTGTGAGGCGCTGCTCAGACTGACTAATGTCAGAGGTTTGGCTTCTTCTTTCATGCTTCCTGTGTTAGTGCGACACAGGAAGAAGACATCCGCTCACCATCAACCTCTCTCACATCTGTCTACATCAGGGAAATGCAAAACACAAAGAAAAGAATGGACCTCGTAAAGACACCAGTGTGGCCCGCTGAACATCTTTGGAAAATGCATGTGATGACATCGATGTGTGAGTTTTGACTGTATCGCACAGCTTTTAGTTTTCCTCACAGATTACCCCCCCCCCCCCGCCCACCAGCGCTCACATTAACTGTGATCCACACTAACACGAAGGGCGGCCTCACTGGTTCAGCCCAATGGGGGTGGAAGTGGGCTGTATGTGGGTTAGTGAGGTTTGCACACGTGTCACTGACCTGCTTACTTTTCAGGTGCAGCGAGGTCAGCCACTAAACCTGAGCGAAAGCAAACAGTTGAGCTGCTGAAAGAAAAAAAACAACTTACAAATTAAAATATCTGTGTCACAGGCTGGGTCTCTGACCCAGCGCTCTGAGTTCATTTTGTATTTGTCTCATTTTAGATATGTGATTAGTTTGTGTCATTCCTATTTAGCTTTAGTTAAGGAAAGGCAGTTATTATTTATTGTTTCCTTGGTTTCTATTTTTGAGTTCTTGTATCGTTCATCACGTGTTAGGTCTGTTAAGCTTGTGTTGTCATGTCTAGTTTCAGTGTTTCCTGTTTTATTTTGAAGGAGTCGTGTGTTCTTTGTTCATTGTATTTAGTTTCACTTCCCCTGTCCTGTCATTAGGTTCATGTCAGTCAGCTGTTCCTCCATGTGTTCCCACTTCCCCTAATCACCTCCTGTGTATTTAAGTCCTGTGTTTTCAATGTGTCATTGTCAGATCGTCTGCTTTGTTTGCAAGCCAAGAAGTTGCGTCAAGTTTCCTCATGTCAAGTCCATGTTCCTGTTGTAGGTTTTTAAGTTAATTTAGCTCACCCAGTTTAGTTTATTGTTAGCCTTGCATTTTGCCTTTTGTTTACAGTTATTTTGCCAGCCTCAATAAATGCCTCGTTTTCTGTTATTCAAGTCATGTTTCACATTTTGTTTCCGTCTGCATTTGGGTCCACCCTTCACTCTACACACAGTCAGCCCTGCTGATTGTGACAATCTGAAAAGAAATAATTTCTATTTTCAGTTTCAGTTTTATTTATACAGGACTAAATCACAACAACGGTCACCTCAAGGTGCTTTATACTGTAATGTAGACCCTACAATGATACATACAGAGAAAAACCCAACAATCAAATGACCCCCTATGAGCAGCACTTTTGTGACAGTGGGAAGGAAAAACTCCCTTTTAACAGGAAGAAACCTCTGGCAGAACTTAAACAAAGCAAATACAAAACATTTGAAGGTGTTTTCAGGAACAGCAGCCTCATAGGGGCCGCTGTGAGGAAACGCCCTGACAAACACGGCGATGTTTGAAACGACTGACGCTGACAGGAAACGGTGCAAAAGCTGAAACGAACCCACCAATGAACTGAAAGACTGTGGAGAGCCTTGGCCCAGCAGCCTCCATGCTGCTGCTTTCAAATGTCTCTCTGAGGACTTTAGCTTCGAGTTTCGTGGATTTCACAACCTGAAACACAGTCCGTCTCTGAGTGCTCACTCAGAGACAACATCTTTCACGTGGAACAGTGGAACGCATTTCACAAATGGATTTTGTTACACGGGCATTTTGTCGTACTACAGGCAAAATATTGCCATTAAGTGCCTTTGTAACTTGAATTTTTCATTAAATGCGGTCTTCATAAGCCGGGGTTCCACTGTACTGGTGATGGGTCGGTCGCAAACGAAATGGCTCTTAGAGCCGACACTTTGAAGTGAATGATGTGAGCCGGATCCTTATAGAGATTGACGGACCACGTGACTTTCGCACATTGCTTTGTGGGTACCCGTGGCAACAAAATCGAAACACTGCATCAAGCGCTAGTATTTCCAGCACCGGTAATCATTAATTCTGCGGTTTTAATCCCTACTTGCATTTTATTTGCCCCAAAAACAGTTCTGTACAAAACGACGGAGAACACGGCAGGTCTGTACAAAGACAGACGTAAATGGCCTGTATTTATATAGCGCTTTACTAGTCCCTAAGGACCCCAAAGCGCTTTACACATCCAGTCATCCACCCATTCACACACTGGTGATGGCAGCTACATTGTAGCCACAGCCACCCTGGGGCGCACTGACAGAGGCGAGGCTGCCGGACACTGGCGCCACCAGGCCCTCTGACCACCACCAGTAGGCAACGGGTTAAGTGTCTTGCCCAAGGACACAACGACCGAGACTGTCCAAGCCGGGGCTCGAACCGGCAACCTTCCGATTACAAGACGAACTCCCAACTCTTGAGCCACGATCGCCCTTGTCAGTCACGTGACGCAAAGGCAAAAAAAGAGTATGAGGAAAAAATCAAAGGAGTGAAAAGGTGAGACTCACACGAGCATACAGAGTGGAGTAAGGACGTTAGCATGCTGCCCAACTTTCATCACGCACATATTTACTATTATATGGTCCTAATTGTGAGTGCATACACTCACAAAATGTTTAGTAACTTCAGATCCCTGGAACAAGCCCAGGTCCAGTTTACTTTGGTGATTTGGACTATTCCATCTCACAGCTGTTGTTACAGGACAACGCGTCTATTTGTTGTTTCAGGTTGTAATGTTACACAACATTTTCAGATGTAATAGAAATAAAATGAGTGTTTCGTAATTCATTCAATTTATTGTCTTTATTTATAACTGGCATTATTGTTTCATTCTATTATAGAATCTTACAAGAAAGAGGCAAAATTGTATTTCATTATGCTTTATTAGCTGCTTCGGTGAAAAACAAATCAACAATGAAAAAAACAAAACAAAACAACATTGCAAAACAACATACTGGAAAACAGTTATTCATCACTTGATTGCTTCAATACAACACTTGGGCACATATATGCGGGACGCTTCGTGGCTGTTTTGATAGCGCTCTCTCTCTTAACCAATCAAATCTCACTGTGGTAGCAGCTTTAAACTCTGTATGACCCAGGTTGATAGAGGGGCCCAGTCTGGATCACATTCTTGTATTTTGTTGGCTGGTTTGCCTACAAAACACAACAAACATTAGCACGCAAAGCCACAGTGAACAAAGCAGCATAGCGCAGCAAATTCAATTCAAATCAACATAAGACTTATTTGTAACCTAAATCAACAATTATGTTATGATAAATGATAAATTACGTAATAACTACAACAGAAAACTGACCTTTGTGGAAATACTTGGAGCAGACTAACATGTGAGCTGGAGTGTTCTGGGACATTATATTTGGTCTGCAATCCAGGCCATCCGTCATGTTCATGTTCAAGCCATGAAACATGGCTTGAACAATTTCTCTTCAACGATGTAATCCGATTACAACCGATTTCTTTACCCGTCGGCTTCCTGTGGCTGTCATGCGACCGGCTATTGCAGTTAATAATACAACAGCTTCTTGCCATTATTTGTGTTTCTTTTTATCGCTGTGTGACTGTTTTCATGGGAAAGCCTGCGTGGGCTAGTACTGCTTGCCACTTGTTCCCAGAATCCTTTGTGGTTTTACCCCAGAATGACGTCACATTTTCACTCTCTATTGGGAGCCGTGTTTTTTTGCGCAGAGCAGAGACTGGAGGGGTGCAAACAGAGCCTTGCGTTTGGCAACAGCAGTAGCACACGAAAAGAGCAGGAGGGAGAGAGACAGAAAGAGAGCTGGGAGCAACAACAAGACACAACATCGTTACATTGGAAAGGTATGTTAAAGAAAATGAGTGACATCAAGAAAAGAAGCAAAATCTGGAACCATTTAAATTTTATTGACACTAAAAGGCAGAGTGTAGAGTCTGCAAGAAAAGACTATCATATAGAGCCGGCTCCACAAACAACCTGCACAGGCACCTGAGAACTGTCCACCCATCAGTGCAATGGAAAAATAAAACACAGTCAGTTGAGTGTGATATTAATATTTCTAAATGCCAACTTTTCCCTTAATTAAAGACCTGGGCTTTCATTTTTTTTCTTTGTGTTTTGCATATTTTAATCAATATTTTATTGTGTTGTGGTTTGCAGTATCTTGTGTTGTTTCCTTTAAATTTGTTTAAAAGGAAAAATCTGAAACTTTAAATAGTTAAAAGTTGAATTGTACATAGTTGCTTTTTGGATTTTATAATTTTTTTTTTACATTTTGTGAATAAATAAAAGCCTATTTATATAATAATCAGAATCAGAATCAGAATACTTTATTGATCCCTGGGGGAAATTATTTTTTGTTACAGTGCTCCATTATAAACCAACATTAAGACAAGACAGACAATACGCTAACTAAGAATAGTACAATATATACATATATATATATACATACATACATACATACATACATACATACATACATACATACATACATACATAAGTCACTCATAAATAAATAGCTTAAAAAGAAACATGTGTAGTTATAGCAGCAAACAGTGTGTTAAGTGGATGCGTTGTACAGGGAGATGGCCACAGGCAGGAAAGATTTCCTGTGTCGTTCAGTGGTGCTTTTCGGTAATCTCAGTCTCTCACTGAACGAGCTCCTGTGACTGACCAGCATGTCATGGAGTGGGTGGGAGGTGTTATCCAACATTGTCTTTATCTTGGACAGCATCCGCCTCTCCAACACCACCTAATAAACATATATAAATAAAACCACTTTTTTTTTTACATTAGTAGTTAATTTTGTGCATAATTTTATATTGCTATTGATAATAAATTAATTAATGCAACCAAACAACCTGAAGAACCGCTTGGGATCCGAAAGTCCGGGTCTTTTTTTAGTGAGTCGAGCCGAAAGAGTCGGTTCTCTAAAAAGAGTCGGAATTCCCATAATTAAAGAGCACGAAGAAGAAGTCGGTGTTTGTTTGTCCTAGTGCGCAGGCGTCATGTGAGGGTGCAGTTCCTGCTGCGGCCTTCGGGGGCGGCAGAGCGCGGCACAGCGGCGAAGAAGAAGAAGAATTAGCAGCGGCGCCAAAAGCGAGCTGCTCGGTCCCGCTCATTTCTCCGCTTCCAGCCGCTTTAAAGACCCGCAGCATGAGGCCTAGAGCGGCCCGCGGAGCTCACAGCGCCGGTGCACAGCCGCCAGCTAACGGGTCTGAGTAACGGCTAACGGCGGCTTCACGGAGGAGACGAGGCGCTGTGACGTCACTGAGAATTAAGGTTTGTTTTTTTGAATGAATCTTTATTCGAACAAACAGGAGCAGCAGCTACCAAAGTAATTAGATTACCGGAAGTCTGCTCAGAAGTAAAATCAGGCCAAACAAACAGACTGAAGTTTGTTTTCTATTGTTTATTTGCGAGAGTAAAAGAGTGACGTCTTCAGCGTGTAAGGTTGGAGGTTGATCGCGTGAGGCTGTGAGCAAATCTAGTCTCGAGGTCACAACGAAACCAAACACAGTTACATGAGTTCAGAGGAGAGCTGAGGGCGCAGCCTGGGGGTCCAGAGGTGGAGGGCGGGTCAGTGAGGAGGTTATCCACAGCTTGAACAATAAAGTTGTGCTCTGACGTATTTAAACTGTAAACGTTGTTTCTAAACTGAAGCCATCGTTAGAGTCCTGCTCTCCTTCTTTCTGATCTGAGAAAAGCGCCTTTACTTTTCTTTATATGAAGATCGTCAGGTTTAAACAGCTGCGTCTCCACCAATGACTGTAGAAAGCATGGACGACGCGACAGCGCTTCCTCCCATTGTGCAAATTTATTTTTAAAGAACTTTATTTACAAACAACAGTAAAACATACAAGGCGCCATCATTAATCCGAATATGTAATATCCTGGGTTGAGCATTTTCTTTGCAAGCTCTTTTGACCAGGAAGTGAAATATACTTTTTTCTTATCGCCATAACCGCCATGGTCTCAAATGCTTTCAGGATATAATTTCTTTTAACCGGATTCGGGCAAATTTCACTTATCAAAATATTCCTGATCACCTTGTTTGTAAACCTGCTGTCACCAAATTCAACTCCAGCTATGCAGAGCTGCCTCAGTCCAGGAGAAATCTTAGAGTGCACAATATCTTCTTTTATCATTGATCTCAAAGAGACTGGGATGGCTTTCATCAGGGATTTATATCTCTTAGCAGTACATCTTACATCAAATTTCTCACAAAACGTGTCATGTTTTAATAAGACCCCATTCTCATCCATAAAATAAGATAAGATAAAACTTTATTAATCCCTCGGGTGGGTTCCTCTGGGAAATTCGGTTTCCAAAAGCACAGCACTGACAGAAGTTTTTTATATATATATATATATATATATATATATATATATATATATATATATATATATATATATATATATATATATTGTGATCGATGTAGCGGTTCCGAATGACAGCAATATCAGGAAGAAGGAACACGAGAAGCTGGAGAAATACCAAGGGCTCAGAGAAGAGCTCGAGAGGATGTGGAGGGTGAAGGTAACGGTGGTCCCCGTGGTAATCGGAGCACTAGGTGCGGTGACTCCCAAGCTAGGCGAGTGGCTCCAGCAGATCCCGGGAACAACATCGGAGATCTCTGTCCAGAAGAGCGCAGTCCTGGGAACAGCTAAGATACTGCGCAGGACCCTCAAGCTCCCAGGCCTCTGGTAGAGGACCCGAGCTTGAAGGATAAACCGCCCGCAGGGGCGTGCTGGGTGTTTTTATATATATATATATATATATATATATATATATATATATATATATATATTTTTTTTTTCCACCCTGATTTACGAATAAATTCTTTACAAATCCTACCATGTGGATTCATGGATTTTTTTTTCACATTCTGTCTCTCACAGTTGAAGTGTACCTCTGGTGCAAATTACTGACCTCTGTCATCATTTTAGGTGGGGGAACTTGCACAATCGGTGGCTGACTAAATACTTTTTTGCCCCACTGTATATATGTATATGTATGTATATGTATATATGTATATGTATGTATATATGTATAGCTACTTGTAATAAAAGTACAGTAACAGTAATTAGTGACTGAGCAGCCCGGAGCGTTTCTCTGGATTTCTTTAGTAAATTCATTCATCTGCACAGATTAGCTAAACGAACCCTGACAGCCGAGTCCTCATCTTAGCTAGCTAGGTCTCAGGACCGAGCTATGGACGGTAGTTACAGATTAGCTGACAAACACTTTTAACTTACCGAAAAGAAAAAAAAAAGTGCAGCGGGGCCTCAGGTCCTTCTGTCAGGTAGTCCAGTTTACTGAAGAACACCTCAGGCTGTCAGGTTAAAACACTCGGTCGTGTCTTCGTAGCGTAAACGCTGGTCCTCCTCTCAGAGCCTACGCTCTATCTGCTATTCCCGAACAGAGATACGCAAGTTTCTCCGTGACTGCAGCTGCCAGTCAAAGCTGCTATGATGATGTTTCACCCCAATTTAACATCACCGTGGTAGGAATTAGAATCAAACTTATGGGAGAGGAGACTCATTGGAGACAAAAGAAAGAATCTTTGGAAAAAATTATCTGAGGAGAATTAATTATGACCTATACTGCAGCCAGAAACCAGGGGGCGATAGAGACGTTTTGGCTTCACTTTTGGGCTGTCGTGTCCTCCATGTTTTCTACAGTCATTGGTCTCCACAGGCTGCTCCTGCAGGAGCTCCAAGACTCCCTGTGGGTTTGGGCCCACCTTGTGGCTGCTGTCATTGGTGGACGGCTCCGGTCTCTGCAGTGATGTCACCGTGTTAGCAGGACCTCAGCTGACATGGGGACACTTCTGTGTTTCCGTCTGAGCTGAGTGAAGTCATTCCACCTTAAATCAGCTGCAGTTACAGTACTGAGCAGAGGCAGGAAGGCCGCTCGTGTCCTCCAGCTTAACCAGCACAGACTCAGGTGTGTCATCACTTCCTTGTTACCTGCACAGGTACAGCTGGCGCTTTGACAGGACACTTATTTGTGAAGGAAGAGAAACGCTGATGTAAATATTCTGATGTCATCAGCCGCAGGTCATGTCACAGTGGCTCCACCCACAGATGCTCGGTGGTGCAGTCGGCTCAAAGCTCGTTTGAACTTTCTCCTGTGGCTGATTGGACGTCCAGCTGTGTGATGCCCTGTATGATGTTAACGTTTGTCCTCTGTGGCGCCCCCTGCAGGTGTTCCAGATGATCGTTGAAGGACACAGGAGGGAGGAGAGGAGGAGGAAGGAGGTGGGCTGTCAGAGCGAGGCGGCCGAGAGGAGGGACGCCGCCGTCCAGGTGGATCTGCTGACTCAGCAGCTAAGCTGGAGACACTTAGGTGAGACTCAGGGACACGTGATTTATCACCGTGCTCTCTGAAACACGGAGCTTCAAACTCATATCCAGTCCAACGTGTCTGTAAAGCAGCACTGAAAACAAACCAGCTGCATGTGAAACACATAGTTACACGGACTCAAACACAGGAAGCCTGCCAACACACAAGCCGTTACGCTGGTCGCTATAGCGATGCACCATAGTGCAGCTGTAATAACTGTGTGACGAAGGGCTCGACCTGAGGAAGGAAGAACCTGATTCCACAGGCTAGACATTGGCCCAGGTCCCCTGTGGCACCCAGAGGCCACGCAGAGCCGGTCCACACAGAGCCGGTCCACACAGATCCATGCAGAGCTGGTCCACACAGAAGTCGCTCCGGGTGGTTTCCTCTGAGGGCTCGAGCCGGCGGACGGACTCAAGGTTCGTCTCTGTGAATGGTGGGTAAAAGGGGGCTTGCCTCGTCGCCGAGCGCCATCTTCGGGTTTAGAGCCTGTGGGCGTCTCACTCACCCGGCCACAGACGTGGAGTCACGGGTAGAGTCACAGTCCACGGCCTTTGTACTGAAGCCACTTCACAGCTGAGAAGATGGTGAACTTCCTGTTCCTGTCCCACACCCGCTGATTAGAAACACCTTCTGCCCCGGTAAACACACCTGAGCAGACACACTGTTTTCTTCCTCACAGATGTCTAAATTTACCCAGAATTCATTGCGGTGCTGACATTGAGACCCTTGATCGCTTCATGGCCAGGTGCTCTCTGAGTTATTAGTCGTGTCCAAATTCATGGGCTGCATCCTCCTGAGGACCCGGCCTTCACGGTCTATGGGGGCCGGGTCTTCAGAAGGTCGGGTAGGCCGGAAGTAAACGGCCGTGAAATTGGACGGTCCAGCCTTCAGATTAGCGTCACCGCTGTCTCGGTGGAGTTTAATAAACTCGGCCGTCTGCTCCTTGCTATCTAAAATATAACAGGACACTGGAGGAAACTCTCGACCATCTGTTTAATCAGTTTTCTGTTTGACGTTTATTCAGCTGTGTGAAAACCAAGGAGGAACCCACCCGGGGGATTAATAAAGTTTTATCTAATCTAATCTAATAATGTTAATCTCAGCCAAACCGATTTACTCATAAACAAATAAAACACTGAAAAAAAGCCAAACAATAACATTTTAGGTTCTCTAAGTGACTTATATATTACGTTTAACCCGAGCAGCGAAAGACCGAGGTGATCTGAAAATGATGTGCTGGGAGTTTGCTGTTCTCGGCGGCTTCAGTGACCCTCGAGCTCCCGGCGAGCTGTCGAGCTGGTGGGCAGCAGAAGTCTCTGAAAACATCGAAGCACTTTTGCAAATATGCGATATCTTGATAAACCGAGCAGATATTAAAAGTTTACACAGCTACATTCTCGCCTGAAAATATGTTAAAAGTTTATTTTGTGACCCAGAGAGAGTAGTAACAGTAATATTAAAACTTAGTAGCGGCCGCCATTGCCAGAAACTGGAGTTTGGCTGAATTCTGGGATATGGTGGGCCACAAAGGACACACCCGACCCGTCCTTCAAATTCGGGGAAAAGCAGGACGCATTTGTCGGCTGCATTCGGAGGAGTCTACGAATTCGGACAGCCTTCGGCGCGTCGCTGTGATGTAATCGTTCTACAAATGCGTCCTCGAGAGGATGCAGCCCATGAATTTGGACACGCCCATTAACTGTTTGAAGCAGAGCGCGCTCACACGTACGCCTCTCCCCTCTCAGGTGTTTCCTGCCACTGTGGCGCCTTCCAGGTGGATGAATCAGCAGGGGGCGCTCTGCTGCAGCTCTGCAGGAGTCGGGCATCACGCTGCGGCACCGACCGCCCCGCCCTGCTACCCAGCGTGCCTCTGTTCTCCGAGCACTCTGTTCTGCCTCCCCCGACTCCTGCGGACGTCTCGGCTGCTCCTCCTGGACTCATCGCTCCCCTGAGCCCGGGGCTGGCCGAAGAGGAGGAGCAGGAAGAGGAGCAGGAGGTGCACGTACCTGAGGGTAGGTTTTGTAAGTGTCAGGTTAAATGAGATGTTTGAAGATCGAGTCCACTCAGAGCAGGAAGCCTTTAATCTGCTCATGTGTTCTTGACCTCCCAACCTTTCATCCTTCAGCCTCCTCTCACAGGAGATTGACTCTCTGCATCAGTCAGTATCTGGGTTATTGATTAGTGATCGGTTCTTTGTATTAATCAGTATTTGAACATTAACTTCCTTTACTCTTCTCCTGCAGAGGAGAGACTCTGCTCTGAGAATGTGGCATTTAAAGAAAAGAAGAAGATGGTGGGGGGGAGGTGGCCTGATGGTGGTGAAAGACAAAAGTCATCACTGGCTGACAAATCGACCAATCACATCGCAGGAAATGCGGCCGGGAAGAGGAGGAGACTAAAGATTAAGCTTCTGAAGAAGGATGAGGAGTCCCACACCAGCAAGCGAGGAGAGGAACAAACAACCAGGATCCAGGAGAGGAAGGAGAACGAGGGGCAGGAGGAGGAGGAGAGAGGAGGGGAGGAGACCATGAAAGAAAGGGGAGGAGTCAAATCTGTCATAATAAAGACTGAGGAGGGTCGGAGACCGAGGAGGATGGTTGGCCCGACAGTCAGATACCTGCTGGAGTCTGAGCAGCAGTCACATGGGCCAACAGCAGCCAATCACAGCAGAGCGAGCAGAGATGTGCGGAGGAGAAAGATGGGGAGGCCGAGGAAGGAGCAGAAGGAGCTGGATGACAGCAGCACGGTGGAGTCCTCAACAGACGGAGGAGCAGAGAGATGGTGGAAGCTCTGCCAGGTCAGTCCTTCACTTGAACGTCACATCACCTTTGATTCTCTGACCTTTGACCTTCAACTTTACCTGTCTCCAGGTGTGTGGTCTGAACGTCACCAGCCAGGCGTCTCTGGATCTCCACCTTTCCGTCCACAGACCGGCTTCTAGCTGCGCACAAGCTGCTGCTGACCAACAGCAAGAACAAACCAATCACGCGCAGGGTGATGCAGAGGAGAGGGAGGAGCCTCAGAGGCAGAGGAGGACAGTCTGCCAACCAATCAGGTACCTACTGGAGTCGGAGGAAGTGTCACATGGTTCTGGAACAGCCAATCAGACCAATCAGGAGGCAGCTACCAAACCCACAAGAAGGAGAGGAACATCAAAAGATGCTGTTGGGGGCGGGGCTTCAGAGGTGATTGACAGGCCTGAGACTAATGCTAAAGACACAGGTCACATGGTCACAACAGGAGGAAGAGAGGAAGGAGAGGAGGAGCCTCACAGGACAAAGAGGACGATGGTTGGCCGACCAATGAGGTACCTGCTGGAGTCAGAGGAAACAGGTGGTGTCAGAACCTCCAATCACGATGCAGAAAACAAACCCACACAGCGCAGGCGAAGACCAAAAAATGTTTTTGATTTCAGTGAGGCTGGGGGCAGGGCTTCAAAGATGACTGACTGTTCTGATACTGAAGATAAAGTAACGGATCACATGGTGTCAACGGGAGGAAGAAAGGAAGGGGAGGAGCCTCAAAGGCCCAGGAAGCTCCTCCTCACAGCACCCACCGAGGCTCCTTATTGGTCAAGAGACATAAACCGTGCGAGAACACGTCCCAGCTGGTTGGTCGACTACTGGACCCTGAACAGGAGTGGGAATGGAAGGAGGGGGACAAAGAGGAGCAGAGTGGAGGACGACGACGAAGAAAGGGAGGCGCAACAAGTCTGTGTAGAGAAGGAGGAGGAGCCTCAAAGGCCGAGGAGGACGATGGTTGGCCCACCAATCAGGTACCTGCTGGAGTCAGAGGAGACAACACGGGGTTCTGGAACAGCCAATCAGACCAATCAGAAGGCAGCTAACAAACACACAAGGAGGAGAGGAAGATCAAAAGATTCTGTTGGAGGCGGGGCTTCAAAGATGACTGACTGTTCTGACATTGGAGATAAAGACACAGGTCACATGGTCTCAACGGGAGGAAGAAAGGAAGAGGAGGAGCTTCAGAGACCAGGAAAGACGGTTAGTCCACCAATCAGATGCCTTCTAGAGTCAGAGGTGATAACAGATATTTTACAATCATCCAATCAGGATGCAGAACACAAGCCCATGTCTTCTGACCTTTACTTGAACTTTACCTGTTACTACAGCCTCTTTTTCTACCTACTCGGATCGACTTGCCGCGGTTTTCAGGTTTCCTATTAGTTCGTAGTTCCTGGTACCAGGTGATGTTCGGCCGGCGTTCCAGGAAATTCGAGCAAATATGAAAATGTGCCCCTGATTGGCCAGTCAGTGGCTTCCCTCGATGAGTCGTGATGGCGTCTCATTCACAAAAATGAAAAGCGCCATTTTTGAAGTTGGGTAGCGACAGAAATGGCTACAAAAGCAATGCCGTGTTCCCGAGTCTGACGCCACAGACCAAGCAGCGGGTCCATCGCGCCTCGACGTCCACCTTTATTGGTGTTGCACATTAATTGCTATAACAATGACCACGTACATTAAGTACTTACCAGATTGTAGTGGAAAACCAGTCATGGCGAGTGGTTCCAAGTAGGTAACCATGGAAATTAGGGCTGGGTATCGTCACTGATCTCTAGAATCGATTCGATTTCGATTCATGAGGTCCCGAATCAATTCGATCCACAATTCGATTCGATTTGAATCGGGTAAATTTAGCCTGAGACAGTCAGAAATATTATAATTCAGGTCATGCATCAGTACATTTCCATATTTTTATATCTATAAAAAGAAAGCTGATACTTGCGGGACTTTATCAAAGGTGTGAGCATCACAGCAGAGGCCTTTGTGTCAAAGTAACTGAGGATAAAACACAGAAAAACATGAAGGCGACTTTCCTGGCCTGGATTTTAACAGATGACCTTAAAAATATTCTGCAGTAGATCAAAAACGAAAGAAAACCATGAATCAACACATGAACATGACCTGATGCTGCTGAAGTGAAGCAGAGCAAAGTTTACAGAGGTTTGATTACAGGCACAGCTGAGAGTTTTGCAATTTGCATCATTTTAAAAAGTTTAAATTTGCTCAGTATTGAACAGCAGAAATGAGGCTTTCTTCTCAGAAGTAAGTAAAAGGACAAAAACAGCGGCCAACAGCCTGTAAACAACGGTAGAGTTGTGCGTAACAAGCAAGCGAATAATGCAGAAAACAGATTTTTAGACGGGAAACTGTTCTTGAAGTACAGAGAGAGAGAGCTGTGCATGAAGTGTGATTTTTATCGTGGTGGAAGCAAAACAGCAAAAATCAGAGTGAATTCTTTGTGTTTTGTGTTTCCATCTTTGTACAGAATCCTGCTCTCATTTAACCTGAGATTCTGGCATTCCGGGCAAAATAAATTTATCCAAGCTAGAATCGATTTTAAACGATAAATTGATAATCAAAGCCCACCCCTAATGGATGGGCTTCTTCTTTCCCGACTTTTAACCAGACTTTTCTGCCCCTTTTGTCTTTAGTTAGGTGAGCGTTGGGTTAATTACAGCTGACCTTTGTCTGACCTTTCCCCCCTGCAGGCGTCTGCCCTCCACCCGTCCGTCCACAGACCAAAGCAACCTTTCGGCTGTCACCTCTGCAACAGGAAGTTCAGCTGTGCCAGCGGGCTGTTCCTGCACCAATGCGATCAGCACCACAGCAATATAGGTGGTCTCTACAGCAACGGATGTGGGGCGGCCCTGAGCAACGCCCAAGCTCCTAAAAACAAACCACAAAAACAGACCACCCAGGATGACAAGGAGGAGGAGCCTCAGAGGCCCAGGAAGCCCCTCCTCACAGCACCCACCAAGGCTCCTTTTTGGTCAAGAGGCATAAACCGTGCGAGAACACGTCCCAGCTGGTTGGTCAACTACTGGACCCTGAACAGGAGTGGGAATGGATGGAGGGGGACAAAGAGGAGCAGAGCGGAGGAGGAAGAAAAAGAAGAAAGGGAGGTGCAACAAGTCTGTGTGGAGAAGGAGGAGGAGCCTCAAAGGCCGAGGAGGACGATGGTTGGCCCACCAATCAGGTACCTGCTGGAGTCAGAGGAGACAACACGGGGTTCTGGAACAGCCAATCAGACCAATCAGAAGGCAGCTAACAAACACACAAGGAGGAGAGGAAGATCAAAAGACTCTGCTGGAGGCGGGGCTTCAAAGATGACTGACTGTTCTGACATTGGAGATAAAGACACAGGTCACATGGTCTCAACGGGAGGAAGACAGGAAGAGGAGGAGCCTCAGAGACCAGGAAAGATGGTCAGTCCACCAATCAGATGCCTTCTAGAGTTGGAGGAACATGATTCTGGAACAGCCAATCACACTGATCAGGAGACAGTTACCAAGCTCACAAGAAGGAGAGAAAGATCAGATGCTGTTGGCCTCTGTGAGCCTGGGGGCGGGGCTTCAGAGATGATTGACAGGCTTGACGCTAAAGTTAAAGACATAAGTCATGTGGTTGAAAAGGGCAGAAGAAAGGGAGATGAGAAGAAGGAGGAGCCTCAGAGGCTGAGAAGGACGATGGTCGGCCCACCAATCAGGTACCTGCTGGAGTCAGAGGAGCTGTCACGGGGTCAAAGAACAGCCAATCAGGACACAGAAAACAAACCCACACACAGCAGACGGAGCCCAAAAAAGGTTGGTAGCCACAGTTAACTGATCAATCAGGAGGCAGCTAACAGCACCTGCCATTAAGTTCTTAGGTCGACCATATTAAAGATTGAACCCATCTCTAATGATCGGCTATGTACCACAGGCCTTCAAGCTGGCTGTAGTTAAAGACTTTACTCAAAAATCATCTCTAGACCCAGCAGTCTTAGCTAATTATTGGCCAATCTCCAACCTTCCTTTATATCAAACATCCTTGAAAGAGTAGTTGTCAAACAGCTAACAGATCATCTTAGACTTTTAGAGACTTTCTATTGTCATTGTGCAGTTTCTTGCACAGCGAAATTGGGTAGCTGGATCACAAAGGTGCTAAAGTAAAAAGAAGAGAAACCAATATACAACGAAGGCGGAAAATAAATAAATAATTAAATCAATAGCTGGGATAGGCTCCAGCGCCCCCCGCGACCCTGAAAAGGATAAGCGGAAGCGAATGGATGGATGGATGGATGGATGGATAAATCAATAGAATAAAATAAAAAACAGTGTATATGTATACATATGTGAGTGGAACTATATACATGGTGTATGTGGAGGAAACATTGAAACAGACTGGGACCAAAATAATTGCACAGAACATGGAAAGACTGAGATATTGCACATAGATGATCAACAGCAGTGTCAGGGTGGATGTGTTGGGGAAGTCTTTACACACTAGTTTGCATTAAGAGTTCTGACAGCCCACGGGAAGAAGCTGTTCTTTAGTCTGTTGGTTTTGCACCTGATGGATCTGAGCCTTTTTCCAGAGGGCAGGATGTTGAAGAGGTGGTGGTTAGGATGGAGGTGGTCCTTTATAATTGCCCTGGCTCTGGAGAGACATCTTGAGCTGGCAATTAAGTCCAGGGAGTTCTGATGACCCTCTGTAGTCTCTTCTTGTCAGCTGTTGTGCAACCAGCGTACCACACAGGGATGGCGTGCACCAGCACACTCTCGATAGTGGCACGGTAGAAGGACCTCTGCAGAGGAGTGGCTTATTTGAAGAGTTTCAGTCAGGTTTCAGAGCTCAGCACAGCACAGAAACAGCTTTAGTGAAGGTTACAAATGATCTTCTTATGGCCTCTGACAGTGGACTCATCTCTGTGCTTGTCCTGCTAGACCTCAGTGCAGCGTTCGATACTGTCGACCATAATATCCTATTAGAGCGATTAGAACATGCTGTAGGTATTACAGGTACTGCGCTGCAGTGGTTTGTATCATATCTATCTAATAGGCTCCAGTTTGTGCATGTAAATGGAGAGTCCTCTTCACACACTGAGGTTAATTATGGAGTTCCACAGGGTTCAGTGCTAGGACCAATTCTGTTTACATTATACATGCTTCCCTTAGGCAGCATCATCAGAAGACACAGCATACATTTACACTGCTATGCAGATGACACCCAGCTCTATCTGTCCATGAAGCCAGATAACACACACCAATGAGTTAAACTGCAGGAATGTCTTAAAGACATAAAGACCTGGATGGCCGCTAACTTTCTGCTTCTTAATTCAGATCAAACTGAGGTTATTGTACTCGGCCCTGAAAAGCTTAGAAATATGGTATCTAACCAGATTCTTACTCTGGATGGCATTACCTTGGCCTCCAGTAACACTGTGAGGAACCTTGGAGTCATTTTTGACCAGGACATGTCCTTCAACGCACATATTAAACAAATATGTAAGACTGCTTTCTTCCATTTGTGCAACATCTCTAAAGTTAGAAATATCCTGTCTCAGAGTGACGCTGAAAAACTAGTTCATGCATTTATTACTTCCAGGCTGGACGACTGTAATTCATTATTATCAGGAAGTCTAAAACCTCCCTGAAAGCCTTCAGTTAATCGTGACCTTTCTCCTCTGCAGACGTCTGTCTTCCACAGACCGAAGCGCCCGTTCGGCTGTCACATCTGCAACAGGAAGTTCAGCCGTGCCAGCAGACTGTTCCTGCATCATTGCAATCAGCACCGCAGCATCATAGACAGTTCCCAAGGCAACAGAGTTGGGATGGCCATGAGCAGTGCTCGAGCTTCTGATGGCAAATGGAAAGAAGGAACCCAGGGTAAGAACGAGAATGGGGAGGAGCCTCAGCGGCAGCGAAGGAGGAGAGTTGGCCCACCAATCAGATACCTACTGGAGTCAGAGGAGTTGTCACATGGTCTTAGAAAAGCCCATCAGAGTGCAGCAACCAAACCCACACAAAGGAGAGGAAGAATGAAGGCTGGTGGGCTCACTAAGGCTGGGGGCGGGGCTTCACAGATGATTGATAGGTTTGAGGCTACCTTTGCCACAGACAGACAGACAGGTGTGCACAGGCAGACTTACCTGGTTCACAGAGACTTGCAGGATTGTCAGGTGACCATCTCCCCCTGCTCTGTCACAATGCAGCGCCTCCTCTGATTGGCTGATTACGTTCTTGTTAAACATGTTTGTTTTAATTTTTTCTATGAAGTCTGGTTTCAGTGATTTTAGGTGTGTGTGTGTGTGTCACACTGTTTTTGAACAATAAAATGAAATAATTTCCTGCTCCTTTTTTCTGTCCTGCTGTTCATGGTTTCTAATGAGGTCAAAGGTCAGGCTGCACCGCCCATGGAACTGCATGATGTCAGAGAGGGGATATCCTTATATGGTCGCGTCAGGCTCTGAGTAATCTAAATCAATGTGGGCCATGACCCCCTGGTGGACGTCACAGGTACTGCAGGTGAGCCTGGAGCCATCACTGCGTAGTACAAATATCACAAATGCTACAATCAAACCGAAGTATTCGAGTGTATTTAGCAGTAGTTCCAGTCCTGACAGAGAAAGTCCTCCCTGCAGAGTCCTCCATCATCATCATCGTCACTGTGTGATGAGTTTAAATAAGAATCAGTTTTCAGATTATATAGCTTAAAGTGTCACCATGACGACCAATCCTCATCCTCGCACTCAGGACCACTGGAGGACACCAGACTGCAGGACAGGTGTGGTGCAGGTAAACTCGGCCTCACTGAGAAAAACACAAGAACAGAGCTGTTTATCATCTAACACAGCACATAACAGGCAAGGCACGATTGTCCAATCAGCAGCCTCCCTGGTAACACCTTTGTGTCTGTGATTATAAACTAGACTGATGCTGCTGTTCAGGAGTCTCCTCCACTTTCACTGCTAGCTCGCCTCATCTGTTAGTGTCACTGACCTCTGACTGCCCGCCTCAGTAACGTGACCTCTGACCTCTCGTCTTCCTCACTAGTTCAGCCCCATTTGGCGCCTCAGTGATCACTCACATGCTGCCGTTAGCTTCACACAGGTGAAGCACACCTTCAGTTTGTGACGGGCAGCCAATTAGACAGACGCTGGCTCAAAGGGGGAGGGGCTGCACATCTTGTTAAAGTCAGAGGGCTGCAGCTCGAGTCATTCTGCTGCGCAGTGTTATAAACATTACGGTAATGCTCCAGCTGCGGTCTTTATGGGAGAAGGGTCTGGCTGCAGCCACTGGGAGCGCCATATTGGGACCTCCACAGTAACCGGAAACACGTGACCTCCACAGTAGCACTGCACGGATCATCGACTGTGGAAACCTTGCAAGTGGATCATAAAGGTTGGCACAGAGTCCTTCATGTATAAATTTGCCGTTAATAATTATATAATTTTAGAAATCATCTAGTTTGCTTACACTGATTACGTTGGCACTTTGTTAGCGTTACAACAACGGTCAGACCCCCGAGGTATCTAAACTTTAGTAAGACTGCACTTTTGACACCTCTGGTTAGCATTTAGTGGTCAGTTTCAAACGTATTTGATTTTTGCTTCTTATTGAACTACTTTTCACGATCTGTAACATCAATGCACATTGTTCCATTTACTGCGTATTGCACTTTGTTCACGTCTTTCATTCCACCTGCATCAACGCTGTAAAGTTTGTCACAAAGAGATTTATACATTTATAAATACTACTATTCTCTATTCCATTCTGTTCTGCTTTTTTATTGCCCAGATTTTTGTTAGCGTTTGTTAAATTGTCTGTTATATGTCAATAGATACGTATGTCACAAATAAAAGTGTCTGGTAAATTATGTTTTTGTAAAGAATTTTCTCCCCAAATCTCTAACATGCTAACTGTAACATGTTATTTCTGCTAAAACCTGAACTTAAAGGTGTATATGGTGTTTATCTGTTTCTCTCTGTTTTAGATGCACATATCAAATTGGAATTCTGCCTCCAAGCCAGAATTGCAGGAGTGCACCACGTGTTGGCTGTTTCACTGCCCTCTGTGCCCCACTCTCAGCCCTGCTGTCAGGGCAAAGATTGAGGAGCAAATAAATGGACACATTAAAAATGCTTTGCCTTTCAAAGGTATGTTGGTATTAAATAAACCTCATAGTTAAAGTTATAAATATGCACTTCTTTTCAGCACCTCTGCAGTGTCTTTGTTGACTTAAAAGCTGCTTTTCACATTGTACAGTTCAGTGCATTCATCAGCTAGAAAAAAGTGTTTTCATTAAATATTTTTTCCTGTTCACCACATTTCCTGACAGCTCTTGTGATCCACAACATTTTGCTTTCATTATTGAGGATGGCTTGGGTATTTTTGTTCATATGTACAATCTGATTGTTAGATAAACTGATTGCATTCTGTACAACTGCATTTAAATTACATATTGTTTTTGTTTTTTTTTCTCTCTTACAGACAGAATGATATGCCGGTGCACTTTCACTGCCCTGTCTGCAACATGACAGTCATACAGCGTGGGGATATGGCAAGGCAATTATTGTCATGTCAGCATTCAGGACTGCTCCCCACGAAACTCTCCGTGGAGCCCCGCCTCCCTCCCGCTGCACTCTCCGTGGAGCCCCGCCCCTCTCCCGCTGCACTCTCCGTGGAGCCCCCCCCCTCTCCCGCTGCACTCTCCGTGGAGCCCCGCTGCACTCTCCGTGGAGCCCCGCCCCTCTCCCGCTGCACTCTCCGTGGAGCCCCGCCCCTCTCCCGCTGCACTCTCCGTGGAGCCCCGCCTCTCTCCCACTCAACTCTCCGTGGAGCCCCATCTCCCTCTCGATGTCTCGTCTCCAGCATCTAAACCATTTCCTGAATCTTCAGTAGAACATTCATGTGCTCGTCCCTCTGTGCTAAATGAAACTGCGGCTTGTGGAAAGTCCATGAAAATGAAACGCCCTCACTCTGGTCTTACTCTTCTTACAAAAAAACTTCAAGACTCACATGATGAGGAGGCATTCAAACAGGTCAACAGATGTTTGCCTGGCCTGTCATCTGCAGTGTTTGTGTAGAGGGACTTCCTCCTCTTTGTTTCTCAGTTTGCAGAGGACATGGAGCTCTTTTTAAAAGCATGTGCTGACGAGCAGAGACTACAGGTCAATGTGATGTTTGACACTTGATGGACAGATGAAGGCACTGGCTGTTTGTTTGTGGTTTTTATGTGCTGTTTGTTTTTCAGTGTACAGAATTCCAGTTAAGCTTATTATAAAATGTTGTTCACTTGTTTCCATACTTATAGTAAAAATTTTAGTGTAAATGTAACAGCATTGTTTATACTTGTAACTTCAAAGTAAAAAGGTTACAGTTGCTATTAACATTTATGTTTTATCCTGTAATCAATAATATTTTTATACATTTTACGTATAACCCTCTGGGCTCTGTGCTGACTACTACACTGCAGTGGACCAAAAGAATGACACAGGTTTGATCTTAAGGGTCTAATAGTTGTGTGTTGTGCATGACATTGCAACGCAAACATGTATTTGCAAGACAGACTGGAATAAATTATGACGCATCAAATATTACACAGGCTGCAGAGAATTTTTGTTGATACAGACTGTTGAGCTTTGAGTGTCACAGTCAAACTTTGCTTTGAAGCACCTGCTAAAAACACTTTGACTCTTGTAGAGTAAAATATGATTATAGTAAAAAAATCAAAGCTGCAGCACATACAGCAACAAAAACTGTTAGTAAATGTGTCCTGGAGTTTATGCAGGTGCAGAAAGTGCTGCTGCTGTAAGTCAGCCTAACAGCTTCTAGATCACTTATTTTTCTGGAAAGATGGTAAGAAGGGCATCACTGCTCATCTCTACAATCTCCCAGATCTTGGAATACAAGCCTTTGTCCCATGAAAATCACTTCACAGTAGTAGGAGACCTCTAAACCTACAAATGAAGAGTGATCCTGGAAGAAAAAGGGCCCACACTATAGTGACCTCAACAATTGCAAGACAGCTTTGTCCCCGATGCTTATATGAAAAAAATAAATAAATACGAAGATTTATGAAACCATTAGGACTTTATTACTGTTTTATCTGAAAAGTTACTGGTAATATATGACCTAACTGGCATTTAAAGTGTAAAAAAAAAAAGAATATAGATAAAATTTTGGTTTTTTGAAGAAAAGGACTGGAGCTAATTTAAAGAGTCAAGTCGGTAAAAGTAGATCAATGTTTTAATAAATATACATTTTACAGCATTTTGTAAAAAAAAAAAAAACACACACAAAAGTTGCCATTTTTGGCAACGAACAAGGTGAGAGAGTTTTATAGTTTTTGCTCTCCTTGAACAAAAATAATAGTGCTCAATAATGTTGATGTTAATCAATTAAATGTCCCAGACTCTACTATTAATAATATAGTGGTCCCTCGTTTATCGCAGGAGTTACGTTCTAAAAATAACCCGCGGTAGGTGAAATCCGCGAAGTTATATTTACAAAAACTGTGGTATTTCGTAAATATAATAAACGCGAATTCAGCTGTGTAATTTTATTAGCAGTGTCCTCTTGAAATGCGCCAACAACATTGAGAGTAACATCCTCCTCTCTGCCCCTTAATGCTCTCTGGGCGCTATGGTAACGCGTAAATAATCCTTTCAAAATAAGACACAACTACAACACGGGAAGACACCCAGGGAAACCGAGGAAAACCCTGAAAACCATACATTTCACACCCGAGGCTCAACTCTCGCGTTGACAAAACATAACTTTCAATACTTGAAATGTGCAATTCACTTGTATTTTTATTTTTATTCCTATTTATTCTATTTATCCCCTTCGTATATTTTATTTATATTGTCTCTGTATTTATATATATATGTGTGTGTGTATAACTCTGTAACTTCTGTCGGTGCTGTGCTTTTTTGGAAATCGAATTTCCCAGAGGAACCCACCCGAGGGATTAATAAAGTTCTATCTAATCTAATCTAATCTAATCTAATCTAACACATGGACACTTTTGGCCACAAACGAGCTGAAGGGATGGTGATTTTTTTAAATAAACCCAGAGTGTTAAAACACTTAGAACCAAATTTATTTTTCAGCAGCATCAATAGTAACAAAAACACAATTTAGTTTTCCCTGTCAAAGTCGATTTAACTGAAGTTACGTGTTTCCGGCTACTGTGGAGATCACGTGTTTCCGGTTGCTGTGGCGGTCGCAATATGGCGGAAACCGGAAGTCAGTTCAAAACAGCCGTGGCGGGTCCCGAAGGAGAAGGAGCTCTGCTGAGATGAGCGAGAGCGGCGCTCAGGTGAGAAACCGAAGCCCGTGTTTGCCTGTGTGTCACGTGACCGCGCTGTTAGCGAGATGAGAGCGCTGTTAGCACCGCGTGACGGTAACTGTCAGAGGGTGTGTGTCTGCTTACAAGCGATGTAGGAAGAAAACAGACAGTTACCTGTTCGAGTTTGGTACAGGTGTGTTGCTGTGACCTTCACTGAGCAGAGCTCTGCACAGCTGGAGATGCTGCCGGAAACTCAAAACACGTGTTTAGTTTGTAGTGTGGTACAGTCTACGTGCTGCAGCAGTGTGTAATGATCTGTACAGTGTATATCCTGGAGCAGTGTGTCATATGGCAGAGTGTATATCCTGGAGCAGAGTGTAATATGGCAGAGTGTATATCCTGGAGCAGAGTGTAATATGGCAGAGTGTATATCCTGGAGCAGAGTGTAATATGGCAGAGTGTATATCCTGGAGCAGAGTGTATATCCTGGAGCAGTGTGTCATATGGCAGAGTGTATATCCTGGAGCAGAGTGTATATCCTGGAGCAGTGTGTCATATGGCAGAGTGTATATCCTGGAGCAGTGTGTCATATGGCAGAGTGTATATCCTGGAGCAGAGTGTATATCCTGGAGCAGTGTGTCATATGGCAGAGTGTATATCCTGGAGCAGAGTGTATATCCTGGAGCAGAGTGTATATCCTGGAGCAGAGTGTATATCCTGGAGCAGAGTGTAACGGTGTGTGCGTCTTGTCAGCTGTTAGCTCGTCTGGAGGCACGGCGCTGCCTTAAGGATATTGAGCCTCGTCTGTTTCCGGAAGACCGAGGACCCGACCAAGGTGACTGGCCACGCCCACCCACTCACAGCTGACACATGCTGTCAGTCAGGTGACTGTCTCACTGTATGTGTTGTTTCTTGCTCTCAGGTGCGGTGGTGGAGCTGTTTGGGCTGGAGGGCACAGGTGAGTTCACGATGCAGGAAGTGCCTCCACCTTTAACCTGGATGTAAACTGTGTGTGTGTGTGTGTGTGTGTGTTGCTCAGGTAAGACGGAGCTGTTGTATCACCTGCTGTGCCGCTGCGTGCTGCCGGAGGCAGCTGGGGGTCTGGAGGTGGATGTGGTGTTTGTGGACACCGACTACAGCCTAGACATGTTACACCTGGTCAGCATCCTGGACAGCAAACTGAGCGCAGGTATATGCACGCACACACACACACACACACACACACACACACACACACACACACACACACACACAAACAAACAGGAAGTTACACACTAACCCTTTCTCTCCGGGTCCTTAGCGCTGTTGGCCGGAGCAGACGAGGCGGCGCTGCGCTCATGTCTGTCCCGCCTCCTGTTTGTTCACTGCTACTCCTCCTCACAGCTCCTCCTCACCCTCCACTTCCTGGAGACCACCTTGTCATCACGGCCCGCCCTGGCGCTCATCCTCATAGACAGCATTTCCGCGTTTTATTGGGTGGATCGCTGCGAGGGTGGGGCCAGCTACACCAAACAGGAGGAGAAGCTCAGTAGGTGTGCGGAGCTGCTGGGACGCCTGCTCAGGTGGGTGGAGTTAGACTGATTCAGGCTGCTCGCAGGTCATGCGTTACAGTGCGCTGCGTGACATCACCACCACTCTGAAGGCTTCCGCTGAGCTCTGATATGATCACGGTCATGTGCGCAGCTTTTCTCTTTCAGGTACAAACACATGTGCAGAGTGCCCCCTGGTGGTCAAACTGCAGTGTCAGCACCGTAGGTCAGGGTGTTGGCTGGTCAATCGCTCACGCTCTGACGAGTGTTTGTGTAAAATGTTGGTTTGTTCGTGTTTTGCTGGGTCAAATACCTGAGTGGAGCCTGTGGTGGTTCTGTTCTGGACTGTGGCTCACTAATTTTCTGATTTTTGACTCCTCCTACTCCACAGGGATTACAGAATTACTGTCTTCGCCACCTGTCACGCCATCAGGAGGCCCGGCGTCCCCTCCTCCTCCTCAGACTCCGAGCGGTCGTACCTCTGCCGCTCCTGGCAGAGGCTGGTGACCCACCGGCTGCTGTGCTCCAGGCAGGAGCCAGGAAACAACATGGCTGCCGAAGGAGGACACGACCAGGAGCAGAGGAGACAGCAGATCTTCACCGTCCACTGCACCACCTTCTCTTCGAGGGTCAAGGTCTCCTGGAGCAGCTCCTTCTGTGTGACGGAGGCAGGAGTGGAGTTCCTGTCGGCGTCCGAGGAGAACAAATGTGCTGCACGTCAGTAACTCAGACTCTGGTCCAATCATGGATCAGGGAGATGTCCGTCATCTGGCTGAGGGACCAATCACATTTGAGCCCTTGCCGCAGACACGCCCCTCACAGCACAGACTGTTTACTTCATCTGCGTGTTTTTCTGTGTGATGTGATTCTGTGCTCTGACTGCTGCTCGGCCCACAGTGGAAACAGGAGCAGACTGTAATGAGCTGCACAGGTGGGACTGTACAGGGAAAGTGGAGGGGGTGGGGTCAGGATGAGGTCATTGTTAGGGGCCAAAGGGTCAGCATTAGTGTTTGTGTTCAATAAACTGGACATGTATGTTGTGACCTGTGTGTTTGTTTCCACTCAGACCCATCAGCAGATTGTAGATTAATTAATAATAACTGAGGTGGGTGTGGCGTCAGCTCCAGGTGCTGCAGGTATACTGGTACTGTGGGCGGAGCTTATTCTCTCTTGTCTGACATACATAATACATGAAACGACGATCATAACCATCAGTGTTATCCAAGACAGACACGCCCACCACGTCAGCATCCCTGTGATGAGGGTGATGACGTCACTGTCACGGACAGTTTGGCTCTTTTAAACTTTAGTGGCTAATAACCGGAACCTCTTACTGCAGGCGTGGCGCTCTCGGGTCGACACTAACCTGACCCTTGACCCCGACCCTCTGCTCCGTGCTCGGGCACGTGCCTGGCGCGGTCCGGATCCTCGCGCTCCGCTCCGGGACTTCCAGGTCTGCTGACAGAGCCGCTTCACCAGAGCAGTCCTCCAACTGATCCCTCCGCGGGGTCAGACACACTTTTTACACAACACAAACAAATATTCCCGGTGCCCGCGTGGAGGCTTGCACACCGGCACTTTTCACAGGCCGATCCTCGGTACACGCCGCCCGTGTCTGGGTCTGACGGGAGCGTGCGGCCCGGCGAGGCGGGACGTGTTTTGCGGGACCTACTTCCTCTGCTGGCACTGACAGGCGGTGGTTCGGTTGCTCCCAAACATGGCCTCCGTGACGGAGCGACCGCTTCAACTTTAATTTTTCGCCAGTTTTCGGAGTAAAAACCGCGCTTTTCCCTCCGTGCTCCGCCGGGAATGTTCCGCCGGAGACCCGGCCGTGCCAGGCGTGTCAAACGGAGGCTGAGGTTGGCAGAAGTTCGCTGCTGGCTTTGAAGTCGTCGCTCTAAGTTGGCTGAAAGCTGGAGAGGAAAAAGAGAATTGCATCGAATCAGTAAGGACGCTTCTTCCCTATTCTCTCGACACTCCCGCGGCTCGCTAAACGTCCCGCTTCCTGCCGCCCATCCCGACCCGCCACTAGCGCGCCGCGGACCGGGCTGCTAACAGCTAGCCTGCACGCTAACGCTAACAGAGAAGTGATCAGTCAACTGGGCGGTCCGAGCGAGCTAACGGCTAAGCGCTAGCCGCTCCGGGCCGGAGGAAAGCCTTTAAACAGCGAGTTAGAACCACCGAACGGCTCCCGGTACCCTCACCGAGGCCGCACCGAGCGTGTGGGGCTGTGAGCGGGCTCACAGGCGGCAGTACCGGGCTCCACGGCCGCTGTGACAGGCGAGCTTATTAGCATGCTAACCAGCAGGTTACCCACACACAGCCACCCAGCGAGGCTCACCTGAGACCTTAACCTCACCAGACACAACACTGAGCTCACCTGGTGTCCAGCGGCACACCTGGGCAGGTACACGCACAGCAGCTAGAAAAGTGAAAAACACACCAAAATATGCACTAGGTCCGTTTAATCAGCACACTGTAAACACTGTGCACCTGTGCAGGTGAGTACTCTGACCAGCTGACACCAGAGAGCTGCACCTCATCGGTCTCGGGGTATACAGCTGGATTACATTAAGCTGGCACACAGAGCAGAGGGATAATACCTACACAGGCAACAGCAGCGCTCACCTGTACCTGTTCCATCCGAGAGTCAACCCTAATCTGGTTCCAATAATCCCACAGGTGCTGATCGAGTCAATCAGATCATCTGCTGGTTAGTTTTCACTGATTGATTGATCCGTTTGTCTGTAAACAGTCAGAATATGGAGACAGGCGTAGTTTACAGTCTAAGGTGAAGGTGCACTGCAGCTGTTGGTGGCGTGGATCAAAGATGAGACCAGCATCCACAAACACCAGATATTCTCCTTAAACTTCAAACATGCCACATGTCTCTTGCGCTTGATGGTGAATTCACCTGGACATAGATGGTTGCCCGCCCACACAGCTAATCAGCCAGTGGGATTAAAGATGAGCTCGTGTTTTTGTTTACTTCCTGTGCCTGAACTAAACGGCGCCGTAAAGCCATGTTTCCGTGCCGTGTTTGCTGCAGCTCCTCCTCAGCTGCTTTTCTGCCATGTTTGCCGAGCTGAAGGGACCCCGCCGCCCGTCGGACAGGAAGCGTGGACGTTAGAGGTTAATCGTGTTTTAATGTCAGCTGTGATTTTGTGGAGATGATCACTGTGTTTGTTCCTCAGCAGAAGCTCATATGCACTCGCTGTTTAGTTCAGCTCGAGCCAGCTGGGCTCTTCCCACCCCTGATTGGACGTTTGGAGGGCATGTGATCACAGGTCATTGAGCGGAACAGAAGCTCACAGAAATGAAGGTTCAAACCTTTCAGTGAGCACCTGTGCGGCTGTTGGCTTTGAGTCTCTGCAGCTTGCATGCGGCAACGCTAACCGAGGCTGATTTGTCTCCGTGAGGGGGCAGGACCCTGAGGATCAGTAACCTGGGTTCCGGTTGCTGATTGGTTGGTTGCGATGAGGCTGGTCTGGGCCTGCTGTCCTCTGCGTGTCCCCGTTTGTCCTTCCAGGTTTAATAAAGTTCAGGTGACCACGGTAAATAATCCAAATTAGGTCAGTGAGTAAAATAATCCCGGTTATGGTTTGCGCCATCGTTGAGCCGCAGCGGCGTCAGACTGAAACCAGGTCTGGTTAGTGGGGTTTCCTGCAATGAGACACGGTGGTGCTGGCCTCCACCCGACAGCGGCAGAGCTGAGTGTACCTCCTCAGAATAAAAACATTTTTAATGATCGTCGAGTAAAAACAACAAAATGTCCCACGGGAGCATCTCAGATGGCAGCACCTCTCTCAGGGTCCTTTACCAACGCAGGATGCTGTGACACTGATCAACAGGCAGACAGGGTCAAAGGTCGCTCAGCTTCATGTTGCACGAGTGGCTGGATGAGCTGCTGTGAGGTGGCGGCGGCTTCGTTCTGGTCCAGGCGGGTGCATCAGTTTTTGTTTCTGTTCACGCTCAGAGAGACACAACGTAGTCGCACCTCTGGCAGCTCACAGGAAGTGGTTTATACGGGACCGTGTGGCGCCTGGCAGAGGTTCAGCGCGGCCGGTGTCACTGAGGAAGCTTTTCTTGTCAGTAACAGTCGCCCCTCGGCCCGCCTTTTGGGCGCTTTAACCTCACCTGCTGCTTCAAACACCACTTACACCTGCCGTTCTGACTTTAGGGTGAGCTGAGCGGCACTACGTGGGCCGCTTACATCCGTGTGTGATGATGGCGCCATAGCTGTTAATGGGCAGAGAAACAGACGGGAGAGTGTGGCGGCGAGGGCGTGTGGCGGCGGCCGTGTGAATCACAAGCTCGAGGTTTAAACTGAGCGTGTCTGCGTGTGGAGGGTTTGCAGTCATGTGACCATCAGCGCTGCAGGGTTAGCTTACCGAGGCCCAGACACCGGTCGCTATGGAAACGCTATGGAAAACTCTGTGTTCCTGATTGGTTCTTGAGAACTTCCTTACGACAGGTTGTGGGAGGGTCTGTAGCTCGCTGTGCACCGTGCTGGTATTGGTTAGCTCCTCCCATCGTTGTTCACGTCCTCCTCGTTCTGTAGGAGGCTCTGCGAACAGTCTGACCTTTGACCTCTGAGGTGTGTTAATGCAGCACACCTGAGCGTCACCTGATCCTCAAGTTTGGTCGCGCAGCGTTTAGGAGCTGCTGAATCGTCCTCGTGGCGTCTGTACTTCACCTGAGCTCAGAGGACGCACAGCGCGCCCTCTCTGTGTGACCTCACACACCGAGCTGCTGCTCTTCCTGGGGGAGTCCCTGCAGGTGTCCAACATCTGGCTGTGTGTGTCTGTGCGTTGTCGTGCCTGGAAGCTTTGAGTCCTTTACATCAGCTTTGTAAACTTTGAGGTGTGACTTGTTCTCGTGTGAAATAGCAGGTCAGCTGTGGAGCGTTCACGTGAGGAAACTCGTTTTATGCATCGGCTGCGCTCACGTGTGAACACACTGTACCACACACAGGTGACACACCTGATGGCTGTGCGGCTGTCCTGAGTTTATAGCGTCTGTGTTCCGCAGTTCACCGCCCAAACACCAAGGGGCGGTACAGTTTCTCTTCTCTTGTTTATTTGTTCTCTTCCAGCTTCCTGTTGCAAAAGTAACAGTAGAAGAGGAAGAAGGTGGCGGGCTGCAGTCAGGTTTCAGAGGGTTTGTGGGCGTGGCTTATGTGTAGTGTGGGTTTAAAGGGGAAGCATAAATCCCAGCTCCACCCTGTTCCTCACCTCTCTCTCTTTCTTTACCCAGAATGCCATCTGAGGCTCAGCCTCAGGAGCCTCGGGACAGAGGGCCACCCCCTCCCGTCACTCGGGCCGGCCGCAGCGCTCAGCTGGCCAAAGCCACTGCTTCTAGCCCCGCCCCTGAGAGGCGGCCCCGTGGGCGACCGAGGAAAGATGGGAGCAGCGGGCGCTCTGGACCTGCTGCCCCGCCTCCTCCTCCACCACCTCCTCCCCCTCCGCCCCCCAAATCAAGAAAGAAGTAAGTGTGTGTGTGTGATGTGAGTGTGTGCTCAGGTGTGCTCACCTGTTCCTGCAGCAGGTTGATCCGTGGTGCCTCCTCCAGCTGAACAACGTGGCTGCAGGTTAGCAGCTGCATGTTTGGTATTTCTGCATAAATGAAGCAGGTGAGTCAGAGGGGAGGATCCTGGAGTCAGAGCAGGGTCAGCACTGATGTTTTAGAGCTTCACGTTCCTGATCCAGCATGGTGCAGACCACCGCAGGCCACAATCGACACCTGTAAGAAGGCCGAGCAGCTCGGCAACAGCTCTGTGTGGTCCCACGAGGCTAACGCCACCTGCAGCACGGCGATGATGTAAAAGTACGACATTAACTGTGTTTAGAAACCACCGCGCTCCATTTTCACTTCAGAGTAACTGAGTAACAGCCTCCTTATTTTAGGACAGAGAAGCACATCTGAGGTCTGGAGTTTGAGTCAGAGGGTCAGAAATGTGTGGAAGCTAGCAGCGCGATCGCCCTGAGGTGGACCCAGAATCATCCAGCAGGGCGAGCCTGGACCTGATCCACACTCAGTGCAGGGGAAGTGATGCTGGAGGTCCTGAAACTTTGACTGTGTGTGTTTGCTGCTTAGATTCAGTCTGTGGAGGGAAGAGTCCTCACAGAGACAAATATACAGGTGTGTGTGTTGGAGAGGAAGTAGGAAGTTGCATGCTGGGTAACGAGGGAGTCTGACAGGGGGCACGTGCTGGCTCCTGGTTTTACCTCCTGCCACACACACAGATCTCTGTTGTGATGTCATCATGTTTACCTGATTCAGGTGTTTCCTGATGCTCATTAGCCAACTGCTTAGAACGAATACACACACACGTTTGTAATTCTGTCTTTGTGAGGACCCTCACCGCCACAGGCTGATCGGGCCTCTGCGGTTAAAGCACTCGTGAGTCTGAGCTGTGACCTGCTGGGCTACACGTGCGTTTCATCAGGACCTTCAGGCAGCTGTCTGAGGAGCCAACGCCGTCCTTGTTTCTGTGGGCGGAGTCAAACAGCTGTGAGAAAGCAGCGTCGGGTGCTAACTGTTGTTTTCCTGATTTCATTGACATTTTCTTTTTTCTTTTTTATTTTTTGATGCTCGTTTCAGTCGGGTGATGATGTAACGCAGCAGCTGATCTCCTCCTGCTGTAACACACAAGTCAGGCATGGCGCTCACATCGAAGGGATCCAGATGTGCTGCAATGGCTTCAATGGGGACACAGCTGGAGGAGGATCCAGAGGGTTAATGCTGTTCCTTCACTGTGTTAACCTCTAACTGCTCTGTGTGTGTGTGTGTGTGTGTGTGTGTGCGTGCACGCAGGGGGCGGAGCCGAGGACGAGCTCAGGTAGAGGATGAAGAGAGCATGGATGCCACAGAGACGAAGCCCCTCCAGAAGACAGGTGTGTAGAACCAGCTGGATGTCTGTGTTTGAGGCTACGAGGTCTGAGTGTTGGAGGCTACATCAACACGTACACGGCTATTTCTGAAAACTGAGATTCTCCGTTTTTAAAAGAATCCTGTCCACATGTAACCGCCAAAAACGCAGTCAAATGTTGTCAAGAACATGCCAAATCCTAGCCGTGTACAAATGTTGGCCAATCAGAAGTCTCGAAGCCTGGGAGGGAAAGAGGAAACGGGTTTCAAGGACTTCTGGAAAGTTTTTGTTTTTCTCGAAAGGCAGCTAATTTTGTTTCAAATGTGAATATCCAAAAACAGTAGGGGTGGGGGAAAAAATCGATACTGTGTGGTATCGTGATATTTTGTTTGCTAATAATGTATCAATACAGGGACGGCAGAAATCGATATTTTGTTACAAAAAAAGTTTTTGTGGACTGGAACTCTGACTTCAGAGCATGTTGATCCTTTTTCTGAGCAAGAGTCCTGACACTGTCCAAATGTGTTTAACTGTTTTTTTGGCAGCAATAAACATGACAGTTTACTTATTTTAATTTATGTTTTATTTTAATTAAGTTTAAAACTTTTTTATTTAATGTAAAATTATATTTTGTTTTAATTTACTTTCAAATTCTTCAGTTGCTGAATGGGCTGCATAGTTTTCATATTGCATAGTTCAGAATAGCTGTAATTGTACCTAGAGATGGCACGAAACCACTTTTTTATGTCCGATACCGATATCATAAATTTGGATATCTGCCGATACCGATATGAATCCGATATAGTGTTTTTTAATCAACAAAACTGTTTTTTAAATATCTTGCTGCATTTTGTATAAGTTCATACTCAAGTTTAAAACAACAACTACACTAAAGCTATTCTGTTATACCTGTATGCAAAAAAAATATTTCATAGTTCAGCAATACTGATCAATCTAATAAACTTAAACCTGCACCATCCTCTCTATTCTGGTATTT
The DNA here is from genome assembly GCF_057381845.1 of Rhamphochromis longiceps. Taxonomy (NCBI): domain Eukaryota; kingdom Metazoa; phylum Chordata; class Actinopteri; order Cichliformes; family Cichlidae; genus Rhamphochromis; species Rhamphochromis longiceps. The sequence continues at coordinate 36,650,792 of NC_140565.1, forward strand.
TAAAGAGTACTTAGCATAAATATTAAGCAACCTAACTAATAGGGTTCCAACTCCCAGCAACAACAAAAATAAATAAATAAAAAATAGGGAACCACCCCTCACGCTCCACCTCATGATGCTTAATCGACGTAATCAACCTTAATTTGATGCAGTGTGAAAAAAAATGCACAGAAATCAATTATTTTTCAAGAAATATTAAATAGATTCAACATCTTTCTTCAGCAAAATTGCAGACTGCACAGATGGTACCTTCCCAAAGGAAAAAGTACTATAGCTTACTAGGGTATATATATTAGACTTAATAGTTACTATATACAGTAATTGACTTCTATTCATTTTGCATCAAATTAAAACTTTGGGTGTCAGATAATTATTTATTAAAAGCTCGACATTTTAAATGAGAATAAGAAAGAAAAGTATGTCTTTGTGCCCCCTTTTCCCTGTTCATGCCCTATCGGCCCCCCTGGCTAAACTTTGCTAGATCCGCCCCTGCACAGTTACCAGCGTCAGCTACGTAGAAAAAGATCCTGGTGTAGAAAGTAATATTAAATAAATTCTAACAACAGCTGATCAAGCTTAAACGTGCTGCTGTTGTTCAGCCGCTGGTTTCCTCTTTCTGGTGCAAAGTGGGCCAAAAACAAACAAGACAGACGATCAGCTGATCGTTAAGCAGTTTCATGATTGAAGTAGCAGCAGGAGAGCGAGAGGCAGTCGTTTGTTAAGCTTAACGCAGGAATGCTTTACAAACATTCAGAGATGGACTTACACACTTGCTTTACTTCTCTCGGGGATAACTTTGTCGGAGATGAAATGCCGGGTTGCTAGCGAAGCTCCACATGCTATCCAGACCACCGACAGGTCCCGCATGCCACAGCCGCTCTATCACGTGATGCATACTGCTCCGACGTGCTAACGTTCTGAGGTGAGTTACGGCGTGTTGCAAGTTTTGTGAGGTGCTTTCGTGATATTTAATGGATCGGATTACATTTTTTATTTTTCTCCGATATCCGATCCAGTAATTTAGGTCAGTATCAGACCGATACCGATACGTAATATCGGATCGGTCCATCTCTAATTGTACCAGATGGTTGCATTCGGCTAAGTTGGACTAGACTGTAATACAAACCGTTCAGTTTGTCAACAATAAAACTGAAATGAGAGAAAGACTGAGTGTGAGACTTTGATATTAGATAAAATGAATATTGATAAAGTTTAACTTTATGTACAGAATCTGAATATCGCAAAATATTTTAAAAAATTGCAATAATATCGTATCGTGGGATGTATGGTGATTCCCACCTCTAAAAAACAGTATTTTAGCTGGTGTAGACTCACAACTCAGGATTGAACAGAAAGCACACATACGTTCTAATTTAAAACATTTAAATTTAATCAAAACCGATGTCAGGATTTGGGCTGAGAGAGCGTCTGTGTTGGGTGGAGTTCACTCTGACGCCTCTGTGTTTGTGTGAGTGTGTAAAAACTGCAGACAGTCAGATTAACAGCAGCGTTTTGTTTCTATCCACCGTTGTAGAAATTCGTCTCATGTAAACAATAACGTGGCGCACTGTATGACGTCAAAAAAGATGCAAACATTTGACGTTGCGTAAGTAATCTCTGTTTTCCTCGTCCACATGTAAACACAAAAACAGAGTTTTTAAAAAGTTTTCAGTGATCGAAAACGTCGTGTACGTGCAGACGTAGCCTGAACCTCACCTGCTCAGGTACGCCCACACGAGGGCATCTACACCTCCACCAGTGCTGTTCACCCGCTCTGACATAAAACATGGTGTCATGCTGGAGATTAAGAATGTGTGATGGTGCCTATGTTACCCACAATGCACCTCTTGTGTCCTGCATACGTTTGTGACTGTGTGTGTGCGTGTCCACAGAGGTGAAGGCTCAGACCACACGGCGGCAGCGCTCCACCTCCAGGAGAAAATCCAAAACAAGCTCTGAACCTGCCCAGGACGAGCCCAGTCCAGATCCTGATCCTGACCCGGATCCAGGACCGGTGCCCCCCGACCCTGAGCTGGCTCCCAGTGCTGAGGAGGGGGAGGTGGAGGACAGACTCCACTCAGAGGCTCCGCCCCTAGCCTCTAGCCCTCTTCTCCCCCCCTCCAGCCCTCCATCCCAATCCCATCATCTTGATCCTGTTCCTGATCCTGATCCTGTGGAGGAAGACCAGCCCAGTCCGAGTCACAGCCCCACCCCTATGGATGTGGACTGCAGCCTGGTTCCCATAGAAGTAGAGGAGGACGGGGCCGGCCCCGTGGAGCAGAGTCCGGCCGTCAGTCCCCGCTCCAGTCCTCCAGTGTCCCCCTGTCTGCGGTTGGAGGACGAGGACTCGCTGTCCCCGCTGTTCCAGCGGTCTCTGTCGGAGGACTCCGGGGGCTCGCCCACCCCCAGCCTGGGACACACCAAAAAAAGGTGAGTGCCTGTGGACCGCCCTGCACACCCACAACGGCACTCAGCAGGCAAACCGGGGAGGCTTTTGTTTTGAAAGTCTCCAGATTTAATGTCTCCAGTCAGATCTGACGTGACTTTGTGATGAACCTGATTGAAGCAGATAAATGTCCGTGTCATCTGTCAGGTGACGCCTCACCTCCTGAACGCATCGTTTTTTTCTCCCCAGGCTGAAGCAGTGTGCCTTCTGTTACCACGGCGACGAGCCTCCTCTGGGCCAGGGCCGGCTGGTGGTGTTCGGCCCGACGCCCGGCTACATCCCGCTCCACATCCTCAATCGCCGCGCCTCCTCTGACCGAGACAACGACTGCCACGACCACTGCTACCGCGGCAGCCAAGCCCCGGCCACGTAAGTGACATCACTTCCTCTTTCCCCTCTCCTTCCAGAGACACCACAGTCACGAGCTAACCATAGACCTGTGTGTGTGTGTGTGTGTGTGTGTGTGTGTGTGTGTGCGCGCGCGCAGGTGCTGCAGTCCAGAACAGTGTGGTGAGTACTCCCCGTTCACTGAAACAGTTCCAACCTGATCGCTGTTGTTGATGTTTGACTGTTCACTGTGTGCTGCTGTTTCAGAGTCTTCCTCAGAGTTCCTTAAGCAGCTTGGACCCATCGGCCTTCCTCATGACATCAACGTCCAATCACTGTTTGACCCCACAGGTACCTCCTCCTCCTCTTCCGCATCCTGTTCTGTGTGTGTGTTTGTGTGTGTGTGTGTGTTTTAAACCTCCTGTGTGTGTGCGTGTACAGGTCAGTGCTGTGCTCACCTGCAGTGTGCCACTTGGTCAGAGGGGGTGTGTCGAGGCGAGGGACAATCACTGCTCTACGTGGACAAAGCCATCGACACAGGAAGCACACAGGTGGGTTTTCACGGCGTCTGGTCAGTAGCCCCTCCTCCTTGTGTAGCTCAGGTAGATGAATACTGTGCATCAGCTGAAGCGCTCGGTTCCTGGGTCTGTGAGCCAGACTAAAATAAAATAGGAGAATACAAAGGTTTACCCACAGCTTCCTCCCTAAACCCCATCTATCTCTCACCTGTCCAGGTGTGCGCGTTCTGCCGGCAGCTCGGAGCTTCGCTGCGTTGTCAGGAGATGGACTGTGGGCGGTGCTACCACTTCCCCTGCGCTGCTGCTGCCGGAGCCCACCTGGACTGGAACCAGAGGCGCACACTGTGTACAAGGCACGCACATGCAGGTAAGAGGCGCCGACTGAAGAGGGTGTGAGGTTGTGATGTCATAACGTGACGTGATCATGTCTCCTCAGGGTCCTCGCCACCCTGTGCTCTGTGCTCTGGCGGCGGTGAGCTTGGCAGCCTGTTAATGTGCTGTTGTTGTGGTAACCGTTACCATGGCAGCTGCGTGGACCCCTCTGTGGCCCCCTCCCCTTTCTGCCGGGCCGGCTGGCAGTGTCCTCAGTGTCGCGTGTGTCAGAGCTGCAGGTAACACACATGCAGAGTTATTGACTGGGGTGAGCAGGTATTTGAAGATGGAGTAAAGAGGGCGTGTCCTCAGTGTGAACCTCCACCTGTGCTCTCTGTGTGTCAGGCTGCAAGGCGATGAAGCTGCGTTATTGGTGTGTCAGCGCTGCGATAAAGCCTACCACACACACTGTCTCACACCACCTCTGGATCACACGCCGAGCACCGGCTGGAGCTGCAAGGTGAGATAAACACACACGTACACACACTGCTGTGTGTTGAACTTTGGATGACCCTCACAAACCCCTCCCACCCCTCATCTTCTCCAGAACTGCAGAGTCTGCTGCCGCTGTGGTGTCAGGTCATCAGGCCAGTGGGCCAATCACCTGTTTCTGTGCGAGTCGTGTGACCCAGCATTGCCCTGCCTTCTCTGTGGCCACACCCCCGACCTCTACACACCACAGGAGTGCGTGACCTGTGTCTGCTGCTATAGGTACACAAGCACCATCTGTTTCACTGAGGCTGCTTCACAATAAAATCCCTGAACTGAAGAGAACTAACATGGCTTTTATTGTGAAAGAGGAATCCAGTGGTTCTCATATATGAACTTCAGTTACTTTTGTGCCCTCACTGCACAGCCTCTGTGGGCCTCTGTGGCGGGCTGTCCCAAAGGTTTAAAACCACTGGTGGTAGCTTTTATTAAAATATGCTTTTATTTTGACAGTGATGAAGAGAAAACAACAAAACTATTTTGTTTTGCAGGTTTGTCCATGCAGACTGCAGCATCCAGGCCGGGGAGGACAAGGTGGGGTCCAAAGTGTACATCTGCTCCACGTGCAGACCTCAACAGGAGGAGCCAAACCCACACAGTCCCACATTGGCATCAGCTGCCGCCCTTAGCCCCTCACAGACTCCACCCAGTAGCATTCCACAGCCGTCGGTCTCAACGTGCACAGAGGCTCCACCGGCCAGTCCTGTTGGTCAACTCGTCCCTGAGGAGCCGCCACAGAGAACAACAAAGTCCCTCAGTGCACCATCACCACCAAGTCTTACGTCATCTCACACCGACTCCCAGGAGCTCCTGAATAATCCACTGTCAGTTCTTCCTCAGTCTACAGGGCTCCAACAGAGTTCTACAACATCTCACCCTGAAGCCAGTGAACCCCAACAGAGTCCTCTATCGTCTCATTCTGAGGGTATGGAGACACAACAGAGTTCTCTGCCAGTTCTCCCTGAGTCCACAGAGCTCCAAGGAAGTTCTGTATCATCTCAGCCTGAAGCCACGCTTCAACAGAGTCCTCCACCAACTCTCCCAAAGTCCACAGAACTCCAAGAAAGTCTTTTATGTCACCCGGTTTCTGCCAAACTCCTAGAAACTCCCAAAGTTCTCCCACAAAGTGGATGGAGCATGGAGTTGGAACAAAGCCCTTCACAATGTCAAACTGATCCCACAGAGCTCCAACAAAGTCCTCCACCATCTCACCCGTATCCTGTGGCAGTCCAGCAAAGTTCCTCACTAGCTCTTACAGAGCTCCCTCCTTCTGCTGAACTCCTTCTGAAGAGTTCTTTACCATCTAGCCCTGTTCTCAAGGACCTCCAGCAAAGTCCTGCATCATCTCCCATGGAGCTCCAACAAAGTTCCTCGCCTACTCCTGTAGAACACCAACAATTTTCTGCACCGTCTCCCAAAGAACTCCCAGACAGTCCTACACCATCTCACCCTCTTTCCACAGAGCTGCAGCAAAGCCCTCCACCATCTCCCAAAGAGCTCCAAGATCCTGCACCATCATGGCCTGATTCCACAGAGCTCCGGCAAAATCCTCCACCATCTCCCACAGAGCTCCAGAAAAATCCTCCACCATCTCCCACAGAGCTCCCATCTCAACTTGTTTCCATGGAGCTTCAACCAAATTCCTTACAAATGCTCAAAGAGCTCCAAGATCCTGCACCATCCTGGCCTGATTCCACAGAGCTCCAGCAAAATCCTCCACCATCTCCCACAGAGCTCCAACAAAATCCTCCACCATCTCCCACAGAGCTCCAACAAAATCTTCCACCATCTCCCACAGAGCTCCACCAAAATCCTCCACCATCTCCCACAGAGCTCCAACAAAATCTTCCACCATCTCCCACAGAGCTCCAACAAAATCTTCCACCATCTCCCACAGAGCTCCACCAAAATCCTCCACCATCTCCCACAGAGCTCCAACAAAATCTTCCACCATCTCCCACAGAGCTCCAGCAAAATCCTCCACCATCTCCCACAGAGCTCCAGCAAAATCCTCCACCATCTCCCACAGAGCTCCCACCTCAGCCTATTTCCACGGAGCTTCAACCAAAATCCTTACAAACGCTTGAACTCCGAAGTCCTGCACCATCTGAAAATGCAGAGCTTCAACAAGGTCATCCATCATCTCCCATAGAACAAAGTTCCTCATCACCTTCAGCAGAGCTCCAGCACATTCTTGTTCTGTCTCACACTGATTCCACAGAGCTCCCACAGAATGCACCATTTCCCAAAGATCTCCTGTCAAGTCCTGCACAATCTCACACTGAACCCCCACAAAGTCCTCAACCATCTGTCACAGAGCTCCCACAGAGTGCTGTAATTTCCCATCCTGATCCCATGGAGCCCCAACAAAACGTTGTACCTTTGACTGCACCTTCTGTCATAGAACTCGAGCCATCTCCCTCTTGTCACACAGCATCCCATCGTAATCAAGAAGAGCTCCATCCTGATGTGGCAGAGTTTAGAATAAGCTCCTCACCGGCTTGCCCTGATCTTGCAGAGGCCCATGAAAGTTACTCAGCATCCCACTTGGATTCCACAGATGACCAGAAAAGCTGGACCCCGTTACACCTTCAGCAGAGTCCTGCACAGTCTCACTCTAATCTGGCAGAACTTGAGGAAAGTACTGAGCAGAATTCCACAGAGGATCAGTTCATGGACACAGAATCTCAGCAGAGTCCAGTACAGGGTGGTCCCATGGCTTGTACCCTTGCACATTTTCTACACAGCCCTTCACCTCACAGTCCTATCAAATCAGGGCTGACTCCTCCCAGGGTGGAGCTGGGGACAGAGCAGGCTCGGCACAGCCTTCCACCAGACAGTCCTGCACAGGACAATGCTATGCAGCTCAGTGGATCACATAGTCCCAGCCTCACAGCCTCACAGCCTCAGCACAGTGCTCTACAAACGGACTGTAGTCCTGTGCAAGCTGGCATGAGGAACCCCTCACAGGACACTGAATCTACACTGGACCAGGAGAGCCCTGGATTGAGCAGCCCTACTCTGCAGTATGGGGCTGCACAGGACACGTCTACACTGGACCAGGACCTCTCATCGGCAGCAAGATACGCCTCAGCTCCATGTAGCCCATCGTCACCACCACTCAGACCTAAACGGTGCAGTCTGTCCCAACCTGCCAGCCCTGCTCAGGCTCTCCGGTCTTCACAGCTTAGCTTACATACTTTAGAACTTGCTGCACATTCAACACTCACACAGGAGTCCACCCATGCCACACAACCTGACTCCTTGAAACAATGCCCTTCTAGCCCTGATGGCCAAACACTGGAAAATAACCCTCCTCCCCTTAACCACACCTCTAGCCTGGCCACAGTGCCCCCTGAAAGTAGCACGCTCAGTCCCGATCATTCCAGTCCCCCTCATGTCCTAGATTTCCAGACACCAGAAAGCCTTTTTCACATTAGCACTTCAGCCAAACACAGTAGCCTAGCTTGCTCACCTTGTGCCGGTGAAATGGAGGAAGCTCCTCCCCCAGCTAGCCTAATTCATCAGAATCTTCACAACACCCCATCGCTCTGCATGGAAGTTGTTGAAGGAGCTAGCCCCACACATAACCAGGCCAGCTCAGCTTGTGCCAGCCCCACTCGTGCTTACCAGATGCCTACAAGCCCAACCATGTGTCTTGAAGGCCACCCTAGCCCTGTGCCAGGGGAGAGTAGCCCATCAGCAGTGCTGGCTGAACCCATCCACCTTGCCTCCTGTCAGGATGAGGAGATGGAGGTAGCTACCATCCAGCCAAGTGATGGTGTTCAGTCAGAACCTAGTCCCAGTCAACCAGACAGTCCTCAGCCTGACCCTGCTTACTCAGAAGTCACCGGTGGCATTGTTTTGTCAGGTCATGAGCATGCTCAGGAGACAGAAAGTCCACCTGGTCAGTCAAGTCGGCCACATATCCAGATTTCCTTCAGTACTTCACACCTGGCTGCAGTACAGCCGTCAAGCCCTCCACCAGCTTCTGGTAGTTCAAGTCCTCCACACTGTACACTGAGTGATACCGGCCCAGAGAGGAGTCCTGTTCGTGCTGAAACATATCCCTGTTCTGCTAGTCTAGCTGATGTCCACACCAGTCATAGCCCAGTTAGTCCTGCTGGTCAGGCTAGTCCTGCTCATGTAGTAGTAGCTCACTCAGGCCCAGTGCAGATACAAACTTCCTCATTAGCTAGCACAACTCATAGCAGCCCTGCACATGCTGCTTTTGCCAGTGTTAGCCCACCTCACAGTCCGGCTCCTGACACTGAAAGTAGTACTGGCCTTACTGAGGCATCACTGAGCCCCACTAGTCCTGATGTGGACACAGTTGCTCTTTCCAGTGGGGCTCAGCCTGATATGGGTGCTGATAAACCTGCAGACTGTATCAGACAAACAAGTCCTGCTGCCTCTGTACCCGACGACTCTGCTGCTGTTAGCCCCAGCCAGATTAGTCAGAACCAAGTCAGCCAGTCCCCAGCTGGTACTGCAGTGGTCCCCAAAGAAAACCACCAGTGCACTGCCTCACCAAGCCCCCTCATCCCCACTGATGCTACTTACACTCAGGCCAGTCTGAGTCCTGCTAGCCCTGTCCATGCTAGTCCCACTCAGGATAACACTGCGATGCCTAGCTCAACCTCTCCCAATGAGGCACCTCTTAGTCCCACATGCCCCGCCCCCTCACAGATTAGCCCTTCTCAAACAGTCTCTTTTGACACTCTGCAGGTTCAGCGTAGTCCCTTACACAGCCCAGGTCAAAGTTCTACAGGTGTTCATATGGATCCAGGTTTTAAACAGATCACCACAAGTCCAGGCTCCGTGAGTCCTGTGCAGGCAGAGCCTGGTGTCAGACCTGCTTCTGCCAGCCCGTTCCACTGTGAAGCCAGTCCTGCTTGTGATTCAATTAACCCTGCTCCCTCAATAACCAGCCCAAGTCCTGGTCCTGTTAGTCCCGTGAAGCCAGAACAAGGTCCTGGACCTGAAGGGATGTCTGATGGCACCATGGGTAAGTATGAGGGCGAGTGACTCAAAGTTCCCGATTAACACACGATCTGTTCTGAGGTTATCTGCTCTTTTTGTTCACCCAGACACACTGAGCACAGAGGAGCAGCAGGAGGAGCAGCCTGAACACACATCACAGGAGAGCCTAGCAGAGGAGCAGCCTGTGGAGAGGAGCGAGGGAGGAGAGGAACAAAACCAGAAGGTTCTGCCCAGTAGCTCCAGCGGTCTTAAAGGTTTGCTTTGCAAACACGGAAACATAACCAATCCAAACTCTTAAATGTTTACATTTTTCCGTGACTTCCCTTTTCCCCAGGCTTGCTCCGCCCGCTCCATCGTTGTGACTGTAACCAGGAAGATCCTGAACCTGCATCAGTATCTAATGTGTCCATGTTTGTGTCTCTGCAGGAGTCCAGGAGACTCAGTGCCCCGCCTCCCCCGTACCCACGCAGCAACCTGTGTCCTTCCCTTTGCCCTCATCACCTCCATCTGTGGGAGCTGGCTCCCTGGAGGCCTCCCCCCACCGTCACTCCCAGCCCACCATTGTAGAGGGCCTCCCACAGGAGGAAAAGCTTCCCAGTGACTTTGGACATACGGTGGGGCTGAAGGACCAATCGCCTCTTTGTCACATGACATCAGAGTGTGATGGGGGTCAGTCACAGATCCTATATGAACCTGTTGCTTTGGTAACAGAACCCACCGAAGATGAGCACCAATCACAAGCTGAGCCTTCACAGGAGGAGGATCTTTCTGAAACAGTTCAGCCGTCAGATGGTCAGCCAATCACTGAGGAGCACTCAGACATGGAGGAGGAGCCGCCAGTGAGCCCCGTGCTGGACTTGGACCCCTCTTTAGACAGAGAGGTGATGGAGCTGATGACATCATCGCCTCCCCCGTCCCTTCTGCACCTGTCCTCGCCATCCTCATCGCCGCTGCTGCGCAGAGGGAAGGGTCGCACCCTGAGGCCTCCTCCCTGCTCCCCCCGGCTGTCTGATGACCTCTCCATCCGCCTCAGACAGTCTCCCTTCTCCACTGAGGCCTCCCCAGAGACCTCCCCTGCAAGAGTGCCCATCACGCCGCCGCCGCTCACCCCGCCTTTGCCTTCTCTCAGGACTTCCCCCCTAGCTAGAGAGTCTCCACCTCTCTCTAAGGTAAGCGGCAGCCTCCTCCTCTTCTTCGCTCACTCTTGCTCCTCTTCACTTCTCCTTTTGTTCTGTGTGCAACCTCAGGCTCCTCCCACCACCGTGCTCTCCCTCACCCCAAAAATCGGCATGGGGAAGCCTGCCATCTCTAAGAGGAAGTTCTCTCCTGGCAGAGCCCGGGTGAAACAGGTTGGTGACCTTTGACGTGTGTGTGTGCGTGTGTGCGTGTGCGTGTGTGTGTGCGTGTGTGTGTGTGTGTGTGTGTGCGTGCGTGTGTGCGTGTGCGTGTGCGTGCGTGTGTGCGTGTGCGTGTGCGTGTGTGTGTGTGTGTGTGTGTCCTTTACATATCGATTGTTAAAAAGAAAAAGCTGGAGGTGAAATTCCACAAACCTCTTGTCTCTAACAAGCTCCTCCTCCTGAGTGACACATTATAGTCAAGTTCTGTAGCCAGTCAGACGACACAGGAGCGCTCTCAACGCTGCTGCTTTTTATTCCTGCCTCCATCAGCTCGCACCTCCACGGGCGTGATGAGAAGCAGGTTACCATCAGTGTGCTTCATCCTCATCCTCACCTGTCGGCCCGGCAGGGCATGCCTGACACACGCCCTCACACAGACGTGCACACATTCACACACTCGTCATTGATCGCGGCGTGTTTGTTCTGTGCACATCGAGGTTGTTCGATCGGCGCGTTGGCTGCCGTCAATACCCAGTGTGTGTGGTTGCCATGGTAACATTGTGTCGTCATGAGTTCTTTTTTCATTTTGTGGCCGTTACATTTATGTTACTGCATTTTGTCCCCACCTCCCCCTCTCTTCTCCTCCTCCTCCCTCTCATTCAGGGCACGTGTTGGAGTAGTCGCAGGGCGGTCAGCCCCCTCTCGTCCTCCCAGGATTCCACGGGAGAGGGAGGGTGGGACCCTAAGCCCCGCCTGCAGGACTCCCTGCTCTGGAGCATGAGAGTGGTAAAAAAGTGCACCCTAACTGTCACCGGCTGTGACTAACAGCAGCTTACTAACGCTGTCTCTGCTGTGGGTGTGGGAAACGAGCGCACGCTGTGCTGCCTGTGTGCGTGAGAGAGTGTGTGCTTCCACCCTGCTGGGCTGCAAAGGTCTCCAATCAAACGCGCCTGCGGGTCTGATCGTTCTGTCATGTTTGTTTTCCGTGACGTCCTCAGGAAGTGAATCCTCAGAAGGACGCGGCTGCAGCTGCTTTTAACGCACGATTGTGTCGCTTTTTCCCGCCATTTTAATGTGGCCGTACTGTGCGAGTGGCGGCACCTTTAGCAGCGGGTGTAAATACAAGAGACTAACACAGAGGCTATACTGTCGCCAGCGTGACTAGATTGAGTGTGGGGTGTTCGGGGACTAGTGGAGCTGATTCCTGACTCCTTGGAAGTTCTGAAATTGATCTTACCAGTGACATCATGGATTTCCTCCTAATTCTCCTCCTTCCTCCCCCTGCCTGTCTCCTCTCCTCAGGGTCGTGGTTCCGGGTTCCCGGGCAGGAGGAGGTCCAGAGGAGGCGGCATCGGAGGAAGAGGGGGGAGAGGAAGAAGCCGACTGAAGACTCAGGACAGCGTGACTGTGTCACCGGGAGTAAGAGCACACCTGCACACTGATATGTCCATGATAGATGATCACAGATTACTGATTACCTGTGTGTGTGTGTGTGTGTGTGTGTGTGTGTGTGTGTGTGTGTGTGTGTGTGTGTGTGTGTGCGCGCGCGCGCGCGTCAGGCTGCGTATGTGGAGGCGTTCACAGCAAAGGAGGACGAGGAGAACTCGATGCACAACACCGTGGTGATGTTCTCCACGTCGGACCACTTCACCCTCAGACAGGTGTGCTCACCTGCGTGTGACATCACGTGTGTAAGCAGTAATCATGTGACATACAGCAGTTAACCCGTGTGTGTGTGTGTGTGTGTGTGTGTGTGTGTGCGTGCGTGCAGGACATGTGTGTGGTGTGTGGCAGTTTCGGGCAGGGCGCTGAAGGTCGGCTGTTGGCGTGCTCTCAGTGTGGACAGTGTTACCATCCTTACTGCGTCAACGTAAAGGTCAGTACTCGCCTACCTGTAATCTGATTACTTCCTGCCCCCGGCTCACTGTTTGAGTGTGCTGTCTGCAGATCACTCGGGTGATTCTGACCAAAGGGTGGCGCTGTTTGGAGTGCACGGTGTGCGAAGCCTGCGGTGAGGCCAGCGACCCTGGGCGACTGTTGCTATGTGATGACTGCGATATCAGTTACCATACCTACTGCCTGGACCCGCCCCTCCTCACGGTGCCTAAAGGAGCCTGGAAGTGCAAATGGTGGGTCTACCTGTCGCTCACCTGTGTGTGCGAGGAGGCGTCTGTCAGATCAGCTGATCAGCCCTCCCTCATGACTAAACGTGTCTCCTCATGTGAGTGAGACGACATCACCATAGCAACCAAGAAACACATTGGCTGAGAGCGTTTCCTCATGTTTGATGTCACATGACAGGACACGAGGTTCCACCAACACTCAGCCAGCCAGAGCTCAGACTCTAATCACATGACACATAACACGAAAGGTAAGAGCTGACGGGTGCTGGTTGCTCTCTCCTCAGGTGTGTGTGGTGTGTGCAGTGTGGCTCCGCCTCCCCCGGGCTGCGCTGCGAGTGGCAGAGTAACTACAGCCTGTGCGGGCCGTGCTGCAGCCTAAGCCACTGTCCCGTCTGCCAGCGAGCGTACCTGCAGGACGACCTCATCCTGCAGTGCCAGCAGTGCGACAGGTAACACCCGCTCAGGTGTGGGGTCTCGGCGGGTTCGTCGGTCAGGCCCGGGGTCACCATCGGCTAATGTGTGTGTGTGTGTGTGCGCACGCAGGTGGGTCCACGCTACGTGTCAGGGTCTGACCACTGAGGAGGACGTGGAGGCCGCTGCTGACGAAGGATTTGACTGTTCGCTGTGCAGGATGCATGGACGCAGCCCCTACGGTGAACACACACACACACACACACACACACACACACACACACACACACACACACTTGTTGTGAAGCTTGAGGCTGACGTGTGTGTCTGTTTCAGGGAGGACGGAGTTGTTGGCGCCCTTCATGGCTCAGATCGTCTCCAGGATCAGGGAACCCGGTCAGTGCCCCACTCTGTGGTAGTCAAGCAACGGCCCGTGGTCCTAATCCAAGCCCCCCCACGCCTCCACTGGAGGCTCAGATTGTCCTCTGATAAGAAACAACCACTGAGGTGGATCCAGGGTCGCGTCTGATGGTCTCCTGTCTGTGCAGATATTCACTCTGTAGACACTAGGGGGCGATCCAAACAGCCTCCCTCGTGGGAGCTTTCTTCTTGTGTCAAACATACGGCTTGGGGGCTAGAAGCAGCCCTCCTAGGGTCGAGTCCGGCCCTGTGGATGGCAGTAAAGCTCACGTATGAACCTTTCATAGTGTCTCAGCTCTGAGGGAACCTGATGTGATGATGTCAGTTTTTGGTTTGTTTCATGTCTCCAAACATCCAAAGCATTGATTTTTCTCCCATCTGAAACAAACTGAAGCAGCTTAAAATGCAGCTCATCACACATGAGTGAAGTGGATCACACTGGGGGTCCTGGGATGGGCAAACAACGTGAGGAGGTCATGAAAGTTTGGTGTTTTCTGATCAAAGCGGTCGGACGGCGGTCGTTTGTGCTCCTGGAGAACGTTTCCGTCTGAGCGCTTTGATCCAAGCAAAGCTGTTTGATGAAGAGAAAATCGTGTCTGTTTGCAGACTCAAAGACGTACGCTCAGGACGGGGTCTGCCTGACCGAGTCGGGCCTGTCTCACCTGCAGTCTCTGGTCGAACCTCTGACGTCGCCGCGCAGGTGGCGCAGGTAAGGCCGCCGCCCTCTCGTGCTGCGCCGTCAGGTCGATGTGGGCGGGCATGACGCTCTGCTTCCTGTCTGCAGGTGTAAACCCAAACTGAAGCTGAGGATCATCAACCAGAACAGCGTGTCCGTCCTGCAGACCCCAGTGGACGCCGAGCTGGACCATGGCAGAGGTCAGTCACCGTTACGCTTGCTCAGGTGTGGAGTTTCTCACCTGAACGTGTGACCTGCATGGCTTCATTCTGCAGGCTGAAGTGTGTTTTAGCCACGAGCAAGTTCGTGTTGTACTCGAGGTCACGCCGAGTTCGCTGGACTGCTGACCTTTGACCCAGCTGAGCTGCCTTCAGGTTCATGTTTCTTCTCTGACTTTACAGCATCAGATCAAAGGAGGTCATTCAGTCTTTGCAGAGGCTCTTATTTTGAATGTGATTCTGTCTGACTTCCTGTGCTCATTGTTAATAGACTGTGTTATTGGTTGGGTGGTTTAAAGTCACATGATGCTAAAGCTTCCTGTCAGCAGGTGTACTGACGCTCTTCAGAGTCTGCATATGTAACCAAGGTTACCTTGTTTGTTTAGATTTAGGA
>NC_140565.1:36670505-36765505 GCF_057381845.1 Rhamphochromis longiceps
CTCTTATTTAACCCCCTTCCCCTCTCTCAGCAGGTCTGGACATCAGCTCTGTGGCGCATGATGCCTCTTTGACTTCTGAGCCAATGGGAAGCAGTGGGCGTGTCCAGAGGGCAATGCAGGAAGAGCCTCTGGACGCCATCTTGAGTCCTGAGCTTGATAAGATGGTCACTGATGGTGAGTTGAAGAGGGTCTGAGAAGCAGGAAACAGGAAGTGCTCACAGATTCTAGAGCAGCTGATTGACGAGTGTTCTTCTGTTTCAGGTGCCATCCTTAGCAAGCTCTACAAGATCCCAGGTAAGACCGAGCACCTGTGTGGGCGTCAGCGCCATACGTCAGCCAAGGGTTTATTAATCTAACTAAGATGATTGACCAATCAGAAACAGGGACAGGTCAGCTGACAGCAGAGCGACTGAAAAGGGAAGTTGGCACTTGGCTTCAAACGTATTCGTTATTAAATGTTGAGCAGCTGCTTCTGCACAGACAGCATCACATGGATACAAGTGACGCTGTCATGACCTCGTTAGTCCCGTTGATGAGTCGGTGCTCGTCACCATCACGCTGTCATTGAAAGCTCATGTCACGTCATCCATGCTGACCGATGCTGGTGTGTGTGTGTGTGTGCGCAGAGCTGGAGGGAAAGGACGTGGAGGAGGTGTTCACTGCTGTCCTCAGTCCAGACAGCAGCAACAGCCAATCAGAGCAGAGTCAGCACACACATGCGGCTGCTGGGAGCAAGATGCACAACACAGGTACAGACACGCACACAGGTACAGACTAGAGATGGACCGATCCGATATTACGTATCGGTATTGGTCCGATACTGACCTAAATTACTGGATCGGATATCGGAGAAAAATAAAAAATGTAATCCGATCCATTAAATATCACGAAAGCACCTCACAAAACTTGCAACACGCCGTAACTCACCTCAGAACGTTAGCACGTCGGAGCAGTATGCATCACGTGATAGAGCGGCTGTGGCATGCGGGACCTGTCGGTGGTCTGGATAGCATGTGGAGCTTCGCTAGCAACCCGGCATTTCATCTCCGACAAAGTTATCCCGAGAGAAGTAAAGCAAGTGTGTAAGTCCATCTCTGAATGTTTGTAAAGCATTCCTGCGTTAAGCTTAACGAGCAATATATGGAGCAACTGCCTCTCCTGCTGCTACTTCAATCATGAAACTGCTTAACGATCAGCTGATCGGCTTTTCTGTCGCGAGTCTGTGTCTCTAGTTTGTTTTTGGCCCACTTTGCACCAGAAAGAGGAAACCAGCGGCTGAACAACAGCAGCACGTTTAAGCTTGATCAGCTGTTGGTAGAATTTATTTAATATTACTTTCTACACCAGGATCTTTTTCTACAGCTGACGGCTGGTAACTGTGCAGGGGCGGATCTAGCAAAGTTTAGCCAGGGGGGCCGATAGGGCATTAACAGGGAAAAGGGGGCACAAAGACATACTTTTCTTTCTTATTCTCATTTAAAATGTCGAGCTTTTAATAAATAATTATCTGACACACAAAGTTTTAATCTGATGTAAAATGAATAGAAGTCAATTACTGTATATAGTAACTATTAAGTCTAATATATATACCCTAGTAAGCTATAGTACTTTTTCCTTTGGGAAGGTACCATCTGTGCAGTCTGCAATTTTGTTGAAGAAAGATGTTGAATCTATTTAATATTTCTTGAAAAATAATTGATTTCTGTGCTTTTTTTTTCACACTGCATCAAATTAAGGTTGATTACGTTGATTAAGCATCATGAGGTGGAGCGTGAGGGGTGGTTCCCTATTTTTTATTTATTTATTTTTATTGTTGCTGGGAGTTGGAACCCTATTAGTTAGGTTGCTTAATATTTACGCTAAGTACTCTTTAAAATACCAGAATAGGGAGGATGGTGTAGGTTTAAGTTTATTAGATTGATCAGTATTGCTGAACTATGAAATATTTTTTTTGCATACAGGTATAACAGAATAGCTTTAGTGTAGTTGTTGTTTTAAACTTGAGTATGAACTTATACAAAATGCAGCAAGATATTTAAAAAACAGTTGTGTTGATTAAAAAACACTATATCGGATTCATATCGGTATCGGCAGATATCCAAATTTATGATATCGGTATCGGACATAAAAAAGTGGTATCGTGCCATCTCTAGTACAGACACGCACACAGGTACAGACACACGCACACAGACACGCACAGGTACACAGTGACCTCTGTCTGAAGGCGTTGGTGATATTTCAGAATAATAAAAACTACAAACATGAGAGCCGTGTTACGTGGCTATGTCACTAACGTCATGTAACCAAAGGTTAGCTGAATTTAACTGTTTCAGTTTCCTCGTTATGCTGACATTTGTCTGCTCGATGTTTGAGTGAGATACAAACTCATGACGCCGCTTTGCTTCGACCGTCCACCATTTTTCCCAAACATTTCTTCGACCTGCAGCTGTCTCGCCATCGTTTTTGTTGATAAGTATGAACCTAAAAACAGTTTGAGGGTTCGACTGAGCTCTCTTTGAACCTTCCAATCACCTATGATCACCTTTCAGGTGCCGTGCCGTTTCCTCGCCTCCCACTGATGAACGGCCTCTCACCAGCTGCTCCTCCTATGATGCCCGGTGTCCAGGGTCCAGTCAGCTTTAGGGTCCTCCCTACCGAAAACCCCGCCCCCATCCAGGGCCCCACCTCTGCATTAGTTCCAGCCAATCAGCAGGCTCCAGCTGGTGAGGGCGAGCAGGATGCGCTGTCAACGGCTCAGAGGAGCACGCTGAAGTGGGAGAAGGAGGAGAGTCTGGGAGAGATGGCCACCGTCGCTCCGGTGCTCTACTGCAACACCAACTTCCCCCAGCTTAAGCAGCAGTACCCAGGTACACACACACACACACACACACACACTGTGTTCAGTGTGTTGACAGAGCTAACAGCTGTTTCCTGTATCAGACTGGCCCACCAGAGTGAAGCAGATCACCAAGCTGTGGAGAAAGGCCAGCACTCAGGACAGAGCCCCCTACGTGGTGAGTTCCTCCTCCTCCTCACTGTGTGGAGGACTCTGAGAGCTGAGGAAACGTTATAAAAGCGTATAGGAGCCTGTTCATAGGACCTTCGTCCTGTCAACAGGCCCTTGTGTCCTTTTGAGTGGTTTCCAGAGTGTTGATCAAAGGTGTCCATTTGAAGCAGCAGGGTCATCTTCCAGCTCCGGACCCTTCAAGGACGATCAGGTGCGATCAGTGTCCACACTGTCACAGTGTCCTTGTTCTGTAACAGTGTGGACACTGATTACAGTGGATCTGATCCCAGTGCTGTAAAGATTAGGAACTTTGAGCCACGTGCCTGCTCATCAACCATGATGGCGTTCGTTTAGCGTCCTCGCCATCTCTGACCACGTGCTGTTTTCCCTCTGCAGCAAAAAGCTCGGGACAATCGAGCGGCTCAACGCATCAACAAAGTGCAGCTGTCCAATGACCCGCTCAAACGCCACCCGCCCTCACAGCAGCAGCTGTCCGCGCCGCTGGGACCCTTTGACACTGTTTCCATGGAGATAGAGATCCCGTTCAAGGACCCGCTGAGGCCCAAGGAGTCGGAGCAGGAGCAGGAGTGGAAGTTCAGACAGGTGAGCAGAGCCCGAGAGCGCCACACGTCCAGGTGTCCGTTATGGTGACGTAGCAGCAGAGCGAGAAACCAACAACCAGACTCTAGTCAGAAAACACCTGATTTACCAGAAACACACTTTAGTGATGCAAACAGCAGCGCAATGCATGATGGGACACAGAGCGCTGCCTGCTGGTTGTAGACACACTGTGAGGGTGCTCTTTAAAATTAGTCACGCAAATGTTTCTGCACAACAAGTCAGCAGGCTGCACGCCACCGCTTCAACCTCGAGACCGTCGCGCAGACTAAATCGCCATAGAAACAATCCGTACTCACTCAAAGGCTGGCGCTGGTTTCCAGCTCTCAGTAGTAACCATGGTAACCAGAAGGCAGCACGCCGTGGGGTGTATTTGTGATAAAGATGATGCTGTGATGTGCATGCCCGCTGAGCCGCCCTCCCTCACACTAACGTCTCTGATGTCATTGAAAAGGGAGGGGTTAAAGACAGAGGGGAAGCCGATAAGAAGAGGCAGGAAATCCCCCCCCAAAGCAAAAAATCTCCAACAGATACAGATTGTCCCTGCCAGGCATCCGTAGCAGCTCCGGTAAGACCTCAAGGCCAACCTGTCGGAGGCAGACTTCCTGGATCCACGAGCCTCTGAAACCCTCTGACCTCACCTCTTCACTCTGGAGCTCCACGAACTGTCGGGAACTTGTCAATCGGCCTTTAAGCGAGCCAATGGGGCGTCAGTCAGAGCCATCAAACTTCAACAGTTTAAATAAAGAGTGACGGAGCTCAAGACCCGGAGCTGAGCGAGGGTTTCAGAGCCGTGGAGCCGGCCTCAGCCTCGTCCTCCTCTCTGGGCCAAAGGACGGCTTAAATTTGAAGGAGGGAGGGAGGAAGAGGAGGGGTTAGCTCTGATCTGACACAACGTCACAAGTCTGTGCTGGCCCAGAGCTGGAGGCCGCGGCCCAAGTCTGCCTGCGAGCTGACTGCTTTTATTCTGAAGGGGTGCTGAGAATGGCTCCGGAAACTTCTGCTCTGCCTTCTCCAGACTCCTCCTTACAGCACCTCCACACAAACACATTCTGTCCGGTGTCCTCCATCCATGCATGTGAGGGAGGAGAGCTCAGGTCCAGACCTGCTCCACACTTACTCTATTAAAGTCTGTTTCCACGCACAGCTTCTTTTTCACTCGGCTTTATGGTTAAAATCACGTTTAAGGGTTGGAGGAGTTATGGGGACGTGACTCCTGGGATTTTATTCTGAAAGTCAGAACAAACTGGAGCCTCAAAAACGTCCAGCAGTGAGTCGGTCCCCATACACTCCCATGTTAGTCAGACATGTTTACAGCTTTGTCTCTGTAGGGTTTCCCCTTTGTAACACCTGGTGTCATACCTCAGTCGTTCGGCGTAGCTGTGTCTGTCAGACCTCAGTGTTTCTGTGTTGACGTGTTTGAGCTCCACCTGTTGCCCTCACGCCTGTCGCTCTGTGTCCGCCTGTCTCCTCGCCCGTCCCTTCTGTTTTTCTCTCTCAGCAAATGCGTCAGAAGAGCAAGCAGCTCGCCAAGATGGAGGCCACCCAGAAGTTGGAGCAGGTGAAGAATGAGCAGCGGCAGCAGCAGCAGCTTCTGGCCAGCCAGCGCCTCTCAGGCCCCCAGTCGCCTGAATCTGGCAGCCTCAGCCCCGTGCCCACCGGAGGAAGCGCCTCCCCTCACCCGGGTCTCAGGGAGGGTCAGCCCAGGCAGCACCTCCTGCAGGGAAGTTCTGGACCAGCGGACGACATCTTCCTCCGGCCTCAAGCACCGCCCCCTTCTGGCTTTTCCTCACTCCCTCAATCCCCACATTCCTCCTCTCCCCTCCACCAGCCAGCATCTTCCCCCCAGATGTTCTCTCCCCCCTCCTCCCGCCCTTCCTCACCCTGGGACCCCTACAGTAAGGTTATAGGCACTCCTCGGCCCTCCTCTTCCCAGTCTGGAGGCCCCGCAGCCTCCCAGCAGCAGCATCACAGCTCCCTTAGCACCTCCCCAGCCCATGATGTCGTAGGCTCTCCTGCTCCATCCCCCGACTCCAAAACACCTGACGTCTTCAGAAGCCTCGGGCCACAACCAGGTAACCCCACCCCCGACCCTTCAGTCAGACATGCCGGCATCCGAGTGGCCGAAGCCTACCAGAAGACGAACGTGCGAGTCCCTGCGCCCGAGTCATGCAGTCGTCAACTGCTCCAGGGTGGTGTGTTTAAGGCCCCCATGCCCCCTCAGCAAGAGGCATTTGGTGGTGGAGGAGGAGCAGGGAGGAAGGACCTGTCAAGTTTTGCCCCCCCTCCTTCACAGGAGCCTCCCTTCCCCTCCAGCCCACTGTCAGGTCTGGGCTCCCCCCACCGTAGTCCCTACGCCCAAGCGCCCGGCACGCCCAGACCAGATTACACTCAGCAGATGTCCGACCCCTTCACCCAGCAGTCACCTATGACCTCCCGGCCGTCTCCGGATCCCTACACCAACCCTCAGACCCCTGGCACGCCGCGTCCCCACTCTGACCCCACATACCTCACCACACCGCCTGCGCTGAGACCAGACCAGTACAACCAGCAATCCATGAGCCGCCGTCCGTCCCCCTCTCACCCAACCCTCGATCCCTACGCCTCCAACCCGGGCACACCCCATCCAGCTGTCATCGACCGCTTCCCCCGATCACCAGGGAGTCAGCGGGCCGGCGACCCCTACGCACAGCCCACAGGTACACCGCGACCCTCGCCGGATCCCTACGCCCAGCAGCCCTCTACACCACGACCCCAGAAGACCCACGAGCCATTCAGCCAAACCCCAGTCGAGAGCTTAGCTCCTCAGCCTGCAGCTTCCGCTTCATCCCCTCTGGCTCCAGGAGACCCAGGGACCTTCACCCCAACGCCCCACCAGGTAACACCACAGCCCACGGCCTCTATTCTCTGACACAGAGTAGCGTCTTCTTCTACTCATCTTTTCTCTGGTCAGTTACAGCAGTCACCAGGAAGACAACAACAGGACTCATTTCCCAGAACCCCCAGCAGCCACACCCCAAAGCACCCTGAGATATCAGAAGAGAGCTTCTCTGCTTTAGCCAGTCACACTCCGGGTCACGATCCGTTTGAGCAGGGTCACATGACACCAGGCCGATCGCAAACCGACAAGACGGCAACCACTGAAATGTCTGCTTTAGACGGGTCGATGAGCGTGCTGCCTCAGCTTGGTGACTCAGGGGAGAAGCTGAGACAGGTGAGAGGTGTTGTGAGTCCACGTTTGTCTGGTCGAGTGTTGCTGGTTCTCGTGTGTTTAGCGAGTTCATCTGTCCTCCTGTTTTCTCTGCAGCGTCAACGGCTTCGGGAGCTCATCCTGAGACAGCAGCAGCAGAAGAGCACGTTACGTCAGGAGAAGGGTCTGCAGGAACCGGCTCCTGGACTTGCTGCACCCCCGGCTGCTCCGACAGGATCCTCCCCTGGTTCTGGCACACCTCTTCACAACTGGTCGCAGGACGACTCCTCCAGCTCCACCTCCACCGCTTCCCCTGTCCAGACAGACCCATTTGGGCGCCCTCCGCCCCCGTATCCTGGCACGATACGGCCTGCCGGGGCTCCAGCCCTGAGGTTCCCTGGAGGGTTCCCAGGAGAACAGCAGAGGGGTTTTGCGCCCACCGAGGCTTCTTTCCCCAGACAGAGTCTCCCCAGAGAGCTGGGTGTCCAAGGACCAGGATCGAGGTGAGAGGAGCAGAAGAGTCCTGGTTGAGATCTGATGGTTTTTTGTGTGTTTGTGACTTACACTCGCTGCCCTCTACAGGTTTGGAGCTCCAGCTGGCCTCCATGACACTTTCCTGCGTGCACCCCTAGGATCAACGCCTGCCTCTGGGCTCGGTGCTGTGGAGGTTCGTGTTCAGATGAGGAGGCCAGTGCCCGGGGACTTCACCGCCATCCGTCCCCACGGGACTCCAAACGCTCACCCGCACATGATGCAAGGTCAGCACAGCTCCTCTGACTGGCCGATCAGTCAAAAATGTTGAAAATGAACTTGATTGATAAAAAAGTCTCTTTCCCCTCAGGTGTCCCCCAGCCCTTCCTCCCTCGCTCTCTCCCCATCCAGCAGCACAGCATCATGGGACAGCCCTACATTGAGCTTCGACATCGCGCTCCAGAGAACCGCCTGAGGCTGCCCTTCTCTCTTCCTTCAGACCCCCACCCACCTGCCATCAGACCTGGTCCTGGGGCCAGGATGGGTGAGACGCTGATGGCTCAGCAGATGATGATGGCAGGCGCCGTGGAGCAGCTGAACCAGCAGGATCCTCAGCAGCAGCACCTTGGCCACACGGCGGCTCTGACTCAGACCGGTGAGCCGGCACTCTCGGGAGCCGATGGAATCGAGGAGCACCTGGAAGGGGAGGACTCGGCTGTGAAGGACCTGGAGGATGTAGAAGTGAAGGATCTGGTTGACCTGAACCTGAACCTCGACCCTGAAGATGGTATGAGCGATCGAGTCTGGGTTCACCTTGGCTAAATCCAGAAATTACACCTGTTCTGAAGCAAGTTATCGATCCTTCCTCACCTTGACTGACTCGTCCTCTAACTCTGTTTCAGGTAAAGAAGACCTGGACCTGGGTCCCAATGACCTCCACCTCGATGACTTCCTGCTGTCGGGGAAGTTTGACCTGATCGCCTATGCCGACCCTGAGCTCAACCTGGAGGACAAGAAGGACATGTTCAACGAGGAGCTGGATCTGGGCGAGCCAGCGGAGGAGAAGGAGAGCGGAGAGAGGAAGGATGGAGTTTGTGGTTCTAGAAA
This sequence comes from Rhamphochromis longiceps, assembly GCF_057381845.1. NCBI lineage: Eukaryota > Metazoa > Chordata > Actinopteri > Cichliformes > Cichlidae > Rhamphochromis > Rhamphochromis longiceps. The sequence goes on from NC_140565.1 coordinate 36,678,899, forward strand.
GACCGACAGCAGCTCCCACCTGGTCGGACAGATCAAACAGGAAGTGAGGGACGACAGCAAGACGGGGGCAGCTCGACCTGGGGTCCTCGCCACCAGCAAACCCCCGGGAGCTCTAGGACTTGAGGTTTCCTCTGTCCATCACATCAAGGTGGGACATTTTCAATTTATCAATAATAAATATTAATCAATAATTAGTTCAATAAAGAGAACATAATAAATAACCCACCACTGCCTCCAGGAGAAGCTGGAGGACTCCGGTTCTGTTTCAGGGGCTTTGTCATCCATCAAGCCCCAGGAGCAGGTGCCATCCATGGGCATGGTATCCAGAGTTCAGCCCCCTGTGACCACAGGTAAACAAACACAAGCCTGACCTGCCCCCCTCGTGTTATCGACCAATCGTTGGTCTAATCAGCAGATTTGAAATGGAAGAACTGTTTCTGATTGCTCTTCCTCTCCCAGGACAACAGCCTGTCTTCCAGCAGCAGCAGAGGCCTTTTGGGCCCCCCTCATCCTCGCCTCAACTCACCCCCCACCCTCAGGCTGTCTCAGTGTCTCCTCACACCAGTCTGCCTCCTCAGGCCCCCCAAGGCCCGCCTCACCCACTGCCTCTCCAGCCTCCTCACCTCCTCCTTACCACTCAGACCGAACCTCCACATATGGGGACCTCCACGCAGAGCCAGACCCAGGGTACCTTTGCTCAGACCCAGGTCCAGAACCAGAACAAACAAAGGCCTCTGCTTCTGGAGGAGCAGCCGCTTCTTTTGCAGGACCTCCTGGACCAAGAGCGGCAGGAGCAGCAGCAACAGAAACAGATGCAGGCCCTGATCAGACAGCGCTCCACCACAGACTCTGCGTTCCTTGGTGTGGGTAAGTCCAGAATCCTGAAACTCCCCCTGAAGCACCATTGGACTGTCTTTCTCATGAAGCCCCTGCTGAACTCGTGTTCTTGTTTTGTCCTGCAGACTTTGATTCCATTACAGACCCCATCATGAAGGCAAAGATGGTGGCTTTGAAAGGCATAAACAAAGTGATGTCTCAGGGAAACCTGGGCCTGAATCCCGTGGTCATCAACAGGTATGACCTTCTGACCTCTGACCTCAGTGTTCTCTGTGAACGTTCCCTCTCTCAACTTCATTTGAAGTCTTTGTCTGTGTGCGCGTCAGGTTCCAGCAGCCTCCAGCAGCCCCAGGTCCCGAGGTCCCCCCTCAGCCTCCACACCTGGTATTACAGGTATGTTGAAGGACTCGGACACAGTAACTGACCACACAGGACAGAGCATTTCTCTAACATGTCTGCGGTCTTTCTCTGTGTCAGGAGGGGATGGTGACCCCTCAGCTGGTGCAACCCAACCCCCCGAGCTTTGGCCCCGGGTTCAGCAGTGAGTATCAGAAACCAATCAGAGCAGCTTGAACAGGTACATTCAGAGCAGTGGTTCTAACACAAAGCCCGGGGAGAGCTTTATACGGTCACAGAATCTGACAGAGACCCACTGGTTTCGGTTTGTTGCATTAAAAATGACTGGAGTGACTGTGTGTTTTACCTGGGTGGCTGCAGCTCAGTAGAGAGAGCAGTGTCTAACCCCGAGTTGTTCTTGAACGTTAGAAACGTGTGCTTGTAGGATCGATGAATGAGGCAAGTTGTATAAAGTGCTTTGAGTGCTCAGAGTAGAAATGTGCTAATTCAGTTTAAATGACCTATAATAACCTTCATATCCACACTTTCTAATCTCCAATTCAAACACAACCAACACGATGAAGAGGATCAGGCACAGAGGAGAAAGACCAGGAGCTCATTGATGAGCTCTGATCAGTTTACGCCTGCGTGTAAACGTTTAAAGTTCAGTTCTTCCTGGAGCCTGTGCAGACAGCAGAAACAGCAGCATGCGCTCAAAGTTTCTCTTTGATCGCATGCTGCTGTTTCTTCTCAGCCACATATGAGCGAAGTCAGATTCCTTCTTCTCCTCATCACTGAATTCTGACTCCTTCTTTTCCCAGATGAGCCCAAGCGGCCGCAGTACGAGGACTGGCTCGGAGAGACGCAGCAGCTCCTGCAGATGCAGCAGCGCCTCCTGGAGGATAAGATCGCTGCTCACCGCAAGACCAAGAAGGCTCTGTCAGCCAAACAGAGAACGGCCAAGAAGGCGGGCCGTGTCTTCGCAGAGGAGGACGCCGCCCAGCTACGCTACATCAGCGAGCAGCAGGGAGTGGTCCAGAAGCAGCTAGAGCAGGTAACGGAGCTGATCCTAGTGCAGAATAAATCCAGATTATCAGACTGAACTGAAGGTAGAGGCCGGCCGGGGGCAGCCAGTGAAACCTGTAAGGGACCGTTTTCAGGGGCCGGTGTATCCACAGTGAGTGCTTCTTCTCTGTGTCCAGATCCGGAAGCAGCAGAAGGACCACGCCGAGCTCATCGAGGACTACCGGACCAAACATCCTCAGAGGGGTCTGCAGCAGCAACCGGCACCCCCACTCCCTCAGAAGCTGCTCTCACAGCCCATCGTGCCCCTGCAACCCCACCCAGGCGGCCCCGCACCGGCCCGTCTCCCAAATGTGCCTCCCGGTTGGACTCCAGGGGGTGGGGCTCCAGGGGTGATGGGGCAGAGGATGCCGCCTCATCAACCCCCTCAACTCCCCGCTGCCCTACCCAACAGCCCGCAAGTACCCCCACACACCCAGGCGCCCTCTGCTATAGTGCCGGGCCTCGCAGCTCAGACGGCAGGCTTTACTGCCGCCTCCCGAGGCCCCACCGGAGGTCCCAATGGAGCCACAGTGGATGGAGCTGGCCCTGCCCCTCAGGTAACAAACATGGCTGCTGCACCCCACTGTGATCTAGACCTGATCCAGAACCAGACTCGCATCATAAATCAGATGGGGAGGGGGGGATTATCTCCATATGTTTGAGCCCTCATACCTCCATCAGCACAGGAGACCCCACAGGAAGTTCAGTCTAATGCCGGTCCACATCTGGATTTGTCAGTCCAACTTTTATGTATCTCTGAACATCTGTATTAGAAAAGCCAATGAGGGGGGGACCCTGCAGTAACACTGCTTCATGTGAGCTTAGGCTGCTCCTGGGCGCTGGCTAACCCCTCTGACTCCGCCTCCTCCACAGGTCAAGTTTGACGACAACAACCCGTTCAGCGAGGGTTTCCAGGAGAGGGAGAGGAGGGAGAGGCTGAGGGAGCAGCAGGAGAGGCAGCGAGTTCAGCTCATGCAGGAGGTAAAACATCACGGAGGAGGAGGAGCAGAGCAAGCTGGGCCTCAGTCAGCAGAGCTCCTCCTCATAGAGCGCGTCCCCTCTGACTCCACAAGTTTCTGTTTACCCACAACATGAAGACGTTCATGCTCTCACAGCTGGAGCACGCCCTGGTTAGGAACCAGGAAGAGTTAAATGTAAAGAGGAGTGAGACGGAGCGCAGTGTGTTTCCTCAAACACAGAGCATTAGACTGGAGTCGGTGTTAAAGAGAGTAAACCAGTTTAAGCAGATGGGTTTAGACTCTAATAAGGGAAGAGAGCCAGTATCACTGAGTTCAGGAGGAGGTGAATCCCAAAGTCGGGGAGCAGAGCAGCTGAAAGCTCTGTTCCTCTTAGTGGTGAGACGGGAACAATGAGGTGAAGACATCGGTGAATGAGAGGGAGTAAATGTGGAGTAAATCACACAAGTAGGGAGGGACCAGGTTGTGGATACACGTCAAGTGAAGGAGACTCGAGCATCTACAGTCAGTGCAGCTGATGAAGAAGAGGGTGATGCGCTCTCTGGAGGCTGTGCGAGTTATGATCGCGAGAAATCAGAATTACAGTATCTGAGAAGTGACGAGGATAGGAGCAGCATGTGGGGCGAGGAAAGGAGGAAGTGCTGTCGAGGAGGACACCCAGACTGTTACCCTGAGGGGGGGTGGAGGTGTTGTCAGTATTAATGGAAAACCTGTAACCTGTGCTGACAAGCTTCAGTTTTACAGGAAGTGCAGAATTATTAGGCAAGTTGTATTTTTGAGGAATAGTGTTATTATTGAACAACAACCATGTTCTCAATGAACCCAAAAAACTCATTAATATCAAAGCTGAATGTTTGTGGAAGTAGTTTTTAGTTTGTTTTTAGTTTGAGCTGTTTTAGGGGGATATCTGTGTGTGCAGGTGACTATTACTGTGCATAATTATTAGGCAACTTAACAAAAAACAAATATATACCCATTTCAATGATTTATTTTTACCAGTGAAACCAATATAACATCTCCACATTCACAAATATACATTTCTGACATTCAAAAACAAAACAAAAACAAATCAGCGACCAATATAGCCACCTTTCTTTGCAAGGACACTCAAAAGCCTGCCATCCATGGATTCTGTCAGTGTTTTGATCTGTTCACCATCAACATTGCGTGCAGCAGCAACCACAGCCTCCCAGACACTGTTCAGAGAGGTGTACTGTTTTCCCTCCTTGTAAATCTCACATTTGATGATGGACCACAGGTTCTCAATGGGGTTCAGATCAGGTGAACAAGGAGGCCATGTCATTAGTTTTTCTTCTTTTATACCCTTTCTTGCCAGCCACGCTGTGGAGTACTTGGACGCGTGTGATGGAGCATTGTCCTGCATGGAAATCATGTTTTTCTTGAAGGATGCAGACTTCTTCCTGTACCACTGCTTGAAGAAGGTGTCTTCCAGAAACTGGCAGTAGGACTGGGAGTTGAGCTTGACTCCATCCTCAACCCGAAAAGGCCCCACAAGCTCATCTTTGATGATACCAGCCCAAACCAGTACTCCACCTCCACCTTGCTGGCGTCTGAGTGGGACTGGAGCTCTCTGCCCTTTACCAATCCAGCCACGGGCCCATCCATCTGGCCCATCAAGACTCACTCTCATTTCATCAGTCCATAAAACCTTAGAAAAACCAGTCTTGAGATATTTCTTGGCCCAGTCTTGACGTTTCAGCTTGTGTGTCTTGTTCAGTGGTGGTCGTCTTTCAGCCTTTCTTACCTTGGCCATGTCTCTGAGTATTGCACACCTTGTGCTTTTGGGCACTCCAGTGATGTTGCAGCTCTGAAATGTGGCCAAACTGGTGGCAAGTGGCATCTTGGCAGCTGCACGCTTGACTTTTCTCAGTTCATGGGCAGTTATTTTGCGCCTTGGTTTTTCCACATGCTTCTTGCGACCCTGTTGACTATTTTGAATGAAACGCTTGATTGTTCGATGATCACGCTTCAGAAGCTTTGCAATTTTGAGACTGCTGCATCCCTCTGCAAGATATCTCACTATTTTTGACTTTTCTGAGCCTGTCAAGTCCTTCTTTTGACCCATTTTGCCAAAGGAAAGGACGTTGCCTAATAATTATGCACACCTGATATAGGGTGTTGATGTCATTAGACCACACCCTTTCTCATTACAGAGATGCACATCACCTAATATGCTTAATTGGTAGTAGGCTTTCGAGCCTATACAGCTTGGAGTAAGACAACATGCATGAAGAGGATGATGTGGACAAAATACTCATTTGCCTAATAATTCTGCACTCCCTGTATTACTGCTGAGTGTGAGACACTGGAGGAGAGCCATGATTTAACCTCACTGAGGCAGGGAGAGAGGGTATGGGTGGAAGGGTGAGACTGGGTTTGGAAGGAACATACAGCTGAGTGTCAGCTGTGTAGCAGTGAAAGCTAATATTTATGTGGAAGCACTTCAGTGATGAATAACAGAGGCCCCAACACTGAACCCTGGGGAACACCGGCAGAAACAGGAAATGAACTTGAAGAGTGAGCTTTAAATTGAATATGAGAGATGTGAGGTGAACCAGGCAGGGAGGGCAGTCTTTCCAGAGGATGGTGTGGGAAATCAACGGCTCAGCTCAAGAAGGAGGAGGATGGCGAGGAAACTGGAGTCAGCTGCCATCAGGACGTTGGTCGTTTTGAATAGTCGTTCCCTGTGAAGTGGATGGAAAGCAGACTGGAGTTGTTCATAGAGATTATTGTTGTTACTGAGACGTGTGTGAAGCCGAGAGGAGACAGTTTTCTCAAGAGTTTAAGAAACAAAGAGGAGATCGGATATCTAAATGAATTTATTTGTACCAGGCTTTTTAAGAATGGGAGTAAAGGAGGCAGGTTTCAATGATGAAGGAACGAGTAATAGTGATGATAATGGGGGCCAATGAGGTCTGACGGCTTTTAACGAGGACAGTGGGAAGAGGGTGGAGCTGACAGACAGATTGAATCCTTATTGGTACATCCGATCCTTGGAGGAGAGTCAAACTTGAAGATGGTTGAATGGTAGACAAGGAGGGAGCAAGGAGCTCCAGCAGAGGTGTCAATGTTAGAAATGTGGGTTACGGTAAGAAGGAGTCTGGAGGCCTGGTTACATCCACGAGAACAGATTAGACCACATGAGTATGTAATTGTTGTGTGTATGAATAAAGCATGGTTGTCAGGGGTTAAAGGTCAGAGGTGTCTGCAGCCTCCTCCTGCTCATGAATCCTGTTGATGTGCTTCCAGGTGGAGCGTCACCGCGTCCTGCAGCAGAGACTGGAGCTGGAGCAGAAGAGCCTCTTGGGGGCCTCCGTGCCTCCTGCCGCAACTCCGTCGGGTCCTCAGGTGGGACCGACAGCGGGTCCTGCCCCTGGAGGGGACGGTTTGTCTCAGATGCCCTTTTTCAGCTCCGAGCTGCCCCAGGACTTCCTCCAGACCTCCAGACCTCGACCTCAGCACCACAGCCAGATGGCAGTGACCTTTCCCCTGCAGGCGGGCCTCCGCCAAGGCTTCACGGCGAGGCCTCTACTCCCTGGAGCGCCCCCTGTTCCAACAGGTGAACCCCCCATGAACGTGGCTCCTTCCAGCCTCCAGACCAGGCCGAGGCTGCCTGGCCTCACAGGACCCTCAGCCCCAGGGCAGGCACACCCAGCTGGGATAGGAGCAGCAGGAATGCCCTCCTCCCATCCGGCAGGGCAGGGACATCTATTCGGACACGACTCCTCCTCTTCCTCTCCCTCCACTCCTCTGGCCACTTCCTTCCCCTGCTCCTCCTCTGGTGGCCCCGCCTCCCTCATCCAGCTGTATTCTGACATCATCCCGGACAATAAACCGAATAAGAAGAGGAGTAGGAAGAAGGACGGGGAGGAAGCCACAGGAGGAGGGGGGGCCAGGACGCCACTGTCCTCGCAATCGGATGACCTCACTGCCCCTCCCACCCCTGCTGTCTCTGACACTGCGTGCTCCACACCCACCTTTGGCAGCATGGACCAATCAGAGCTGTCTTTCCCTCAGAGCTCCTCCCTCTCTGGTCTGGCCCCATCATCAGAGCTGGAGAGGCAGCTGTCCATCATCTCTGCAGCCCAGCAGAGAGCCTCCGGGCTGGGCTCAGAGTGCCAGAGAGGGCCCCTGTCTGCAGCTCTGCTGAAGGTCAAGGTGCGCTTGTTTTCACACTTCATCCCACTTGTGCTGCAGTGGTACTGTAGTGATGCTGTGATACTGTAGTGATGCTGTGATAGTGGATGAACTATGGTATTGTGTGTCACTTTCCTGGGTCTCTCTGCAGGAGGAGCGCGAGGAGGCCGCAGCCTGTGGAGCCAGGGTGGTGAAGATGGAGGAGGGCCGGGCAGAGCCGTTCTCCCCCACGTCTCCTCATCAGGCAGGCGATGCAGGTAAGGAGCTGCTCAGACACCTGCTAAGGGACAAGACCTCCCCTGCCAACACGCCATCGCCCATCACCCAAGCTCCGCCTATCGCCCGGCGACAGCTGTCCAGCGACGGCTGTCGATCTGAAGAGGAAGATGCACCTGGTTCCCATGGCAACATGGTGAGGAGGTGGCCAGGGCAGACAAATGGAATGTCATGTGACCTTTTAGTTAAAAAAGCTGATCATGTGCTCCACCTCCAGGTGGTGAGGGACGGTCCTGCCTCAGAGCTGCTGGACACCTTCGGCAGGAAGAAGACGCAACGCTGCAAGAGACCCGCCCGGCCCGACAAAGACCGAGCTCCTCCCAAGTACAAAAGGAAGAAGAAGGAGGAGGAGGAGAAGCTACTCCAATCCTGCTCCACCTCTTCCTCCTCTGACCCAGTGGTGACACACCTCAGACAGGTAGAGCCCCGCCTCCTCCTGTTTACTGAGCAGGAAGCAGATGTCTGAAAGTTTAAACCTCTCCCCTCCATCAACAGCTGGCAGTGCTGCCCCTCATGGAGCCGGTCCTGGGGGTGGATCTCAGTCTGTTCCCCCCATACGGCAGTTCCTCTCTGGGCCGAGACTCCAGGCTGAGCGGCTCCTTCGGCAACGCCTGCCTGGATGGAGTCACCGACTACTACTCCCAGCTCATATACAAGGTACCGCTGCATGGGTACTGAGGTAATACTTTAGTAATGGTGTGGTACTGCTGTTTAATTTTACATCACTTCCTGTCTGCTCCTCCAGCAGAACAACCTCAGTAACCCCCCCACTCCTCCGGCCTCCCTGCCACCGACGCCGCCTCCTGTTGCCAGGCAGAAACTGGTGAACGGTTTCGCCACGACAGAGGAGCTGACCAGGAAGGAGGTCGGCGAGCAGGATGGTGAGAGGCTTATTTGACCCTCTTCTTTGTCTGACAGGCACAGGTTAGCCTGTGCAGCTGTGACAGTGTGGCCGTAAGTATGTGGACACCTGACAGCTGCACGAGAGCAACAGCTGATCTCTTCCTCCTGTTTCTACCTCAGTGAAAGGTGTGTCTGCTCTGAAGCTGAAAGGGGAGGAGCTTCTCAATTTAAACCATCCCTCCAGGACAGTGGATGTGCCTGCCTCCCTCCCAACCCCACCCCACAACAACCAGGAGGAGCTCAGGTTAGCCCCGCCCCTCAGATGTGAAGCCAAATGCCTCGTCGTCGTCTTGAGTCGTGCTGACTTTTCTTTGTGATTTCTCATCCTCAGGGTCCAGGACTCGTCAGAGCAAGATGACCCCGACAGCTACGTTCCATCGTCGTCCCCGGAGAGCGTGGCGGACATAGAGATCAGCCGGTACCCCGACCTGTCCTTCATCAAGCTGGAGCCTCCCTCACCCTGCCCGTCGCCTACACTACCCATGATCCCCTGTGCTTGGGGGAAAGGTGAGTCAGCCACAGCGTGACTGGAAAATGCCGCCTGTCTGTTCTGACTGATGCTCACCTGTTGCTCACCTGTGTGCAGGCTCTGCAGTCAAACAGGAAGTGAAGACTGAGACCAACCATCAGGGACTTCCTTCCTGCTCGAACACAGACCTGGTTACCATAGCAATAACCCTGAACCCCACTGCAGCCCAGGTAAACATCTCTTGCTATTAATGTTGATGTATCAGTAGCCCCTCCCCCTGGTCGTCATTGCTGTGACCCTCTGTTTCCAGAACGTTCCAGGAGTGATGGCGGCGGTGGCGGAGCTGCTGCGGGTCCCCGTCCCTGTGAACTACCAGCTGAGCCGAGCGTCCGGTCCCGAGCAGAGCTCTCTGGCCCTGCTGGCGAGCGTGCAGGTGCCGCTGATGCAGGTGAGATCGCTGCACCCCGCAGCATTGTTTCATCGCTGTCGGCGCTGAGCGTCTCTCCAGGTGACTGACAGCTGTTTGATGTGTTCACAGGGTTCATCCGCCACAAAACAGAGAGCGGCCGCTACAGGAAACACAGGTCTGCACACACACTCGCACACTCACGCACGCACACACCTGTGCGTCTGTTCATATCTATCCGTGTCTACAGGTGTCAGAATGGACTTCAGCCAGCAGGGCGGCGCTGCCACCACCAGGCCTCAGTGCTGCAGCTACTGCAAGGTGTTGCTGGGAAACGGAGTCCGCATTGTCAGGGAGCTCAAACAGGTTAGACGCCTCAGAGGAGACGGTCAGAGTGACCTCACAGTGGACAGGAAGTCACCCTCTGTGTGTGTGTTACAGGAGGGTCAGTCCGGACCCGGCTCCAGCTTGCTCTTCTGCAGTCCCAACTGCTCCACCCTCTACACCAACGACCTCCAGAGCAGGTCTGCAGGCACCAAGGTGAGGCCCCGCCCACACCGCAGGTGTCCCAGCCTTCATTTGGCTGATGTGTTTGGCGCTGAGATTAGGCACAGACAATGGTTTAGTTACAGTCATAGTGGTAGCTGTTACGATTGGCTGCTGTGGGGGGTGGGTGTGTGTTTTGTTGTTTTCTTCTCCTTGGTTGGTTGTTCCCCTGGTGCAGTTTAGTCTGGGGTCAGGAGTTCAGGTAGATTTCCCACAATGCACCGCTTTAACACCTGTCCCGCTGTCAGTCTGCAGTCCCTGTCCTGCTCTCCGGCTCCGAGTGCCCCCCTCCCACCAGGGTGCAGCACCAGTACACCAACAACATGTCCTCCATTGCCGTCCACGCCCTCCCCCGTGCTCCCTCCTCGCCTCCCCCGACATCCTCCTCCACCCCACCTCTCTTCTTCCCATCTGCCTCTGCCATCACCATGGAGACCAGGCCTCGCATGGACAGCCTCAAGGTGGGCGTGGTTACCTGTGAACTAACATTGTACTGAGTCAGGTCATTGATTTGAAGACTGACTATTTGACCGGCTTACAGGTGAAGGTAAAGTTGAAGCCCCGCCCCCGGGCAGTCCCAGGTGAGGAGGACTCGCTGTCATCGTGCCATGGAAAGAGGATGAAGAGTTCCCGCTGGCGACGCTGGAGTGTTAACATCACACTGAGCAGGTATGTTAGGGACCTCATTTGAACCTCACCTACTAGTTTTTGGCACCTGTGGGGGAAGGGGCGGAGCCTCTGCTCCAGCAATGACCACTGTGTTTGAGGATAACAGCCTGTGCAAGTGCACGTGGCACCACGACGCCCTCAGCTGCGCGTTATCAGACCTGGATGTTCTGTCATCAGTAATCTTTCTCTTTTTCACGCAGGGGTACTTGCATCTCTAATGAGGCGGTTGCCTTGCCAACACAGGATGAAGTGGATGAGCTGTTGAAGAACCTGGGGGCGTGTCTTCGTCCAGAACCATTACCCAGAGACCAGCGCAGGTGCTGCTTCTGTCACCAGCAGGGCGATGGCCAGACAGACGGACCGGCCAGGCTCCTGAACCTGGACTTGGATCTGTGGGTGAGTGCGCCGCTCTCTGCTCTGAGTCTCCGGTGGCGGCGCGGTGCGGCCCATTCACCTGTCGTCCATGTGTTTGTGTCCCAGGTGCACCTTAACTGCGCCCTGTGGTCCAGCGAGGTGTACGAGACTCAGGCGGGTGCGCTCATCAACGTGGAGCTGGCTTTGAGGCGAGGACTGACGCTGCGCTGCGCTCACTGCCAGCAGACCGGCGCCACGAGCGGCTGCAACCGCCTCCGCTGCACCAACACCTACCACTTCACCTGCGCCTCGCAGGCCCAGTGCACCTTCTTCAAGGTAAGCGCAAGGCCGAGTTACACCTGAGCTCACGCCCACCGGGCACTCCTCCTCACCCTGCACCTCCTCTCTTCTCCAGGATAAGACCATGCTCTGCCACCTCCATAAACCCAGGATGGTTCCTCTCACCGGGGACAGGTCCTGCGGCAGCTCACCCTCCTCCACTCCCAGCTCTGCCCCTGACCCGGCGGCTGTGACGGCCTCTGACCCGTACGACTCAGAGCTGCGATGCTTCGCGGTGTTCCGCCGAGTGTTCGTGCAGCGGGACGAGGCGCGCCAGATCGCAGCCGTGGTGCAGCGTGGTGAGCGGCAGCACACCTTCAGGGTCGGCAGCCTGCTGTTCCGTGCCATCGGCAGGCTCCTCCCACAGCAGATGAGAACCTTCCACAACGAGACGGCCATCTTCCCCGTCGGTTACCATGCTAACCGTATCTACTGGAGCATGCGCCACAGCAACAGGTAAGAGCAGCAGCGTGCAGATTATCAATCAGAATCAATGTGCGGTTGCCACGCCCACCGCTGTGCTACATCACACTGCCCACTTTTCTCTGATGGAAGACAAAGTTTAGATCTGCAGGAAGATGTTTATGTTAGGAGCTCTTACTGTGAAAGGTTGCAACAGGAAGAAGGCGGTCTGACACAGAGTAGTGATGGAGGTGTCGGATTACCAACCACAGTGTGAGAGGGTGTTTACCTCCCTCTGCAGTGATTGGTCTGATCACAGGTAGACGTCAGCAGTGATTGGTCGGTCTGATGGCTCTCTGCTCGTGCTCCGCAGACGCTGTAAGTACATGTGCTACATCGAGGAGGAGGAGGGGCAGCCGCTGTTCAAGGTTAAGGTGGTGGAGAAAGGACACGATGACCTCATTCTGACCGGACCCACGCCCAAAGGTAACCATCACCTGTGTGTCTGCACAACTGTCATCAGAAGCACTGCTGCTCCTCAGGAGCACGGCGATGAACCAAAGTGTGTGTGTGTGTGTGTGTGTGTGTGTGTGTGTGCGTGTGCGTGCAGCTGTGTGGGATCAGATCCTGGATCCCGTCTCCCAGATGAGGACCTCCAGCGGGACTCTGAAGCTGTTCCCAGTTTACCTGAAAGGAGAAGATCTGTTTGGTCTGACCACGTCTGCGGTGACCCGAATCATAGAGTCTGTACGTCCAGCACACACACACACACACACACACACACACACACACACCTTCAAACAGGGACCCAGACTCACCTGTTCTCTGTGTGTTTCAGTTACCTGGCGTGGAGGCCTGTGAGCGTTACACCTTTCGTTACGGCAGGAACCCCCTCATGGAGTGGCCTCTGGCCTTCAACCCATCAGGCTCCGCCCGTTCCGAACCCAAAGCCTGTCAGGCCAAAAGGTACGTGCTCTGAAGCAATGATGTCACTTTGTGTCAAGCTGCTGATGGAAGTGGCGGGCGGGTGGGGCAAAGTGTAGCTGCTCTGCATTGTGTTGTGACATCGTCAGTGTGGCTGGGACAGAGATCTGCTCAGGCCTCCGTCACTGGTTTCTGTAAAGCGCACCCACAGCTGCCTGACGCCCTCCTCTCCCCCCTCAGACCCTACCTGCTGGCCAGCATCGCCCCCAGGTGTCAGGGCTCGGTGGGCTCCATCGTGGGCCTCGTCCCCGGCGTCATCTCTCTGTCTCCGGGCGAGTCCGTGGCCGGCGCTCACCAGGGACGCCACTCCAAGTCCTCGCAGTACCGCCGCATGAAGGCTGAGTGGAAGAGCAATGTGTACCTGGCACGCTCCCGCATCCAGGTGGGTCACCTGCAGCACAGCCCGAACACTTGACCGCCAACGCAGGACAGGAAGCTGACTGTGTTTGTGTGTGTGCTCGCAGGGTCTCGGACTGTACGCTGCCAGAGACATCGAGAAGTGCACCATGGTCATCGAATACATCGGGACCATCATCAGGAGTGAAGTAGCCAATCGCAAGGAGAGGCTGTACGAATCACAGGTAACACACAGGTCTGCGACTTCTGATGTTCAGATCGGAGTCACGTCGACTGAAAGCTGTCGTCTGATTGGTTCGTTCACATGTCACACAAACATAAACAGTCAGTGACATCTGTGTGAAGGGGGTGGGGCCTGCACGTCTCACCTCCAGAGGGTCATGTCTTTCACTCGTGTTGTGTGTCTGTGTGCAGAATCGCGGCGTGTACATGTTCCGGATCGACAACGACTATGTGATCGACGCCACCATCACCGGGGGACCCGCCAGGTGAGTCCAGCTCAGACCGGTTCAGTGCTGATCTCAGACCTGCACACACCTGACCCAATGAGCCCTTCCTGTACAGACGCTCAGGTAAGCGCCCCCTGCTGTTTCAGCAAGGAGGTGATCAAACAGTCCTGATGTTCAGATGTAGTAGGAGGCTATCGTAAAGAGGTGTGTGTGTGTCCACCTGGGGTCTCTGCCCAGTTGGACTTGAAACACCTCTCCTGGGACGCATCAGGTGTTCTGGTGTTTAAAGCTGTGGGTGAGCAGCAGCTCAATTTGAGCTCCTCACCTGTCGTGGAGCGCTCAGACACTCCTCAGAGGAAACTTTCCTTTCATCTGGTGCTCACAGGTGAGGGCGGGGCTGTGGAAGGGTCGCAGCTCCGCCCTCGCTCTGAGTGCTCATGGTGTTGGGAAAACACACCTGAAAGTGTCCTCGCTCCAGGACACAAACCGCTGAGGCGTGACGTGATGACATCACAGCTCAGCTCCAGTGTTTTTACTGCCCCTCTGAATTTAACTGATTCATGTTTGCAGTGGAAATCACACGTGATGTAAGAAAGTCACATGCGATGAGCCGCTCGGGAATAAACCGAACGTTAACATGTTATCTTGGTGACGTGTATACCTCGTGTGTTATTGTGCCGGAAGTGAGGCGTTCTCACTGGCTCTAGTGACCCTTGACCTCTCGGTCAGCTGACAGCTGGTGGGGTAATGGACGTCTCTGAAAGAGCAGAGCACTTCTTACAGATGTGATGTCCTGATAAGTCGAGCAGATATTTGAAATTTACTTATCAACATTCATTAAAACTTTATTTATGTCACGGTCCCAAATTTTTATCCGCTCTCTTCCGACATCCCCACGTTTGAGTTTCAAACTAAATGCATTCTGGGATATTTGGCTGCCCCAAGTCCAAGTTCAGGTGTGTTCGGGGGGGGCGGCTGCTCAGGTGGCTCTGCATTGATAAATACCTGAACCAGCCGAGTTCTGATAAACTCAGAGAGCTCAAAGTGAAAACCTGATGAAGGATCCCAGCAGGGTGCAGGAATTTTTAATAGTGTTGATTGGTCTGTTGACCTGTGAAAGACCCGCCTCTGTGTGTGATTGGCAGGTACATCAACCACTCATGTGCTCCCAACTGTATCACTGAGGTGGTGACTGTGGAGAAGGAGAACAAGATCATCATCAGCTCCTGCAGACGCATCCAGAGAGGAGAAGAGGTAAGGCCCGCCCTCCATCAGTCAGCATCTCAGAGCGTGTGTGGTTACTGATTACTGCCCCTCCCCCTCCAGCTGTGCTACGACTACAAGTTCGACCTGGAGGACGATCAGCATAAGATCCCGTGTCACTGCGGAGCCGTCAACTGCCGCAAATGGATGAACTGAACACACACACACACAGGCAGCTCGCTCTCTGTCGATCGCCTCCCCTGTGGGCGGAGCTTAACTTCATATCAACACAGTGATAATAATGAAAGTGATTGCTTTGATAACACAAGTAATGATAATAATATTGATGATGGGGATAACAGGTCAGGGTGGGGGTTATATATGCGCATGGGTGGGGTCAGAAGCTTGTTTCTGAGGGCGTAGCTGTGTTGGAGAGTGGGCGGGGCTTAAAGAGGCTGGTCCTCTGTGTATATTGTGTGTAAAAATGAGCACAGATGTAAATTTGAGATCAGAGAATGTGTTGTCTTTAACTTGCACTAAAACACAAAAACAAGAAAAATAGACTTTATTCCCTGGCCCCGCCCACCCCACTCCTGCCCCGCCCACCTCCATTTGTTAATTTCCTGTAAAATAAGAGTTTTTTTGTATTTATTACTGAATGAAGCTATTTTCTAAACCTGCGGTGCGTTCGAGGTCCGGCGTGGCGGTGTGTAAATACGTGTACCATAGATGAGAGAATTGCACACAGAGTTTAAGAAGCCCCCCACCATCCTCACCACCGCCGATCAGCTGCAGCGTTTCAAGTACAGTTTGTGTTGCTGACCCGGCACCGCATCCCGATTGGACGGACTGTGAAGCGAGTCGGGCAGGCGTCACCGCGGCCTTCAGGCGCCGAGTCCCGCTGCCGTGTACATAGGAGACTGCTGATGTGTACAGAGACGACACGAAGCCTTTTTTATTATTACTGGACGTAACCGTGACGATGAAGATGTTTGTTTTTGGGAAATATGGTGACTCTGATTTAGAATCATTTACAGAAAAATAAAATATTTTACATGTTGCTCTCGCCTCATTCTGTTCTGTGTGCATAGCAACAGTCACATGACCACCTC
The DNA here is from genome assembly GCF_057381845.1 of Rhamphochromis longiceps. Classification (NCBI taxonomy): domain Eukaryota; kingdom Metazoa; phylum Chordata; class Actinopteri; order Cichliformes; family Cichlidae; genus Rhamphochromis; species Rhamphochromis longiceps. The sequence continues at coordinate 36,694,741 of NC_140565.1, forward strand.
AGTGTTTCAGTGTATTTGCTGTGTGAGCTGTCGTTGGGACTTAATGTGTTTCGTAACGACTGGCTCTGTTTCCTGTGATGCCTGGTTGTGTAAGCGGGCTTCATGCCCTCCTGTGATGAAAGCTGGAGTTGTGTTTGTACAGACCGAGTGGGGGTGGGTGGGTGCGTGCAGCAGTGTGGAAACATGAAAGGCGTCAGAAAAGTGAAGAACAAGACGTGACGGCGCCGCCTTTAGAGCCATGAAGTTTCAGCAGAAATCGGCACCTCTGGTTCTGTAAGATTCTCTTGTCACATCAGCGCCATGTTTCCTGTTTCCTCACTTCCTGTGGGTCAACAGCTGGTTTACTGTTGCCTGGGTGGATCCGGGGGCATTTCATGGTCTGTGAGGGTGAGCAGGAGCTCTGAGGTTGTGGGCTGAAGCTGGAGTCAGAGAAACAATTTTACAGGTTTGATGATCAAATACAGCTCAGACATCGTCACCTGAGAGCGCTCATGTCTCCAAGACGCACACTTCCTCTTATGTAGTCATCTGACTCCTGTAAATGGACAGGGGAGGAGCACAGATCCAGCAGCTGATGACCACGATGAGGAAATCAGGATCTTCTTCTCTCTGAGACGGAGGCGGGTTTATCCCACCAGCACGCTGCACATCGCCTGCTCCTGACCAGGTGAGCTGTTCAGAATCCGTTACCATGGTGCTTTTGGATAGTTGTATTTTGAACATGTAAATATAACTCAAAAGTAAAGGCGTTGCATGAATCTCTGTATGTGTACAGCATTTATGTGTGAAGGCTACGCCTCACTGACACATTAACCTCACACCCCTCAGGATACAACAAGTCATAAAACCTGTGGGCTCCACCCACTGGTCAGGTTAATAACATGTGCCGATAAAGACTCCGCCCCTCTAAAAGCAGATAACAGCTGAATAGACCTGAAGTCTCTGCAGCCACGGATGGAGCCATTTGAAGTCTCAAAAACTAAAGGAAGGAGCTTCAGTGCTTCCTTTATTGCCTCCTTTAGCAGAGGAGACACTGAAGTGTCCTTTACAGGAGGACGTGTTCATTAATGCTGTGTTTTCCATCCAGTGGAGTGACCTGCTGATGTGAGTGAATCAGCATCAAAGCTCTCTAAAGATGCCGAGCTTTGTCAAAGTGACTTCTGTGTGTGTACTGCACGCTTCAGGATGTTAGAGACAAACGTCAGTCACAGGAAGTCTGAATAAAGGAGAAGTTACTCTGGATCAGCAGCAGAGACACACACGTCACTTCCCCTCTGAGGTTCTTCTTTATCTGACACACTGATGTGTGAACGATGTAACAGCCTGTGTCTGCAGTCCGCTTTCAGGCTGCTGGAGAGCAGATGAACGTCTCCCACGTCCAGCCTCACACTGTGAAATAGTCCAACTGTCTAAGCTTCACTTCTCAGCCCTCATCAGTTCTCCTCCACATCAGGCTGTTTTCTACCAAAGTCATGGAAAAGCCTTCTAAAATATTCCCCCACAGCTCGGGTCTTCTTATCCTGCCTTTAGGATTTAGAGCAAAGCTAAGTGGAATAAAAAGTCCCATAAAACCAACATCGAAACGTAAAGTTTGTTGATTAAAATATTTTCTCAAACTAAAATGGGAAGAAACAAACTCTACTGAATATGACTGACACTCACTGAGTTTGATTTAGGTTTTTGAGTCACAACAGGGCAGATGTCCACATATGAGAGCAGAGCTGATTCAAAGCAAGCAGCTGATGCTGACAGGCTTTTGTCCTCGAGCAGGTTGTTCCAGCGTTCAGTGCTGATGGCAAAACCTTCAGATTTAAACTCAGGAACAGTCACATCAGACTCTTGAGTTGCCTTGTGTGACACAAATCTTATATTTTATTTGAGGGTTAGTTCAAGATGCGCTCATTAAAATCTGAAAGTTTAAATTCAGTTTTTATATATTAAATACAAATATCCATCCCTCCATTTTCCATCACTTTTCCTGTTGCTGTCCCAAGTTAGCTGTAGGACAGATGACCTCGCCTTAGACTGCAGAATACTTTGGGGTACAGAGGGGTTCATGGTCCTCTAGGTGACTGCAAATCATTTTCAATTCAGTTCTATTTATAAAGCCTGAAATAACAAGAACAACAGTCGCCTCAATGTGCTTTATATTGTACGGCCCACTCTACAATAATAGATTCAGAGAGAAACCCAACAATCATATGACCACCTATGAGCAGCACTTTGGCGACAGTGGGAAGGAAAAACTCCCTTTTAACAGGAAGAAACCTCCGGCAGAACCAGGCTCAGGGAGGGGCGGGGCCATCTGCTGCGATTGGTTGGGGTGAGAGAAGGAAGACAGGATAAAAGACATGCTGTGGAAGAGAGACAGAGATTAATAACAGATATGATTCAATGCAGAGAGGTCTGTTAATACATGAGTGAAGAAGAAACACCCAGTGCATCATGGGAATCCCCGGCAGCCTACGTCTAATGCAGCATAACTAAGGGAGGATCCAGGGTCACCTGGTCCAGCCCTAACTATATGCTTTAGCAAAAAGGAAAGTTTGAAGCCTAATCTTGAAAGTAGAGATAGTGTCTGTCTCCTGAATCCAAACTGGAAGCTGGTTCCACAGAAGAGGGGCCTGAAAACTGAAGGCTCTGCCTCCCATTCTACCTCCCCAAAAGTTGAATGTGTTCATCTGGACCCCATGGGTTCTCCAGGGTTAATATTGACATCATACTTGGAGAGCTGTCAGTATATTTCTGTCATATCCCCTGATGTAAAATGTTCTGTTCTTATTTAAACAGCTAACTGAATTTAATCTAACACTAAAAATTCACGAGGAAACATTTTCCCTGGGAACAAAAACAGCATGGTAATACGTGGAGATCCTGAAAAGTGCTCCAACAATGATCACATTATATTTGAAATATTTGTTCAGTTCTCTTCCAAACCCCAGCAGCTGTGTGCTGTAGGTTTGAGTGTTTACTAAAATAGAAATAAAAGCGTTCTAACGTCTCACCTGTTTGTTTCAGGCATACATGTGTACTATGTTTATTAAGATGGATTAAGCTTGTTTTTCAGTCATGTAGTGATTGTGTTTAACTGTATGAAGTTTATTAGACATTATGAAACAGACAATACAGAAAAGCCAATTTTGTCAAAGTCACTTAAAAAAAAAAAAAGATTTAACTACATCATGTGTAATTTCCATTCCAAATATTAATCACAGTTCAGAGGGGGCGGCAGTAAAAACTCCTGATGTCATGAAGTACACCGCTGCTCCAATTGTAGAATGATTGTGCTGCATTCTCGGAAAGCCTGGACTCCCATGTGAACTTATGAAGAATGGACTTGCATACTTGAGAATGGAAAAACGGCCCCGGTTAGATACCACATTTGGAAGATGGTACATCAGGATTCAGTGTCCCTAAACTCCCTTAAAATGCTGTTAAAGCTTGGAGCTCTTCCAGACTGGGACCTCTGCCAGATGCTCCCAGCCGACACTCGTATGTTTGAATGGGCCAGGCCTTCTCCACCATCTGGTCCATCTCACCCCTAGGTAGCAAGTGAAAACCAAGCTTCACTTGCTGAGTGTACAAGGTGTAGAGCTGCAGGTCTTGTGATACGATTACAAATACCCGAACATCAGTTGGGTTCACATCAGGTAGATCCCAAACACCTTTCAGGGACTCCAAGATGGCTGAGTATTCTGAACTATTGTTTGTGGTACAAAGCAAAACCAACAATGAGGACCCGTTAATTGGTCCAGGGAAAAAACTTCCTCATCCTCTGGAGAAACCCAATATCCAAACACAGAGCTGGGGCCATATATATAAAAGTATACCCACCCCTGTTCGCTGCCTCTCAACAAGAGAAACAGAGAAAGAGAGAAAGCGAAAATAGAACAGAGTCCAGCCTTAATCCAAGAAACTGCTTCTAACATGACCTGTTTGTTGAGGTGAACCCAAATATTTCTAGCCAGTACTGGTAATTCTACATCAGCCGCAGGTTTTCTCAGTGCTATAACTTCACTGCAGTGTGTAAACAGAAGATTCCATCAGAAACCGGGGTGCTATGATGTGTTGCAATAAGTGATATGAGACCAGCTGATCCTGATTCACTGTACCGCATTCTGTCATAGATCAAAGATGGAGTCTGAACCAGACCAGCCAGCTTTATCAGCTCCATCCGCAGGTAGGAGCTCAGTATTTTAGGACATTAACACAGAAACACACAAAGCTCAAACTGACCAATCGTAGCTGTCATTTCCTTCAAAGAGTGAGGTAGGATGCATGCTTATTATGTCTCTTTTTTCCTGTAGAGGATGAGCTCAGCAGGGTACGGTGCAGCTTTGTTTGGAGGGTTTCAAAAGAAATCGTCACACAGCTCCTGGAGGCTCTGGTAACGGACCGTGTCCTGAATGATCTGGAGAAAGCATCAATAGTGGAGGGGAACTCGGTCACAGCAGATAAGGCTCGTGACTTGATTGACACAGTAAAGAAAAAAGGAGGAACTGCCTCCAGGATAATGATCAGACATCTTCAGACCATAGATCCGACTCTCTCCTCTGAGCTGCATTTGTCCTTTGAGCCATCTGCGCAGCCAGGTGAGCTCTGTTTGTTGTTATGATGGTTTTATTGCTCAGTTTACTTCAATTCTGAGAGATTTAACTGTGTGTGTGTTTAACTGTAAATAAAGGTTTTTTTCTGTTGTGAATATATTGAACCCTTTACTTAATATTTTAATTACAAATCCTCTTTTCTCTTCAGAGCTACATTTCTCTGGACATTTCTGTATCTCATTTAAAGTTTGTTGCTTTTTGATTGATCCACGTTTGTTATCTGCAAAGACACTGATATGAAAATTGTGTCTTTGTGGTTGGTGAAAACACATGAACCTCCTCATGAATGAGCTGAAAAACGTGAAAATCAAGAAGCCAGTAGTTACCCAGTAGTTTCCTCGTTTCAGACACTGAAATTGGATTATTTCCATTTGATGGTTAGAGGGTTAATTCCATATCCCAATCACTAATTTTGGTAATCGGGAGTCAGTCCGCCAGGGTCTCCGCTCCTGGACCCTGCCCAACACAAATTGCACCTGACCCCTACGGTGGCTCCTGCAGGTGGTTAGCTCTCAGGAGGATGGGCCCATCTCCCTTTTTTGGGGGGCCTGACCCAGATAATGGAAGATGGTGGATGGATTGTTAGAGAGTTTACTTTGTGTGGTTTGTGACATAACTAATTTGTTAATGGTAAAAAATTCATTGTCAGGAGAGAGACCTGACTCACCCTGAGAGGAAGGATTTACTCCATCAGACCCTGAAGACCTAAACAAACCGTCACAGTGTCGTATGTGGGAACATGTGCTGAATGACCACCTTCCTCAGCTTTTACTAGTCTCTCTTTCTAATTGCTAACATGATAGCTGTATCTGGTATGAGTGAATGACAAGGTCTTAAAAGAATAAACAATCCTGGTTGGGTGCTGTTCAACTCAAGCTGTTTGTTGGCCAGACTGTCAACCTTGCTTTGGTTCTTATGTCTCTGCTAATAATAAAGGGAGGGCCTGGGGTCCTCGCTTGTCCTCTGTGCTGATGTGTAAAGGAAGAATCATCCTGATTCCCTTATTTAACAGCTTCTACCAACTGTAAAGTGTAATCTCTATGCTAAGAAAATAGTAAATGCATTAAAAGACCCTAAAAATAAAAAACTCAAAATGTTTGAGGATATTTCTTTGTTTGATAAGTCACTGCAGCTCTAACCAATGCAGTTATCTGGCTTTGTTGTCTGGACTCCAGCTTTTTAACTGTTGACTGAAGTTTTTGTTGGTTCATGAACTTCTAACCTACACTGAGTTTTGTTTGAATGACTCCAGGGATAAGTGTGTCACAGTGATTTGTTTATGAGTTATAATAAATCAGTTTAGCTCGAAGTCATAACTTCATAACCGTAGACTTGGGTTTAAGTCACATTCACATATAGATGCAGTTGAATAACTTTTTCCTCATACTGTACAGACCACTCTACAGGCAATGATCTTATTGACAGTTTTTGTTTCATCCAGAGACTCTTCAGGCCTGTCACCTCAAACTCAATTCAAACCTGAAACAGAAGTTCCAGTGTGTGTTTGAGGGGATCCCTAAAGCAGGAAACCCAACCCTTTTGAATGAGATCTACACAGAGCTCTACATCACAGAGGGAGAGACTGCAGAGGTCAATGATGAACATGAGGTCAGACAGATTGAAACAGCATCCAGGAAACCAGACAGACCAGAAACAACAATCAGACAAGAAGACATCTTTAAACTCCCACCTGGAAGAAAAGCACCAGTAAGAACAGTGCTGACAATGGGAGTGGCTGGCATTGGGAAAACAGTCCTAACACAGAAGTTCACTCTGGACTGGGCTGAAGGCAAAGCCAACCAGGACATCCAGTTCATGTTTCCATTCACTTTCAGAGAGCTGAATGTGCTGAAAGAGGAAAAGTTCAGCTTGGTGGAACTTGTTCATCACTTCTTTACTGAAACCAAAGAAGCAGGAATCTGCAGCTTTGAAGACTTCCAGGTTGTGTTCATCTTTGATGGTCTGGATGAGTGTCGACCTCCTCTGGACTTCCACAAAACTACAATCCTGACTGACCCTAGAAAGTCCACCTCAGTGGATGTGCTGCTAATAAACCTCATCAGGGGGAAACTGCTTCCCTCTGCTCGCCTCTGGATAACCACACGACCTGCAGCAGCCAATCAGATCCCTCCTGACTGTGTTGGCTTGGTGACAGAGGTCAGAGGGTTCACTGACCCACAGAAGGAGGAGTACTTCAGGAAGAGATTCAGAGATGAGGAGCAGGCCAGCAGGATCATCTCCCACATCAAGACATCACGAAGCCTCCACATCATGTGCCACATCCCAGTCTTCTGCTGGATCACTGCTACAGTTCTGGAGTTTGTCATGAAGAACAAAGAGAGCGAAGATCTGCCTAAGACTCTCACAGAGCTCTACCTACGCCTTGTGCTATTTCACCTAAAAACAAAGAACATCAAGTGTGATAAAGCCACAGATCCACACTGGAGCCCAGAGAGCAGGAAGATTATTGAGTCTCTGGGAAAACTGGCTTTTGATCAGCTGCAGAAAGGAAACCTGATCTTCTATGAATCAGACCTGACAGAGTGTGGCATCGATATCAGAGCAGCCTCAGTGTACTCAGGAGTGTTCACACAGATCTTTAAAGCTGATGAGTATGACATGTTTTCAGAAACAGTCTACTGCTTTGTTCATCTGAGCATTCAGGAGTTTCTAGCTGCAGTCTACATGTTCCACTGTTTCACCAACAGAAAGACAGAGGTGCTGGAAGAGTTCCTGGGAAAAGACTGGGAACATAAAACAGAGGTGCTGGAGAACTTTGTGGGGAAAGACTGTAAGGATTATCTATTTGATTCTTTATCTGATGATGATGATGATGATGATGATGAAGTTTCATCCGAGTGTCTGTTTCTCAAGAGAGTCATGGAGAAATCCCTCCAGAGTAAAAATGGCCACCTGGACCTGTTTGTCCGCTTCCTTCATGGCCTCTGTCTGGAATCCAACCAGAGACTCTTAGGAGGTCTGCTGGGTCAGACAGAGAGCAGTCCAGGAACCATCCAGAGAGTCATTAAGAGTCTGAAGAAGATGAACAGTCGTAAAATCTCTCCTGACAGAAGCATCAACATCTTCCACTGTCTGATGGAGATGAACGACCTCTCAGTACATCAGGAGATCCAAGAGTTCCTGAAGTCAGAGAACAGATCAAAGAAACTCTCTGAGATCCAGTGCTCAGCTCTGGCCTTCATGCTGCAGATGTCAGAGGACGTTCTGGATGAGTTGGACCTAAAGAAGTACAACACATCGGTGGATGGACAACGCAGATTAATTCCAGCTGTGAGGAACTGCAGAAAGGCTCGGTAAGTGCAGATCTCTGTCTCTATGCACATGTGTGTTCCTGCGTTGTGTCTGACAACGAAAGGTAAAAAGAAAGACTTACAAGTAAATCCAAGGCCTCCAAGGACTTCCAAAGCTTGGAGGTCCTAAAAGTCAGTATACCAATAACAGTTTGGGGTTTAGAACACATTTTGTGTAATTATAACAATATGTCATTTATGACCCGGTTACACGCAGTACAAGTCAAGCTGTTAACAAGCTGTAGAGTGTAAAGGCCAACCCCAGCTCCTGAAATGTGTCATAGAAAAAAACAGTTTCTAAATCAGTCCTATTTCATTACAAAGCCTGGTTGAATTGGTTTGTGTTCACAAGTTTTTCAGAAGGTAGAAGTCAATGTTGAAGTTCACACAATCATCTGTCCTTATCTCTAAATATTGAATTCTTTTAATAGGGAATTATGGTCAGGTCTGACTGTTGAGTAGTTCATTTCATTTGTTACACTAAATGTTCCACAGACGTTCCACAGAAAGAGGTCGGTTTGGATGAGGTGTGGAGATGACCAAATGCAGGACTAAAAGAAAAAACTGAGGATTTTTTTTTTATTGTCACAAACAGACCAAAATGAGCCAAAGTCCAACTGTAAACAGGGACAGAGCACAAAACAAGACACGTGAGAAAAGTGATTATCAAAGTAAAACAGGAAAAGAAATAAATAGGGAGTGAAGCTCAACAGAAACATGATAAGAGTGAGAGGGGAACACTGAAGGTATCACAGAGAAGACAGAGGGGGGCAAAGACGAGAACATCGGGACCACAAGAAAGAACATCAATAAAATTAAAGAAAGAACCAAAAGTTCACAAACTGGTCACTGAGCTGAACTCAGTCAAATATCCTGAGTCACAGTTAAAATGTTTTTCTGATGGAGATGGCCTCAGGAGTCTGTGGAGTCAGGCGTGGGGTTAGAGCAAACCGACAGACTGAGGAGGATTCCTGTTTCATGTCAGTCAGATCAGCTGAAGCACTGATGTCCAGAGCACAATGTCCAACAGGAAGTGTCCAGCTGGGTTATTTTGTTGTAATGTTTGTCATCACAGGTTAAGGTGGTGTGGACTGTCAGAGTCTCACTTTCAATGTGTGACCTCAGCTCTGAAATCCAACACCTCCAGTCTGATTCAGCTGGACCTGAGTGGAAACACCCTGGATGGTTCAGAACTGAAACTTTTGTGTGCTGGACTGAAGAGTCCAAACTGTAAACTGGACGCTCTGAGGTCAGTTCACTGCCTGCAGCTGTTAGTTACTATCAGACTACAAGGTAGTTGTCTTTTTTTTACATTTAAAATCAGTTTCAACCTTGTGTTCAAATGTTCAGTAATATATTTGGTTACTATCTGTGGAGTGAGTTAGTGATGCGATTGGAAGGCACTCAGGATTTTTCTCTATCTGGAGCTTGCCGAATCCAACACTTTCAGCCTGGCCATCACAATTCACCATTGTGTTGTTTTTTCGGTGGTGTCCATCTCAGAGCAGTTTTTGTGCTTGTGTTCTAGTCTGTACACATGTATGTGTGTGTATGTTCCGGGGGAACACCAAGGCGTTCCCAGGCCAGCCGAGAGATATAACCTCTCCAGCATGTCCTGGGTCTGCCCCGGGGCCTCCTCCCGGTGGGACATGCCCGGAACACCAACCCCAGGAGGCGCCCAGGAGGCATCCTTGTCAGATGTCCAAACCACCTCAGCTGGCTCCTTTCGATGTGGAGGAGCAGCGACTCTATTCTGAGCCCCTCCTGGATGGCTGAACTTCTCACCCTATCTCTAAGGGAGAGGCAAGCCACCCTTCGGAGGAAGCTCATTTCTGCTGCTTGTATCCACGATCTCGTTCTTTCGGTCACTACCCACAGCTCGTGGCCATAGGGTGAGGTTTGCTTTTACACTCAGCTCCCTCTTCACTGCAGCCGCCGCACCAATCTGTCTGTCGATCTCCGGCTCCCTTCTCCCATCACTCGCGAACAAGACCCCGAGATACTTGAATATCTCCACTTGGGGCAGGAACTCATCCCTGACCCGGAGTGGGCACTCCACCCTTTTCTGGCTGAGAACCATGGCCTCAGATTTGGAGGTGCTGATCCTCATTCTCGCTGCTTCACACTCGGCTGCGAACAGTTCCACCATGTCCACCATTTGGTTCGATGATTACCACCACGGCAGACACCAACCACCTTGGGGCCACAGCTCAATGCAGCTGCTTCGGCAATGGAGACGCTGAACATGGTCCATTCGGACTCAATGTCCCCAGTCTCCCTCGGGAATGCCATTGAAGCTCTGCCGGAGGTGTGCGTTGAAGATCTCGCGGACTGGGGCCTCTGCTAGATGTTCCCAGCACACCCTCACTATGCGTTTAGGTGCACCAGGTCTGTCCAGCGTCCTCCCCCGCCACCTGATCCAACTCACCACCAGGTGGTGATCAGTTAACAGTTCAGTCCTCTCTTTACCCGAGTGTCCAGAACATATGGTCGCAGGTCTGGTGATACGATTACAAAATCAATCATCGACCTGTGGCCTAGAGCATCCTGGTGCCACGTGCACTTATGGACACTCTTATGTTCGAACAAGGTGTTAGTTATGGCCAAACTGTGATTTGGACAGAAGTCCAATAACAAAACACCACTCGGGTTCAGATCAGGGAGGCCGTTCCTCCCAATCACGCCCCTCCAGGTCTCGCTGTCATTACCCACGTGAGCATTGAAGTCTCCCAGCAGGACAACAGAGTCTCCAGGTGGAGCACCTTCCAGCACCCCACCCAGGGACTCTAAGAAGGCTGGGTACTCTGAACTGCCACTCGGCGCATAAGCGCAGATGACAGTCAGGACCCGTTCCCCGACCCTAAGGCGCAGGGAACAAACCCTCTCATCCACCGGGAAAAACCCCAATGTACTGGCAGCAAGCCAAGGGGATATTAAAATACCCACCCCAGCCCGCCGCCTCTCACCAGGGTCAACTCCAGACTGAGTTGCCCCTCTCCAGGAGATTGGTTCCAGAGCCCAAGCCATGCGTAGAGGTGAGCCCAACTATATCTAGCCGGTACCTCTCAACCTCACGCACTAACTCAGGCTCTTTCCCCACCAGAGAGGTTACATTCCATGTCCCAATTGCCAGTCTTGGCAGCCGGGGATCAGTCCGCCAGGGCCTCCGCTCCTGGCTGCCGCCCGGCACACAATGCACCCGACCCCATGGCGCCTCCTGTGGGTGGTGGGCCTGTGGGAGGATGGGCCCATGGACTAAGGCCCGGCCACCAGATGCTTGCCCTCGGGCACCCTCCCCGGGCCTGGCTCCAGGGCAGGGCCCCGGTAACCCTATCCCGGGCAAGGTAAACTGTTCAATCGATGTTCTCTTCATAAGGGTCTTCTCAATCGCTCTGTCTGGTCCCTCACCCAGGACCAATTTGCCATGGGAGACCCTACCAGGGGGCAAAAGCCCCCAGACAACATAGCCCCTGGGATCCCTGGAACACACAAACCCCTCCACCATGATAAGGTAGCGATTCACGGAGTTTCCGTCTCTGTGTTCATTATTTCCCTTTCACGTTACTTCCTCTCTTACTTTTCTTGGCCTCTGTCATCTATGCCTTCCTGTTAGTATCACAGTTTTCACCAACAGCCTACCGGTCAGTAGCACTAATGCTAGTTGTTATCCTGCGACTCCACTGGTATGGTATGGAAGTTTGATTTGGCAAAGAGTCTGGAGTCACATTTCCATGTCTTAAAAATACATCCATTTGGATTTTTGCATACCACATGTTACGTGAACTGTAGATACAAATATCAGAAAAATGTTGAGGTATCTTGCTTGAACCTCCATCCTGTTGGCCTCAGCTGTTTGGAATGATCAAAACTTCCGCCTTCTGAATCTTTTTCATCTCTGGAGACGTTATGAGACACTGAATGATTTTAATCACAAAAGTTAATCTTTTAATTTTATTCAGATTGGAGCTCTGTGGTTTGTCCGAGATCAGCTCGTGATCTCTGAAAACTGGGCCTGAAAACTGAAGGCTGAAAACTGAAGGCTCTGCCTCCCATTCTACTTTTAAATACTCTATGAACAACAAGTAAGCCTGCAGTGTGAGAGCGGAGTGCTCTAATAGGTTGATATGGTAATATAAGGTCATTAAGATAAAATAAGGGGCCTGTTAAGAAAGCAGTCCTAAATATTTGTTTAGTATGTGCGTTGAAGGACATATCCTGGTCAAAAATGAATCCAAGGTTCCTCATAGCATTACTGGAGGCACAGATAATGCCATCCAGAGTAAGACTCTAGTTAGATACCATATTTCTAAGATTTTCAGTTTTGGTATCTTTTCATGTGTGAATCGGATGCGTTGTTATCGATATCTGGTGAGATTTCATGTCAAAAGAACCTTTTTGAAAAATATTTACTTAGAAAAATTTGTTGTTGTGTTTTTGATATTTTTTCCTTTTTTTTCTTTTATAAACTCAGACTAAGGTCCTGCAGTTTGTCAGAGATCAGCTGTGTTCATTTAGGTTCAGCTCTGAAATCCAACCCCTCCCATCTGAAACATCTGGACCTGACTGGAAATGAGCTGCAGGACTCAGGCGTGAAGCAGCTGTGCAGTTTTCTGGAGAGTCCACATTGTACACTGGAGTATCTGAGGTCAGACACCATGTGTTAGTTGTGATGAGATGTGAAAGTTGAGGTGTCAGTAAATGCGTACACATCCTGGTAATATAGACCAGATCAACATGATCTGTGCAGTGTCTAAGTTGTATGTCTGTGAACATTCTCAGTCATCCAGGTCATTGTAGTCTAAGGAGCTTGGAATGAAAAGCGTCTGGACTTTGTCTAGGTTAGCTGTGTCACGGGCGTTTTCTCAACATGTAGACCAGAAGCTAGAAAAAAGTGAGGTAGACTTTATAAAACAGCTCTCAGTCGCTCATTTAAGCTCACAGCCAACAGAAAATGGTCATTAAAAAAATTATGTTAATTCAAAGCTTCAGCCTTGTTCTTGGCAAGTCATTAGACAGTCAGATCTGCTCCTTTCTCACCACAACCATTTTTCAAAAAACAAGATGGTGACAATGAAAATACTCAGGTAAACATGAAGGTTAATCATCGCTCTGCTTTCCGGTTGTTTGTTAATGATTAAGAGCATCAGTAGGTGTAAAACTGTCTGAGCTTTAAATCACCATGTTCCACACGTGAAGTCCCGCACCCACTCCTTTGTCAGAGACAAAAACACGACCTAAACCAAATCTTTCTTCTTAAAAAAAATGCACAAACAGCTGCAGTTAATCTCTTGGTATTCCACAAGTCCAGTATGTGGAATAACAAGATGGCGCCGAGTATGGCAGCCTCGTCGCGAGCTCCCCCAAGCAACAGCTGTTTTCTGTGTTTAATTTTACTTTTCCTTTATTTTTTCACGAGCAGCACTTGTCTCCTTGTGTACGACCGACAAACCTTACTGGACATAAAAGACGGTCTTTCTTATAACTTTCCGGAGTTCAAGTTTTGCAACACGGACGCTCCGTTCGCAGACCCCCCATTCATCTCACCTGAGACGCCTTTGTTCTCTGGCCCTGGAGGCCGCAAACGCCGACGCAGAGGGAGAAGATCTGGCGTTCTGGTTCGACTGAGACGGTGCACTAACAGACCACCGTTACCCAGTTTATTACTGGCTAATGTGCAGTCTCTGGAGAACAAGCTATGCGAGCTTCGGGCACGGATCTCATTCAAGCGAGAGATGCGGGACTGCTGCGTGATCTGCCTCACAGAAACCTGGCTATCGGACAAGGTACCGGACTCCGCAATACAACTGCCGGGGTTCTCTGTGCACCGCGCGGACAGGTCACAGGATCTTACTGGGAAAAGCAGAGGCGGTGGTGTGTGTTTCATGATCAACAACAGCTGGTGTGATTATGCGAACGTGCACCCGGTCAAATCCTTCTGCTCACCGGACCTGGAGTACCTGATGATTAAGTGCCGGCCATTCTGGCTACCGAGGGAATTTACAGCAGTGATTATTACGGCTGTTTACATTCCCCCACAAGCCGACACTGACCGTGCACTCAGGGAACTGTACAGCGCGATCAGCAGCGAGGAAACCGCACACCCAGAGGCAGCGTTTATCACAGCCGGAGACTTTAATAAGGGAAACCTGAAGAAAGTCTCACCAAAACTCCATCAACACATCCTTTTCAACACACGTGGAAACCGGCAACTCGACCACTGTTACACCTCTTTCCGGGATGCGTACAAAGCCCTCCCCCGCGCCCCATTTGGCCAATCAGATCACCGCTCCATCCTGCTCCTGCTCGCCTACAGGCAGAAGCTGAAACAGGAAGCTCCAACCCAGAGGGCGGTGCACTGTTGGACGGACCAATCGGAGTCTGCGCTGCGGGACTGTTTTGATCACGCGGACTGGGAAATGTTTCACGTGGCTGCTAGGGACATTGATGAATACACAGACTCAGTCTGTGGATTTATCAGGAAATGTGTGGAAGATGTCGTCCCATCCAGAACAGTCAAATCCTTCCCAAATCAAAAACCCTGGATTAACGGAGATGTTCGCGCGGCACGGAACACCGCCTTTGCCTCCGCGAACACGTCGGACTACAAACACGCACATTACCAACTCCGGAAGACGATCAAAGCAGCCAAACGTGAGTACAGGGACAGGGTGGAGCAACAGTTTGACAACCCTCGGAGTATGTGGCAGGGACTAAACACGATCACAGACTTTAGAGGGAAAACCAGCACACCGCAGACCACGGCCTCTCTGTGTGAGGATCTAAACGTATTCTACGCTAGATTCGACACAGCGAACACCATGAGACCGGACAGTGTGCGCACTGCGGATGACGTCAGTGCGCACACTGTGTCTGAGGAGGATGTGCGGAAGTGCTTCAGGAAGGTGAACGCACGCAAAGCTACTGGTCCGGACGGGATTCCCGGCCGCGTCCTCAAGTCATGCGCGGCTCAGCTGGCTGGAGTGTTCACGCACATCTTCAACCTTTCCCTCTCTCTGTCTGTAGTCCCAGCCTGCTTCAAAATGGCCACCGTCGTCCCTGTACCCAAATCCTCCACCATCTCCTCATTGAACGACTGGCGACCTGTAGCCCTGACCCCCATCGTAAGCAAATGCTTCGAGAAGCTGGTCAGGGACTTCATCTGCTCTGCACTACCCGACTCACTGGACCCTCTACAGTTTGCATACCGCCACAACAGGTCCACTGATGATGCCATAGCCCTGACACTACACACTGCCCTGTCACACCTGGAGAAGAGAGACACGTATGTGAGGATGCTGTTTGTAGATTACAGCTCAGCATTCAATACCATCGTTCCCTCGAAGCTGGACAGGAAACTGCAGGATCTAGGACTGAGCAGCTCCCTCTGCAGCTGGATCCTTAGCTTCCTGTCTGACAGACGCCAGGTGGTCAGACTGGGCAGCATCACCTCATCCCCCGTCACACTGAACACTGGTGCTCCACAGGGGTGTGTACTGAGCCCTCTCCTGTACTCACTCTACACCTACGACTGCACAGCCACTAACAGCTCCAACAAAAATGTAAACTTTTTTTGTCTGATCAGCAGTGCAAAATACATAACATATTGACTTATAGAAAGTATAGAGATTATTTGGATATCAAATACCAAACTACTAGTTTTCTTAATACAAATATAAAAAAATGTTTTATTTGTTTGTTCAAGTTTCTTTAGGAATTTTGGCCTGAGCTGTTTGGAGTTTCCATTTCCTTTTTTCTTTTTCAGTTTAGAAGACTGTACATTGTCAGAAATCAGCTGTCTGGTCTCAGCACTGAAGTCCAACCCCTCCCATCTAAAACATCTGGACCTGAGCCGCAACAAGCTGCACGATTCAGGAGTGAATGCGGTGTGTGGTTTTCTGGAGAATCCACAATGTGGACTTAAAACTTTGGGGTCAGTCACCATGTTCTAGTTGTGAGAATCTGGATATAATTCTGTTTTCTCCTTCTATGGTTCAGTCAACTAGCTGATGCAGAGTAATGCTGTGCTACATATTTAAAAGCTACATAGAGAAAAAATCTTCTATTGGGTAATTCACTTTGAGACTTGATTTACATGTCCACTTTCTCCTTATATTTGTCTTCAGTTCAAATTCAAAGCAGAAATAAAACTGCTGTGATTTCCATTGATTAAACTCTCACTTATTGAATTATACAAAGTCTTAAAAAACTTTAATTCTGCATGAGGACTACTAGGGGATAGTTTATTTCATTTAAGGAATGTCTCTAAACTCCGACATATGGTTTCCTCAGCTGAATTAGAAAAAATTGTTCATGCATTTGTGTGATCGCATTTAGATTATTGTAATGCCCTGTTTACTAGCTTGGACAAATCATCTCCTTCTCGCCTCCAAGCTATGCAAAATGCAGCAGCCAGGCTACTAACTCGTTCTAGCAAGCGAGCTCACATCACTCCTATTTTATATTCTTTCTTCCTGTAATCTATTACAGTTGTAAAAGAAACGGTCCAGGAACAGGTCACTCAGGTTAATCCTGTGTGAACAACTGTAAATATTCTTTTTTCATCTTTACATACTGTGTATTTGAAATATTCTTGTTTAATTGTTATTTACTTTATTCCTATCAAATAAATATCCATGTAATATTGTTCAAAGTTAGCGTTATGTTCATACATGTTAAAAATGCCTGTAAATCTAATTGAGTTCAGTGACAATTAGTGTTTGTTTTAATCAATTTATTAATAACACAAAACCTTTAATCTAACACAACACGTCTAACAACGTAACAAATATATTCAAATAAATAAATATCTTAATGCATAACTCATTTTGTCCTTGATCTTTCAAGAAGAGAAAACAGTCTGTCCATCCTCTGCCTGCTCTCCTCTCCTCAGCCTCTCTTTGCTGCCTCATGTCCTCTCTAATGAGGTCTAGCAGCTCATCATTCCTGTCTCTTTTCCTCTTTTTCCCTGTTGTGGGTGCCCCCCCCCTTTCTCATCACTGTCGTTTTGGTCTGACCCCCTCTCCTGACCCTGGATACTTGCAATCCTAAAGGCAGAGGAAATCAAAAATGACAGTAGACAAATGAAAACAACACAACTCTTAGTAATTGCACATTTATTACTTTGTGTTCTTAAGAATTTATCTTCTTGATAACACACATACGTACTTTGTATTTTTTGAAGTTCTCCCATTTCTTCTGGCCTGCAAGGGGGTGACTTTCACCTGCAGCCCCATCTTCTCCAGTATTGTCCTGATCACACACAACAAATAAGAAGAAAGGAAACCCTAGCAACTATGTTAATCCCTAAATCCAAACGTTTTCATAGCAGAACACCAGAGGAATACCGTCTGGACATCACAGGTTCTGTACAGCAGCGGTCCATGAGTCGTTTGGTACCGGGCCACGAGAGTTGAGGCTCCGGTGTGAAATTTATGGTTTTCAGGGTTTTTATCATTAACTCTGTTTCCCTGGGTCTTTTCCCGTGTTGTAGTTGTGTGTCTTATTTTGAAAGAAATATTTACACGTTACCATCGCGACTGGGGCGCATTAAGGGGCAGAGAGGAGGATGTTACTCTGTTGGCACATTTTCAGGAGGACGCTGCTAATAAAGTTACACAATTACACAGTTAATGTGCGTTTATTAATATAATTTCAAAATACCACAGTTTTTGTCTTGGTCGGATCATTTTATTTTGTCGTATTTTTCCACGACACATTGAAGGCCGCTCCGTGTCTAATGTAACCGGTCTGTGGCGCAACAAAGGTTGGGGACCGCTGCTGTACAGCATGAGGGTTAATAAAACCGCACTCATATATATCAATATGATGTATAAATTGATTAATTCTTGTACCTCCACGCGACAGTGGCCCGATTCTTCACCCAAGTGAAGAGGTGATCGTTTTCTCCTTGTTTTAATGAATGAGCCGCTTGGCCTTTGTTCCCCACAACATAACAGCATAGAAATTAATTTGAAAAAATCCAAATTAGCTGTATGTAAGCCGCAATATATGACAAACCGCAGGACCCACCATACAAGCTAGTTTAGGGTTATTTGAATAATAAAAAAAAAAAAAATGCAGATGCCCATAGCTTAACAACACAACCGCTATGACAATTTAACTTTTTTACAACCAGATTTTCATATACTTACATTTGAAAGTGTTTTCCTCTTCGACCACCATTGTTATCAGAAAAAAGTCTCCGGTATGGCCTGCAATGGATCCTGGGATATGGTAGGACACGAAGGATACATTGGACACATCCTAAAAATTTGGGGAAAAGTAGGATGCATTTGTCGGCACATTTTGAGTACTCTTTGAATTCGGACAGCCTTCGTCGCGTCCCTGTGACGTCATTTTTTCCAAATATGGAATCGAAGCATCCTTCCCTTGAATTCGGACACAGCTAACCCTCAAATTCGCGGAAAAGTAGGACGTATTTGTCGCCACATTTTGAGTACTCTTTGAATTCGGACAGCTGTCATTACGTCGCTGTGACGTCATTGCCTCAAAATACGTACTTCGAGGCATGCTTCCCCTGAATTCGGACACAGCTAGGGAATGACTGAAAACACACGGACTAAGTACACACAGGAGGATAATGAGGGAAGCGGAAACACACGGGGAAACAGCTGAAGCAAATGAACATAACAACGTCACAGAGGAAGTGTAAAATTAAACACAATGAACACAGTAACACAGGACCTCTTCAAAATAAAACAGGAAACATAATGAAACACAGACATGATGAAACACAGACATGACTACATGAACTTGACAACAAAATACATGCAGACATGAAACACATAAAGGACAAGGAAGACGTAACACAGGGGTTGAATTTTCTTTATCTCTGATGAAGTTATGAAATTATTTTATGCACAAAATTGAAAAGAAAACTCCATCTTTTATTCTTTATTCAGATTTGATTACTGTGGTTTGTCAGACATCAGCTGTTTGGTCTCAGCACTGAAGTCCAAACCCAGTCACCTGAGAGACCTGAACCTTAGTAACAACTACCTGCAGGATTCAGGAGTGAAGCAGCTGTGTGGTTTTCTGGAGAGTCCAGGATGTAAGCTTGAAACTCTGAGGTCAGTCAGCATGTTTTAATTGTGCCGAGATGAATATGATGTGAAAGTTGTACTGACACTAAGCTACAGACATAAGGCTGATATTATACTGATCCACACTGAGGATCTTCATGGTAAAGTCTCTTTTCTTCCTCTCTGGTTTAGTCCAATGACTGTAGCAGAACAATGTTCACATTTCAGACCTTCAACAAAGAAGAAAAATCCATACAGTTGATTTTCACCTTCAGTTTCTCCTCATGATTTTCTTTTCTTTTCTTTTCTTTGTATCCATTAACATCTGAGTCACTATAATATTTTTATATATAAAATTATGAATTTAAGGGTCACCACATTTTTTCACTTTGTGTGTGAACAGGAGTCATGAGGTCTTACTTACTGTAGACCCCATCACTCTTGTTCATAATTTGATAGTTTAAAAAATAGACAGTCAACTCTGTCAGAGGCATTGTGGGGTCACATTAATTATTATTATTATACTATTGTGTTTTTGCAAAAATTAAAATGCCCTTCATTCCTTCATGTTCTTATCTGCGAGACATTGCATGAGTTATAAATTTAGTCCTCACATGGAAGTTTGAGCCCACATTGTTTCTCACTCTCTGCTGAAAACATAAAGACAGATGGTCTTCTCTGTAAGTGTTTCCTACTTCACAGTAATTTGGTTTTGTGTTGTAGGGATGACTCCTCTGTTAAATGGTAGCATACCAGTAGTTTAGCTTGTTTGTAATAGCATGAATATAATCCATTGTTTCAACATTGTTTGGTTTTAATTTACATTTTAGGGTTTTTTAAAAGCATCCATTTATATTTTTAAAATGGAACAGGAATTGGGAATTGGGGAAAAAAAGTATTATCTATAACTTTATTGAAGTTTCCTGAAGACTGTGTGAAGCTGTTGTTTGAAGTTTGTCTAATAAACTTACATCTTTCATTCTTTATACAGATTGTTGAGCTGTGGTTTGTCAAAGATCAGCTGTAATTATCTGGCAGCAGCTCTGAAGTCCAACCCTTCCCATCTGAGAGAGCTGGACCTGTGCTACAATGACCTGCAGAATCCAGATCTGTCTGAGCTGGTTGATCTTCAGGAGAGTCTAGACTACAGACTGGAAACTCTGCAGTACGTGAACTGTTGGAGTGAGTGGGTGGTGCTGTCAGCAGTATTGTACTAAACACAGTCAGTATGAAACAAAGATCCAGTGTTTCTTGTAAAGTTGGAGGCTTCTCACTGAAGCCTTATAAAGAGTAATCATCATTCATCAAACTGTAAGAGCATCAAATCTAATCTCACACTGTTTGTTCTCTCATTTCATGCCTTAACAGCTGATCAGTTTTAATGTTGTCGCAGTATGACTCAAGACTGTGACAACAAGTGACGAGACTGCAAATCACTGGCTCTTATTACAGAGAACCATCCTTACATTTAGTAACCATGTGGTCGTCATACAGACCACCCACATAGCAGACACATCTGGCCCGGATCTGGTGTCAAGCTGGCACTTCTGACTGACTGATGTCATGGCAGGGTGTATGTCAACCAGATGTGGGCCAGGTCTGGCAATGATGGCACTATTTATGTTCCTATTTTCCTATTTTAGTTAGAAAACCCAAATGCCATGTTGCAATACTATACTGCTATGGTAGCCAACATTTCAAATGCAGCCTTGACAGGTTTGTGAGTGTACACTTTATCCAAACCCTAGTAAGGGTTTATGCATTTTTACCACTGGGTGGCTGTAGCTCAGGAGGAAGATCAGGTCACCTAGTGATCAGAAGGTTAATGGTTTGAGCCCTGGCTCATCCAGTCTGCTTGTCAAGAGTGTGAATGTGTATGAATGCAGTTAGGGAAGCAATGAGTTTAGAGAAAGTGTGTGAATGTGGCAAGTTGTATAGAGCACTTTGAGTAATCTGGGAGAGTAGAAAATCGCTATATAAGAATCAGTCCATTCACTGTCTGCAATTGGCCCGTGGCTGCACAGAACTTACACGTGGCCCACATACCATACAGAATGACGGCCCTTTGGTGGCCCAGATCAGGTTTGCCAGAGGTAATCCACGCATGGGCCAGCACAGGACCACCAGTGTATCTGCAACTGGCCTTGTGCTGGCCTATGTCTGGGCCACCTTTGGCAAACCAGATCTGGGCCACCAAAGGGACGTCATTCTTTGCGGTATGTGAGCCATGTGTAAGCACATTGCGTGGGCCAGATCTGGGCCATACCAATTTTGCTATGTGGGCAGAAGCTCTGCTGAAGTCTACGAATCATGTTTATGTCTGTGTCCTTCTGTCAGTAATGTTCAGTGACAGCCTCCATGTTGATCAAACAATTCAATTTTCTATTCAATTTTATTTACACAGCGCCAAATCACAACAGCAGTCGCCTCAAGGTGCTTTATATTGTACAGTAGATCCTACAATAATAGATACAGAGAAAAACCCAACAATCATATGACCCCCTATGAGCAGCACTTTGGCCACAGTGGGAAGGAAAAACTCCCTTTTAACATGAAGAAACCTCCGGCAGAACCAGGCTCAGGGAGGGGCGGGGCCATCTGCTGTGATTGGTTGGGGTGAGAGAAGGAAGACAGGATAAAGACATGCTGTGGAAGAGGGACAGAGATTAATAACAAGTATGATTCAATGCAGAGAGGTCTATTAACACATAGTGAGTGAGAAAGGTGACTGGAAAGGAAAAACTCAATGCATCATGGGAATCCCCAGCAGCTTACGTCTATTGCAGCATAACTAAGGGAGGATTCAGGGTCACCTGGTCCAGCTCTAACTATATGCTTTAGCAAAAAGGAGAGTTTGAAGCCTAATCTTGAAAGTAGAGATAGTGTCTGTCTCCTGAATCCAAACTGGAAGCTGGTTCCACAGAAGAGGGGCCTGAAAACTGAAGGCTCTCCCTCCCATTCTACTTTTAAATACTCTAGGAACAACAAGTAGGCCTGCAGTGTGATAGCGAAGTGCTCTAATAGGTTGATATTGTCGCGATCTGTGGAGGCAGAACGTGCGGTGGTGTGTGGGATGGACCCAGGTGCGGACACACAAGAGTAGGCTGGAATAAACTTAACTGAAAGCGAGCCTTTATTATGGCTGAAGACAAAGTGTACAAACAAAGCAGGGATAGCGTGACTAGACTATAACTAAACTGGGAAAACTAATACTGTGACAAACTAAGAAAACTCAGAGACTATGATGATCACTGCAAAGACTGACAGTGAAAACATGGAGGTGAGAACACAGACGACGCGACACAGACTGCATGAAACACAGAGACTAAATACACATGAGGGATGATCAGGGGAAGTGGCCACACATGGGAGCACAGCTGACACACATGAACCTAACGACAGGAGAGGTGAAACTGAATACACTGACATTGAATACAGACTTACAAAGTAAAACAGGAAACATGGAGATTAGACATGACATAAACTAAACATAACTCATGACAGGTAGACGCACGAACCAGGGAGACGGAGTACAGGGGAAGATGACAGAAACAACTAAGGAACAAAACTAAACTGCAATCTAGAAATTAACTAGGTGAACTAAGCTAGGTTCAAATGAATACAAAAGATACATGAAACTCAAATACTGGGTCGCTTGACCCAGGACCATGACAGATATGGTACTACAAGGTCATTAAGATAAGATAGGGCCTGATTATTTAAGACCTTGTATGTGAGGAGCAGGATTTTGAATTCAATTCTGCATTTAACAGGAAGCCAATGAAGGGAAGCCAAAACAGGAGAAATCTGCTCTCTCTTTCTAGTCCCTGTCAGGACTCTTGCTGCAGCATTTTGGATTAACTGAAGGCTTTTCAGGGAGTTTTTAGGACTTCCTGATAATAATGAATTACAGTCGTCCAGCCTGGAAGTGACAAATGCATGAGCTAGTTTTTCCGCATAACTCTGAGACAGGATATTTCTAATTTTAGAGATGTTGCGCAAATGCAAGAAAGCAGTCTTACATATTTGTTTAATGTGTGCATTAAAGGACATGTCCTGGTCAGAAATGACTCCAAGGTTCCTCAAAGTATTATTAAAGGCCAAGGTAATGCCATCCAGAGTAAGAATCTGGTTAGATACCATATTTCTAATATTTTCAGGGCCGAGTACAATAACCTCAGTTTTATCTGTGTGTGAATGTGTGTGTGAATGGGTGGATGACTGGATATGTAAAGCGCTTTGGGGTCCTTAGGGA
Source organism: Rhamphochromis longiceps (assembly GCF_057381845.1). Classification (NCBI taxonomy): domain Eukaryota; kingdom Metazoa; phylum Chordata; class Actinopteri; order Cichliformes; family Cichlidae; genus Rhamphochromis; species Rhamphochromis longiceps. Next base: position 36,717,956 of record NC_140565.1, read on the forward strand.
CTAGTAAAGCGCTGTATAAATACAGGCCATTTACAGGCCATTTACCATCTGAATTAAGAAGCAGAAAGTTAGCGGCCATCCAGGTCTTTATGTCTTTAAGACATTCCTGCAGTGTAACTCATTGGTGTGTGTTATCTGGCTTCATGGACAGATAGAGCTGGGTGTCATCTGCATAGCAGTGTAAATGTATGCTATGTCTTCTAATGATGCTGCCTAAGGGAAGCATGTATAATGTAAACAGAATTGGTCCTAGCACTGAACCCTGTGGAACTCCATAATTAACCTCAGTGTGTGAAGAGGACTCTCCATTTACATGCACAAACTGGAGTCTATTAGATAGATATGATACAAACCACTGCAGCGCAGTACCTGTAATACCTACAGCATGTTCTAATCGCTCTAATAGGATATTATGGTCAACAGTATCGAACGCTGCACTGAGGTCTAGCAGGACAAGCACAGAGATGAGTCCACTGTCAGAGGCCATAAGAAGATCATTTGTAACCTTCACTAAAGCTGTTTCTGTGCTGTGATGAGCTCTGAAACCTGACTGAAACTCTTCAAATAAGCCTCTGCAGATGATCTGTTAGCTGTTTGACAGCTACTCTTTCAAGGATGTTTGATATGAAAGGAAGGTTGGAGATTGGCCTATAATTAGCTAAGACTGCTGGGTCTAGATATGCTTTTTGAGTAAAGGTTTAACTACAGCCAGCTTGAAGGCCTGTGGTACATAGCCGATCATTAGAGATAGGTTGATCATATTTAAGCTTGAAGCATTAATTAATGGCAGGACATCTTTTGTAGGAATGGGGCCTAAAAGACACGTTGATGATTTGGAGGAAGTAATTGTTGAACTTAACTCAGAAAGATCAATTGGAGAAAAAGAGTCTAAATGAATATCAATGGTACTGAAAGTAGCTGTCGATACTATTACATTTATGGGATGATTATTGGTAATCACTGGTAAGGGCTTTCTTATAAAAGCAACAAAGTATTTCTCCAGGCTAAGTGATGATCTTCTAAATTTGTGACATGTTATTTCCTCTCCAGCTTATGAGTCATCTGCTTTAAGCTATGTGTTTGAGAATTATACCACAGAGTCAGGTACTTCTGGTTTGAGGTCTTAGTTTTCACCGGACCTACAGTATCCAGAGTCTTACGTAGTGAATAGGTAAAGTTATTAACAGGATAATCTACCTCTGTTGGAGCAGCGTTCAGGTAGATGCTCTGCTCTATGTTGGTACAGAGCATTGAAGATGATAACAGTGGGTGGATTATATTCTTAAACTTAGTTACAGCGCTTTCAGAAAGACATCTACTGTGGTGAAGTCTACTCCCCACCGCTGTGTAATCAATTATTGTAAATGTAAATGTTATCAGGAAATGATCAGACAGCAGAGGGTTTTCAGGAAACACTGTTAAATGTTCAGTTTCTATGCCATATGTTAAAACAAGATCTAGAGTGTGATTAAAGTGGTGGGTGGGTTCTTTTACATTTTGAGAGAAGCCAATTGAGTCTAATAACAGATTAAATGCCATGTTTGACCTCAGGTGGGTGTGTTGCCGAGTGGGGAAAAACAGCCCCCAGCTGCTTGGGGTCTGCCGGGGAACAGCTAGTGGGGCCTACGCTATCTTCGGCTGCACCAGCTCCAGGGGCCTGGCTAGCTACGGGTGTATCAATCAATAATCCTGGCCTCCAGAGCTGCAAATATGCTACATTTGTTACAAGTATCACTACTGCTAAAGGAGGCCGAGGAGTAACTAAACAAATGACACAATGAGCAGGAAAGTGCAGGAGTAAGTAAGTAAGTAAGGTTTATTTATAAAGCACTTTTCGTAGACAGGCATTCACAAAGCGCTGAGGTTAAAATAAAGAAAACATTAAGTAATAAAATAGATAATATAAACAATGTAAATTCAAAACAATTCAAAAGTGTTGATTAACGGAAGGCCTGTTTAAATAATAAAGTTTTTAACTGCTTTTTAAAGGATTCCACACAGTCAACCAAACGTAATTGTGGTGGTAGACTGTTCCAAAGCCTTGGTGCCACAGACTGAAAGGCTCTGTCCCCTTTCGTCTTCAGTCGTGTACGGGGAACAACCAACAAACTCTGAGCCTGTGAGCGAAGACAACAAGCAGCAGTGTATTTTATAAGAAGCTTGGATAAATAATCTGGGGCCTTGCCATTTAGTGCTCTGTATGTTAAAACAAGAATTTTAAAACGAAATCTAAAATCTATTGGGAGCCAATGTAAAGAATATAAAATGGGAGTAATGTGAGCACGCTTGCTAGAACGAGTTATTAATAAATCATTATAGACCGTTAAGAGAGCGGTCTCAGTGGAGTGCTGCTTTTGAAAGCCAGACTGAAAAGGGTCAGCAATCTGTAATCTGCATAGTAAGGGCCTGAACTGACTTTCTACATTTTTTTCCAGTAATTTGCTTAAAAATGGCAATTTTGAAATAGGCCGGTAATTACTAGTAGAGCTAGGATCTAGATTCTGTTTTTTCAATAGAGGAGTTACCTCAGCATGTTTAAAATAAGATGGAACACAGCCTTGCCTCAGTGAACTGTTGATGATGGATAGTAATGTGGGACCAATGCTGGTGAGAGTCCCAGACAGGACAGAGGGAGGTAATATATCTAAAGAGCATGATGAGGATTTCATTTTACCTATCACTGTAATTAAGTCATTAAGTGTGATTGGAGAAAAGGAAATAAATGATCCAAAACACCAAGGGGCATCTTCATAAGGGGAGGCACTTGAGGAGATTTTGGATCTCAGGTCCGTCACCTTATTTACAAAGTGATGGAGAAAAGTATTACAATCTTCATCAGAAATTAACACAGCATGCTGAGTTGGAGGAGAAACAATACTGTTGATGGTATCATCAACATTTTTTTCTTTTTTTGGCTCTCAGAGGAGGCGGACGCACTTTTTCTCCTCTCCCTTATCTTCCCTGCTAGTTCTTACTTCTATCGTTGCACCATCGAGAGCATCCTGACCAACTGTATAACCGTCTGGTACGGGAACTGCTCTGCCTCGGACCGGAAGGCGTTGCAGAGGGTCGTGAAAACTGCCCAGCGCATCGCCGGAGCACCACTTCCTGCCATAAAGGACATCTACAGGAAGCGGTGTCTGAAAAGGGCTGGGAAAATCATCGAAGACCCCAGTCACCCATCACATGGACTCTTCACCCTCCTGCCCTCTGGGAGGCGCTACAGGAGCCTCCGGACTAAGACCACCAGGTACCGGAACAGCTTCTTCCCCACAGCTGTCAGACTCCTGAACTCTGCCTCCTGACATCTGACCCACGTTAACACATGGACTGGACATACACACACACACACACACACTCACAATGGACAACTGTACCCTCAAACACTCAATAATAACATGGACTGAACCACCACTCACAACCACTAGCACTTTATATAGCCTCTGTAGAAACTATCTACACCCTCACTTATCTTAACTGCACTACTGTATAGCTCTGTGTAAATAATCATTCTGTACATTCGATAATCTTTAATCCTACAACTGTTTACAACTTGCATAGTTCCCATTTCTGTATAGCTGTATATCTCAGATTCTGTAAAGTTATTTATTTCATATTCTGTATAGTTTTTCATATTTATATCCTGTTCATATCCTGTACATAGCTTGTACTCACTACAGCCTGTACATACTTATAGTTATAGAATATTCACAACATACTTCATACCGTGTACATTATAACATACCATAATAGACCCATTTCTGTAATATACTCACATATCTATATTATTGCTAATATATATTGTAATATATCTATATCACTAAAGCACTTCTGGATGGATGCAAACTGCATTTTGTTGCCCTGTACCTGTGCATGTGCAATGACAATAAAGTTGAATTCTATTCTATTCTATTCTATTCTATTCTATTCTATTCTATTCTATTCTATTCTATTCTATTATGTCCTTGTCTAGTCTCTAGTCTTTCCCTGGAACACCCTCTCGCAGTCTTTCTAAAACCTAAAAGAGAATTATGGATTTGATCAACTGGTCTCTGAATGCTATTGACACCCTTTTCTTAACGAGAAGTCTGGTGTCAGGAGAACCTGAGTGCCCTGGAGAGACTTTCCCTGCTGGATACACGATGGACGGGTGGCAGTAATGGAGGGTCGTGTGCCTGGCGGGACTGTCGATTGAGGATGCTGAAGATATGTACCTATTCGAAACCATGATAACAGGGTTCTTGCTGATCGGAGCTGGCTTGGCCCTGGCTTATCCCAGCAGGTCCCTGAGGTCATGTGACCAGGGCTTGCTTGCTGTCCAGCACATGAGGCTGAAAACAAAAGGCGACAAAGCTTTTGGAACTGTGGCCCCCAGATTGTGGAATTCTCTCCCTTTGAGCCTGAGATCTGTGGACTCAGTGGTCGCTTTTAAAAAACAGCTAAAAACCCATCTTTTTAAACTTGCTTTTAGTTGATTTTTATTTTTAGGTTTTAGCTTCTGTGAAGCACTTTGTGATTTTTATCTTGAAAGGTGCTATATAAATAAAGTTTTACTTACTTACTTACTTATCGGAGAATTAAGACAGCGGAAACCGGCTGTTCAAACCCCCACAAGGCTGCCTGCTGGGATTGGAATGACAGGTACGACTTCTCAGAAAGGGCTCACTGAAGGCAGCATGGTTAAGAGCTTGGAGGCGCTTACGACTGCAGTGAATGCTCAGAATAACACCTTTGAGCGTATGTATGTTGGATTACATCAGGAAAGAATCAACTCACAACAACATCTCTGGGCGGAAGCTGGATTACATCGCGGATCAGTTGGCTGCGGTCGTGAGGTCTCCGAATCTGCTATGTGAGCAAAAAAAGAGCGACAAGACCCAGAGGTGGGACCAAGTCATTGTTTTGCAAGTCTCAAGTAAGTCTCAAGTCTTTATCCTCAAGTCTCAAGTCAAGTCTCAAGTAATGTCAGGCAAGTCAGAGTCGAGTCTCAAGTCACTGGTGTAAAAGTCCGAGTCAAGTCACAAGTCTGAAACTTTGAATTTCAAGTCCTTTCGAGTCTTTAAAAAAAAACAACGAAAAAATAATGTTGCAGTTATGCTAAATGTAAATATTAGACCATGTAATTTTTTAATCTGTGTTTTTCTCAACACATGACAAAATAGTGAACTTAGAAAATATACACAAATTGTGAAATTGCACCTCTTTAAAATGCAGCTCAATTAAACCTAGCTCCAAGAATAATTTTCACCGACAGTTCTGAGATAAGCTGCATGTTATTCTTGGATGCGGTTGTAGGACCAGCTTTAAAATCGCATGACAAAAATATCATACACATTAAAAAAACTGTATCACCAACGTAGCCTGGACAACATTTGCTAGTTAGATGAAGTCAGCTATCTCATCTTAGCATATTTATATGCATATTTATAATTATACGGTTCTTGGAGTGAGTGCATACACTCATGAAGTTTAGTAACTTCAGGTCACTGCAACAAGCCCAGGTACAGTTTACCGACGGATGGGTGCAGGACCTTGAAATGCACCGTGTAGAAAGTAAAGACCATCGTACGTATCATAAGTTTACCAGTCTCACAAATCGTCTTCATAAATACACATTCCTTAACCGTTTATTAATAGGACCTTTGAGCTCAACGGTAATTAATTAGTAGTGGAAATAATTTCTGGTAGCATCACAGAAATGTAGCAGTGACAATAATACTGTATGCTGTAATCGTACTGGGCAATTAGTGATACAAAAAACCTGTTTTATCCTGTGAATAAAAGTATATGTTTTTGTCAATGTACCATAATAACAGAAGCGAAACACAATATTGTGTCAGGACAATTCACTATTTATGCACAATAAATAAAGGAGCGACAATTTCTGTTCAGCGCCAGACTTGCTTGTAACCTATATCACTAATTATGTTAAGAAAAATGACGCATTAACTACAACAGCAGACTGACCTTTGTGTAAATGCTTGGAGCAGACTAACCTGTGAGCTGGAGGGTTCTGGGACGTTATATTTGGTCTTTGAATGGCTGCAATCCAGGCCATCCGTCGCGTCTTTGTTACTTCGGAAACATGGCTCGAACAATTTCTCTTCAACGACGTAATCCTATAACTGTCATGATCCTGGGTCCTTTTGACCCAGCGTTTTGTGTTTTCTCTTTGCGATTTTGGTTCTGTTCTCTAATTGGTGTTTACCCTGTTCCCCCCCGTGTGTTCCTGTTTTATTGTGAAGGTCTGCGTCTTATGTGAGTGTTTTCAGTTTGCCTCCCTGGTCTCGTCATGTTAATCACTCCCAGCTGTGTCTCCCACCTGTGTGTAATCTCCCTGTGTTCTCTGAGTGTATTTAAGTTGTATTTTCTGTCTTGGTAATCGCTGGTTCGTCTGTGTTGTTTCCCCTCGCTCTCCCTGTATGTATTTCTCCGGACCTCCCTGCATCCTCATTCTGTTTTGTCTTATTAGTTTACCCAGTTTAGGTTTCCGGTTTCATGTTTTGTCGCCACCGCTGTTTGTACTCACACCCCTGTAAATAAACACTCATCTGCACCAGAGCTGCCGCATTTTGGGTCCTATTTCATATTCCACACGGCTTGCCCCGGCAAACCGTGACAGTACGAACCAGCCACCATGGACCCAGCGGCAGTGAATCCGTCCGAGGAGCTCCAGGACGACATTGCGTACAATGTGGAGATTCTCTTCGGGCTATGGCTGGAGAACCCTCCAGAGGAGCTTCGTCGTGCCGTGGAAAGTCGGCTACAACGGCTCTTTTCTGGCCTGCCATGGCTTCTGCAGTCGCTTCCTCCGACCATGCAGGCTTTTCTCCGGCTCACACCGCACCTTCTCTCAGCCACTCCTGCCTCGCTGCCCGACTCGCCGGATGTGATCTTGCCCGGCCCGTCGGAGCCGTCTGCGGGGAGGAAACGCCGATCGCGCCGCAAGCGCGCCACCCCACAGCCGGACGTTTGGGCTTCTAAATCGCCGGCTGTGGTGAGTGAGGACTCTTTTTCATTTTCGGACTGCATGACTGTTCATTCAGGGGCTGCGTTTTGTGTGGCGGATGTCAACGCGAGCTGCTTATCGCCTGTGCAGCTACCGGCAGCTAAGTTAGCTCCCCCGCAGCCACTCTCAGCTCGGTTAGCTCCCCCGCAGCCACTCTCAGCTTGGTTAGCTCCCCCGCAGCCAGTGCTCCTCTCAGCTCAGTCTCCTGTGCCTCCTTCAGTTCAGTCTCCTGTGCCTCCTTCAGTTCAGTCTCCAGTGTCCCCTTCAGTTCAGTCTCCAGTGTCCCCTTCAGTTCAGTCTCCAGTGCCACCCTCAGTTCAGTCTCCAGTGCCACCCTCAGTTCAGTCTCCAGTGCCGCCTGTAGCGCAGGCCCCAGTAGCTCCAGTGCCGCCTGTAGCGCAGGCCCCAGTAGCTCCAGTGCCGCCTGTAGCGCAGGCCCCAGTAGCTCCAGTGCCCCCGCTACCCGTAGCTCTGGCTCCAGTATCACCGGTTTCACTCATTCACTCCATGCAGGGAGAAAGTCTAATTTCACCTCAAGGTGCTTTTAATGGTTCAGCCGCCATTGGCACAGTTTGCCGCTCCAGGGCTTCCCCAGAGGCTAGGTCTCAGTCCCCGGCTGATTCTGGACCCCTGAAGTTTATGCAGCCACCTGAGAACTGCACCATGTCAGCGTTGCCTGGGCAGAGCCAGTGCTCAGTGCATCGCCAGTTGCCTTCGTGTTTGCCAGAGGACTCCATGACTGCTGGCTTAGTGGTGACTTCTGCTGGAGGGTCCGTAGGACCGCTCCGGCCTTCGTCTCTAGTCTCCGCTGGGGGGTCCGAGAGACCGCTCCGGCCTTCGTCTCCTGTCTCCGCTGGAGGGTCCGAGGGACCGCTCCGGCCTTCGTCTCCTGTCTCCGCTGGAGGGTCCGAGGGGCCCGTTCAGCCTCCCGCCTCCGCTGGAGGGTCCGAGGGGCCCGTTCAGCCCGTCCAGCCACCTGCTGTAGCTCCATCATCATCCTCGCCTGCTGCAGCTCCAGGGCCTTCAGCCTCGCCTGGCCCAGCCTCCGTGTCTTCAGCCTCGCCTGGCCCAGCCTCCGTGTCTTCAGCCTCGCCTGGTCCGGCCTCAGAGCCTTCAGCCTCGCCTGGTCCGGCCTCTGCCTGTGCTTCGCCTGGTCCGGCCTCTGCCTGTGCTTCGCCTGGTCCGGCTTCAGCCTGTGCTTCGCCTAGTCCGGCCTCTGCAGCCTCGCCTGGTCCGGATCGCCATCGCCTGAGTTGCCGCCGTTGCCTTCCGCGCGGTCGGCCCCCTGAACTGCTCCGTCGTCTCCCTCGTCGCCGCCGTTGCCTTCCGCACGGCCGGCCCCCGGACCCTCTTCGCCTGAGTGGCCGCCGTTGCCTTCCGCACGGCCGGCCCCCGGACCGCCATCGCCTGAGTGGCCGCCGTTGCCTTCCGTACGGCCGGCCCCCGGACCGCCATCGCCTGAGTGGCCGCCGTTGCCTCCCGCATGGCCGGCCCCCCGACCTGTGTCCACGTCGCCGCCGTTGCCGTCCGCACGGTCGGCCCCCCGAACTGTGTCCACGTCGCCGCTGTTGCCGTCCGCACGGTCGGCCCCCTGAACTGTTTTGGACTCCTGTGCTGTCGGCCCCCTGAACTCTTCTGTTTTGGACTCTGTTTTTTCCTGTGTTCTGGTGTGCTTCGTTTCTTTTCTCTTGTTTTTTGTTTTTGTCTTTTGGCCTTCTGGTGCTCCGGTTTTGTTTTGCTTCGAGCCCTCCTTCCTGGGCCCCCGCCGCCCGCCCTGGTCGGGTTGTTTTCTGTTTTTTCTGGCTGTTTTGTTTCTTGTTGGGCTGTCTGGGGCCAGCCTTTGAGGGGGGGGGGGGGGGGTACTGTCATGATCCTGGGTCCTTTTGACCCAGCGTTTTGTGTTTTCTCTTTGCGATTTTGGTTCTGTTCTCTAATTGGTGTTTACCCTGTTCCCCCCCGTGTGTTCCTGTTTTATTGTGAAGGTCTGCGTCTTATGTGAGTGTTTTCAGTTTGCCTCCCTGGTCTCGTCATGTTAATCACTCCCAGCTGTGTCTCCCACCTGTGTGTAATCTCCCTGTGTTCTCTGAGTGTATTTAAGTTGTATTTTCTGTCTTGGTAATCGCTGGTTCGTCTGTGTTGTTTCCCCTCGCTCTCCCTGTATGTATTTCTCCGGACCTCCCTGCATCCTCATTCTGGTTTGTCTTATTAGTTTACCCAGTTTAGGTTTCCGGTTTCATGTTGTGTCGCCACCGCTGTTTGTACTCACACCCCTGTAAATAAACACTCATCTGCACCAGAGCTGCCGCATTTTGGGTCCTATTTCATATTCCACACGGCTTGCCCCGGCAAACCGTGACAATAACAACCGATCTCTTTACCCGTCGGCTTCCCGTGGCTGTCATGCGACCGGCTATTGCAGTTAATAATACAACGGCTTCTTGACATTTTTGTGTTTCTTTTTATCGCTGTATAACTGATTTTAATTGAAAGCCTGCGTGCGCTAGTACCGCTTGCCACGAGTTCCCAGAATCCTTTGCGGTTCTACCCGTGAATGACGTCACATTTTCAATCTCTATATAATATGAATGTTAAATTTTATATTTGGGGTAAAATATCAAGTCTTTTCAAGTAAACCGGTTCAAGTCCAATTCAAGTCCCAAGTCATTGGTGTAAAAGTCCAAGTCAAGTCACAAGTCTTAGAACATTTTTTCAAGTCAAGTCTAAAGTCATAAAATTAATGACTCGAGTCTGACTCGAGTCCAAGTCATGTGACTCGAGTCCACACCTCTGACAAGACCACAGAATCGACGGCTAATAACATCACGGAGAAAATCGCAGCTATTAACGGGAGATTGAGAGACCAGTGTCGGAGTGTTAAAAACAGCTTGAAATTCTCATGAGTTGTTTGCAAAAGAAAAGTTACCATAATAATGCGGCTACCCCTTCAGTGCCAGCTGTGGGCTCAAGGCTGGAGCTGAACAAAAACTCCCTGATAATGACTGTGTTGAGTCTGTTCCTTCCCATTCCATGCAAGGCCACCTGGCTTGGCTGGAAGACTGTTTACTTAGCCTGGCAGGGCGAAGGACACTGTCTCAGCTGAACTATGGACATCCACACACATACATATACTGATACTGATAAGCACTCACTGATGCATCACCCTCCCTATCCAAGGCCACCTCCAACGGTTACCTCCCCTCTGATGTAGACATCGGGTCAGCTGGAGGCACAGTCGAAGATTGCAGCGGTCCCAGATCAGATGTACACACTGGAACTCTTTCCCATGTTGCTTGTCTGTGTTTATTGTGTTATGGTGTGTTGATATCTGTGCATTCCTGTATTATCCTTCTGTGTTGCACATTTCGATGCTTTTTTACTCGCTACCTAGCCTGACCTGTCTCCCCAATGTGATGTTTGTATTGTATGTACGGTCAGCAAGGTCTGTCATCTCGGTTGTGGGCAAAAGACTTGCAACTGACAAATAAAGGCTATCTCATCATCTCATCTCATCAAACAGAATTCTTGGGTTATTCTTATGATGATTTATAAGATTATTGAAATAAGAGGATCTAGCCTATTTCATGGATTCGTTATATAAGTGAAGAAGATCTATGAAGTGCCCACGATAGACAACCAGGCCGGTGGACTTCCAGAGATGCTCTGCTTTTCGTCAGGAGCGTCGAAGACCACGAGACTGATTATTTAACCAGGGAACTAATAGAGCAATGCCTAGTTTTAAAAGGAGCAACCTGATTGAGAATAGCAAGACAGTGTTCATTAAAAGAGTTAGTATGGTGCTCAACATCGTCAAAAGAAGTCTTAGGATCAAAAAGGGAAGAAAATTTAGAAATAACAGAGCCATCAATAAAGCGCCTGCACCTAATAAAATCTTGGGGAAGAGACACATTAAAAGAGACTGACTTATGGTTGCTAAAAACGACATCATTTAAATTCAAGTGGTCAAGGGAAATGCCATAAGTGAAGACCAAGTCCAGAGTGTGCCCAGCAGTGTGAGGAGGGCCTGATACATGCTGAACAAAATTAAGAGTCCATGATGCTCAGGAACCTCTTAGTGGTACTATTTGATAGACTTGTAGTCAAGACCGCCTAATCCGAGACCAAGACAAGACCAAGACCAGAGGGTATCGAGACCAAGACAAGACCAAGACCAAGTTGAGACGAGACCAAGACCGAGTCGAGACGAGACCAAGACCGAGACAAAAAAAATCTTTAAACTGCAGCCAGATGCTATTCTATATACATATGCAGGACACCTTAAACTAGTTTTTTAATTAAGCAGCAAGGCAGAACAAAGTCGGGCCTGTATCAAGACACAGGGACTAAACCCGAATTCAACCAGACCCAGAACTGATCCGGAATTAAAACAGGACTACAACAGTAACCAAGACAGAACCAGAATCAGAACTAAAAGATAGTAGCACTAAAAATCATCATAGACCTGCACTACACTTATTTTTTTAATTCTACCAAAGTACAATATTTAGATTGAGAAAAGTTTATATAATTATTTAGCCTTGTTGTGCAAACAAGCTGCATAACTTAATAAATATAGAATTTGAAAAGTAACAAATGGTATCTAAAAAGAAACACTAGGTACTAGATACATGTTCTGATGAGTTTTGGCAAACAACCATTTGACTAACATGTGTGTCTCACCTGCTCTTGTTCATCTCTGTTCTGTCGTCATTCTCTCTCTCCCTCTCTCTTCCTCTCTCTCCCTCTTTGTGCTGACAATCAAGCCAAACACCAACATCATCAAATATACAGTTGAAACCACATATTTATGTACTCTTCAGATAAAAACACAAACACTTTTTTAATTGTAACATCAAATCAGACTAAATGTTTATTCTTTTAGATTGATAAATATAAAAAACATATTTGTTAACTTTAACAGTAAAGAGAGAAACTGTCTGTATTTCTTAATTGCAAATGGCACCAAATTGTATTCAAAACTGAGCCACACTTATGGAGCTCCACAGTTATTTTCCTGGTGTTTTGGTTGACATCTCTTGATTTTTCCATGTTAAAGAAACAGGCTCTGTGTTTTGCCTTATATGCATCCACAGCTGTGCCACCAGTTTACTCACATGGACTCTACTAACCTATCAGAAGCTTCTTCAGCTCAGAATGGAATCGTCTGGAGTTTTCATATTAATTAACAAACTTAGTGTACATGTACTCCTAAATTTGATGAAAGTGACAAAACTTAGACATCTCTGTCTCTCTTTATTCTGACATTTAACTAATTCAAAAGATATTTCAATATTTATTTATCCAAAACAAAACAAGTTTACTCTAAACTGATGTTGTACAGTAAAAAAATGTTTTCCCTAAAGTGTATGTAAATATCTGGTTTCAACTGTGAATATACTGCTGTGTATTGAAATTCCTCTTGTTTTGCATAGATATACTGAACAACATCCAAAGCATAATATATAAAATAACATCTGAGTTTTTTCTTTGAAAGAAGCTCCTTATGTCCATTGTTGTGTTCATCAGTACACAACTGAAACCGATTTAGAGAGTTTGTTTAGCAGTGGAGGGTAACAACTGAAAATATGAAATGTAAGCTAAGACTCTCTAAAAAATCAGCATTGCTGTTCGGCTTTTTATTTATCCATTTGTTGATTCACTCGAAGAGCAAGTAACGCAACCAAGTGATCAGTTTGATATCAATCTTTTGTGATACACCGTCATATTTACATTATTAGTTCAGTACGAATGATTTGCTTTGGTACCTGGTCAAACTTAAGCTCTCCTCTGTCTGCAGCAAACTCGCAGGCAGCAGCTTCTCCCCCCTCGCTCACATGGGTGCTGTGCTCAGTCGCCCAGTGCCTGAGCTCGGATCATACCACAATTAGGGGGAATTTACAACGGTGCGCTCTGTGCTTCGTGTGTTGTTTTTGTTTTATACAGTTGTCAGTCAGGCATCTAACTAACAAATTACACTCCAAAAGACCCCATGCTTCTGAAAAAATGACCCGGGCTTAAGCCCAGTAAGCCACCCCCCCCCCCCCCCCCACCCCCGCTCCGCTGATGGTTGACTCCAAATCTCCCGAACACTATGTCGATTTGAGAACGCAAGACCAAAACAGCGAGACCAAGACCGAGACCAAGACAAAAGTCCGTCGAGACCAAGACGAGACCAAGACCACGTAAAAGTGGTCTCGAGACGAGACCAAGACCGGTATCGAGACATCCAACTCTACTATTTGATGAGTCTTCTGCATGAATGTTGAAGTCTCTAACAATGATAACCTTTCCCAGTTTATTAGTGGAAGTTAAAAAATTTCTTGCAAGTCTGCCAGAAAAGATGCAGCAGACCCAGGTGGATGATAAATTAAGATACTGTCCATGGACTGATCACTTGCAATTTTTATCATGATCATCTCAAAAGAATTCTAACAGCTTGAAGAGATCATCTGGCATAAAAATGTCTTTTTAAAAATTACAGCTGTTCCACCTCCTCGTGGAGGAGGACAGGTGAAGGGACAGGTGAATAGGCCATGCTGCTAGCGAGTTGGCTACGAGCTAAACTAAGCAAGCGAAACAGTAGAGACACAGTGAGTGAGTACTTCGGCTATAAATTAGGGAGTGAGTACACAGAGAGTGTGCTTCGGATTGAGCACATGAAGATTATACTATGAAAACAGAAGGTATCTGAAGCGAACACCAAGTGACAGCACCACCAAGAGCTTGGTGGGACTGACTGACAGCTGATGAAGAGTCTCTGGAAACACTCATTTATCTCCTCTGCTCTTCTTTCTCTCTTGCAGGTGGGGGTATCCATAGACTGGCTCACTGAGAGAAGATGAGCTGTGTCCTGGTGATCCAGAGAGGTTGAAACAGCAGCAGCTTGTGTTTAGAGCCCTGTTATAGTGATGTGTCCTGACATGGACCCTGTCTCTCACCACTGCTCCAGCCCCAAACACTGAACTAGTGAAGCAGAAGAAAAGTTCAGAATAAAAATGTAAATAAACATTATTCTTAAATTTAACATGAATCAAGTTGTGATCTTTTAAATCTGATGTCACGAGTGTACCTGTGGAAACCGAACCCCTGTGGAAAGCCATAACATCGTCTCTGATGGGGTCCACATGCTTTGGCCCTCGGAGGAGTCGGACACACTTTTTCTCCTCTCCCTTATCTTTCCTGCTTATGTCCTTGTCTAGTCTCGTGGTTTTTTTTTTTGTATTACTTTCCCTGGAACACTCTCACAGTCTGTTTCTAAAACCTAAAGAGAATTATGGATTTGATCAACTGGTCTCTGAATGCTATTGACACCCTTTTTCTCAACGAGAAGTCTGGGCTCGGGAGAGCCCGAGTGCCTTGGAGGGACTTTTCCTGCCGGATACACGATGGACGGGTGGCAGAAATGGAGGGTCGTGTGCCTGGCGGGACTGTCAATCGAGGACGCTGAAGATATCTACCTATTCGGAACCATGATAATAGGGTTCTTGCTGATCGGAGCTGGCTTGGCCCTGGCTTATCGGAGAATTAAGAAAGCGGAACCGGCTGTTCGAACCCCCCCAAGGCTGCCCGCTGGGATTGAAATGATGGGACGAGGCGCGACTTCTCAGAACGGGCTCGAAAGCAGAATGGTTAAGAGCTTGGAGGCGCTTACAGCTGCCGTGAATACTCAGAATAACACCTCTGAACGTATATTGGGATACATCAAGGAGAGGCCTGCTCAAAATAACACCCTTGAGCTAAAGTTGGATTGCATTACAGAACAGCTCACTGCAGTTGTGAGTTCTCAGAATCGGCTGTTTGGGCAAAAGAATGAAAACACCAGCAATTTTGATACCATCATGGGGAAGCTCGCGGTTCTCCAACAGGAGATTGAGAGACCAGTGTCGGGGTGTTAAAGAACAGCTTTGAAATTCTCACGAGTTGTCGTAAAAGAAAAATTACCATCATAATGCGGCTACTCCTTCGGCGCCAGCTGTGGGCTCAAGGCTGGAGCCGAACAAAAACTCCCTGATAACGACTGTGTTTAGACTGTTCCTTCCCATTCCATGCAAGGCTACCTGGGTTGGCTGGAAGACTGTTTACTTAGCCTGGCAGGGCGAAGGACACTGTCTCAGCTGAACTATGGACATGCACACACATACATATACTGATACTGATAAGCACTCACTGACGCATCACCCTCCCTACCCCAGATCCAACGCCACCTCCAACGCTTACCTCCCCTCTGATGTGGACATTGGGTCAGTTGGAGGTACAGTCGAAAGATTGCAGTGGCCCCAGATCAGATGTACACACTGGAACTCTTTCCCATGTTGCTGTCTGTGTTTATTGTGCTATGGTGTGTTGATAGCTGTGCATTCCTGTATTATCCTTCTGTGTTACACATTTCGATGTTTTTTTTCCCCTCGCTACCTATCCTGACCTGTCTCTCCAATGTGATGTTTGTGTATTGTATGTACGGTCGGCAAGGTCTGTCAACTTGGTTGTGGGCAAAAGACCTGCAACTGACAAACAAAGGCTATCTCATCTCATCTCATCATCTCATCTCATCTCAAAATGTGAGGTCACATGGACTCAGGAAGGCATTTTCCATGATCCCCTCTGATTCCTCTGTGTCAAACCATATCGCAGAAGAATAGGAAAAAACAAAGTGAATACAAGCAGCATCATAAAAGTAGATCGCCATAAAGCATATCCATAATGGTGTCAGTGTAAAAATAAGTTCCCTTAGTTTTTCAATAAGTGCTCCCACATCTTTCAGACTTTCACACGTCGTGTCTTCGTCCATAAAATTTCAGACTTTATAGCTCAAGGTCAGATTTATGTAGTGCAGCAAGAAGTCCACTAATGGGAAAGGAACGTTCTGCGGGAGAACCATGAAAACGCGCAGCATTTACAGCCTAAACTATTTTGGACTGTTTGGCTTTGAAAGCATCCATCCATCCATCCATTCGCTTCCACTTATCCTTTTCAGGGTCGCGGGGGGCGCTGGAGCCTATCCCAGCTGTCATAGGGTGAGAGGCGGGGTACACCCTGGACCGGTCGCCAGTCTGTCGCAGGGCCAACACACAGGGACAGACAACCATTCACACTCACATTCGCACTCACATTCACACCTAGTGACAATTTGGATTATCCAATTAACCTATCCCCACAAGCTGCATGTCTTTGGACGGTGGGAGGAAGCCAGAGTACCCGCAGGGAACCCACGCAAACACGGGGAGAACATGCAAACTCCACACAGAAAGACCCCGGCCTGATGTTGGAATTGAACTTTGAAAGCATATATACAGAAAGCTCTACAGATGACACAAAGCCCTTAAAACATGTGCCCTTTCTGAAAGCTTCAATGCCAGAAGGGCATGCTGGGAAATATGTTACTCTCTGTCTCGATGACCGTGTTTGTGCTGTCTTATTGAGTCATGTGACTCGTGGTGGAAGATTTGCTTGTTGCCATCAGGATGCTCAGCACTCTCAGGAAACCCATACTTAACTCTTGAAACCTGCAGGTTGTTGTTAATCAGGTCCAGATGTTGGAAAGGGCTGGACTTCAGAGCTGAGCCCAAGAGGTGATCTCTGACAAGCAAACTCCCTCTGTTTCCATGTCCATTCTCTTTAGCTTATCCTTGTCAGGGTCATGGCAGGGTGGAGCCTATCACAGCTACCACAGAGTAAGAGGCAGGGCACACCCTGGATAGGTCGCCAGCCTAACATAGAGAGACAGACGACCATGGGTTCTCCCCAAGTATCGGAAAGAACAGACGCAAACATGGGGAGAACATGCAAACTCCACACAGAAAGGGCTCAGCCAGGACCTTCTTGCTTCTTGGTGGTGTTAATCACTGTGCCACCATACTGACCTAAAAATGTCCTCAAAATAAAATAGTTACACCTGTGACTGAAGCACCAAAGCAGTTCATAAATGAATTAGCGAATTCAACACGACTGTAAAATGTTTACAAATTTCATTTCTTATGAACGTGGAAATGATGCAACCTCATTAACTTCCTGCAAGAAACTGCCTGATTATAAATCATCATAATATAAATGTGACGAGGCCCGTGACCCACAGTTAACAGTTTCAATCTAACAACAAGCAGGCGAGTACCTGAAACAGCCGTTCAGGCAGGGTTGGACTGGCAGCCCACCATGATCACTCATGCATACACATATATTTAATTTGGATTGATTATTGATTGGAAGCAGGTTCTAATTAGGCTGGTACACATGTTGATGGGGTGGTGCTTAGCTGCCCTGCAGGATGTAACAACAATTAAAAGCTATACGGTAGCTGTTAGCAGCGGCTTGTAGTGAAAGCAGACATTTAATCCTTCCCTGACGATGACCCTCCATCTCTTTCATTACCACGATCATTTAACCTCCCTCAATTCTTCACTGAAGGTGCATCAGCAGCCTTCTGTGCCCGTGAGGTCTGGTTACTGCTTGTTACTAGTTGTTGCTCATTGTTATTACTTGTTGTTGCTGATTGTTGTTACTTGTTGTTACTAGTAGTTACTTGTTGTTGTGACTAGTTGTCGCTGGTTGTTGTTACTCATTGTTCTTACTAGTTGTCGCTGGTTGTTGTTACTTGTTGTTACTAGTAGTTACTCGTTGTTGTGACTTGTTGTCGCTGGTTATTGTTACTTGTTGTTACTAGAAGTTACTAGCAATGTTCCCTCTTAAGCTGCGCGCGTGCGCAATTGTGCACTGCTGGCATGGTGTCTGCGCACAGAAAATCTGCGTTGCGCACAGAAAAAAAATCTAACCTGAATTGAAATTAAAAGTAATACTTTAATAATTGTGTTTTGCAGTGTTAGTCAGTAAGTGACTGGCTGCTCCTGTATGGGATTAGAACGATGCCACTTTATCCCATAGTCCAGCCTATAATACGATTCACATTCGTATATACGCAGCTAATCAACGTCGTTGACAGGCTATGACAGCGTCCTTATGTGCCGACACCGGTGTTTCAGCTAGCAAAGCGCCGTGGCTGATGTGGAGTGAAGCCACGTTAATGACAACGTGTACAACCATTGGAGATGTGAGCAGGACAGACGGAACAATTGACGGAAAAAGTGTGGAATTTATACCAGTTTTTAACTTGTGTTGATAGGCCACGTAAAACCAGAGTTGTGATAAAAAATATCTGCAATGTTTGGTTTTCTTCCTGAATACTATCGTTGTTTATATATACTGCGGTAAGAAACTGTAAAAACGGCGTTTTATAAGGAAAAGGCTCGAAAGCACTCTCCGCTGTGAGCAAAAACAACACTCTGTCAGTGCGCCCCAGGGTGGCTGTGGCTACAATGTAGCTTGCCATCACCAGTGTGTGAATGTGTGCGTGAATGGGTGGATGACCGGTTGTGTAAAGCGCTTTTGGGTCCTTAGGGACTAGAAAAGCACTATACAAACACAGGCCATTTACCATTTTACCAAAAAACCCCTACCCTTTCCTATTGGTCGAAAAATGTACCATGTTGACCAATCAAAAAATGATTTGGCAACATGGCATTTAGATGTTTAGGAAGAGGGAAGTTTTAGGAGTGACGGCAGTTTTGAGATGTGAGAGATTTGTGACGTTTAGCGCAAATCTTGTGTAGTTAGTGTGTAGTATGGTCAGTAGTTTTGTTGTGTGTGTCAGAACAATGAGGCGACTACTGAATGTTACAGGTGTTACAGGAGTGATACATCTCCTGTTGTCAGGCCTGCAGGTATCAGGCTGTTGTTCTCCTTCATCTCATAGTGGACAGACATTATTTTTTGAAGTGGCACAAATAATTTGTTTGGCATCAAATTTGATGCAGAACTGCCGATTGCTCTGTAAATAGTTTGAAATGTTTATTTAAAAATGCCTTGGCTGCATTTTTAGGTAAACAGCTGCAAAAAACTTTGTTGTTTGCATAACTCAGTTACTTTTTGGAAGAAGTAACTATAAAATTAATTGCCTAACATTGGTCATTATACAGGGAGTGCAGAATTATTAGGCAAGTTGTATTTTTGAGGAATAATGTTATTATTGAACAACAACCATGTTCTCAATGAACCCAAAAAACTCATTAATATCAAAGCTGAATGTTTTTGGAAGTAGTTTTTAGTTTGTTTTTAGTTTTAGCTATTTTAGGGGGATATCTGTGTGTGCAGGTGACTATTACTGTGCATAATTATTAGGCAACTTAACAAAAAACAAATATATACCCATTTCAATGATTTATTTTTACCAGTGAAACCAATGTAACATCTCCACATTCACAAATATACATTTCTGACATTCAAAAACAAAACAAAAACAAATCAGCGACCAATATAGCCACCTTTCTTTGCAAGGACACTCAAAAGCCTGCCATCCATGGATTCTGTCAGTGTTTTGATCTGTTCACCATCAACATTGCGTGCAGCAGCAACCACAGCCTCCCAGACACTGTTCAGAGAGGTGTACTGTTTTCCCTCCTTGTAAATCTCACATTTGATGATGGACCACAGGTTCTCAATGGGGTTCAGATCAGGTGAACAAGGAGGCCATGTCATTAGTTTTTCTTCTTTTATACCCTTTCTTGCCAGCCACGCTGTGGAGTACTTGGACGCGTGTGATGGAGCATTGTCCTGCATGAAAATCATGTTTTTCTTGAAGGATGCAGACTTCTTCCTGTACCACTGCTTGAAGAAGGTGTCTTCCAGAAACTGGCAGTAGGACTGGGAGTTGAGCTTGACTCCATCCTCAACCCGAAAAGGCCCCACAAGCTCATCTTTGATGATACCAGCCCAAACCAGTACTCCACCTCCACCTTGCTGGCGTCTGAGTGGGACTGGAGCTCTCTGCCCTTTACCAATCCAGCCACGGGCCCATCCATCTGGCCCATCAAGACTCACTCTCATTTCATCAGTCCATAAAACCTTAGAAAAACCAGTCTTGAGATATTTCTTGGCCCAGTCTTGACGTTTCAGCTTGTGTGTCTTGTTCAGTGGTGGTCGTCTTTCAGCCTTTCTTACCTTGGCCATGTCTCTGAGTATTGCACACCTTGTGCTTTTGGGCACTCCAGTGATGTTGCAGCTCTGAAATATGGCCAAACTGGTGGCAAGTGGCATCTTGGCAGCTGCACGCTTGACTTTTCTCAGTTCATGGGCAGTTATTTGGCGCCTTGGTTTTTCCACACGCTTCTTGCGACCCTGTTGACTATTTTGAATGAAACGCTTGATTGTTCGATGATCACGCTTCAGAAGCTTTGCAATTTTGAGACTGCTGCATCCCTCTGCAAGATATCTCACTATTTTTGACTTTTCTGAGCCTGTCAAGTCCTTCTTTTGACCCATTTTGCCAAACGAGAGGACGTTGCCTAATAATTATGCACACCTGATATAAGGTGTTGATGTCATTAGACCACACCCCTTCTCATTACAGAGATGCACATCACCTAATATGCTTAATTGGTAGTAGGCTTTCGAGCCTATACAACTTGGAGTAAGACAACATGCATGAAGAGGATGATGTGGACAAAATACTCATTTGCCTAATAATTCTGCACTCCCTGTATACTGTATTTTGCAGACAGAGAGTTACAGGACTCTCTCCCAGACCACAGACTCATAATACAAGTCAGAGCTTTATACAAAAAAAAGAAAGTTTTTTTTTTTTTTAATTTTCATTGTAAGTGGGCTAAAGCAGTTAATTAAAAGTAGTCTAACATAAATGTAAATGCTGTAATTTGTAATGGATTCGATTCTGGTGTGACCACAGTGCACACGTCTGCTTGTTGCTCACAGTGGTCCAAGGGACCGCTCAGGGAGTTTGCATATTCGCTCACACATGAAAAATTAGAGGGAACATTGGCTACTAGTTGTTCTTACTAGTCATCACTGGTTGTTGTGTGGGATTATAATATTATTTTATGCCATGTTAGACCCCTAATTAAAGATTGTGAATTATTATGTAGTTTTAGTTTGCATCATTCTCCTGAATTAGAAGGTGATAACTATTGCATTTGTTAAACTGATTTGCATTACATTAGACTGCTGATTTATTGTGAATGAATGGTATTGTTTTATGATGCATTATACTGCTGAGTTATAAGAAATACTGTTTGCAGAAAGTCATCGCCTTATTTGTCTGATTAGAAGAGAACAGAACATGCTGGAGTTTTCTGCCCCATCTCAGCAGGAGCAGATAAACAGGGAGCCAAGGTCGTAGCTTAGGCGCCGTGTGAGAGAAAGCATGTGAATGTTTAGGCTTTTATGATAAGGTGGGGGCACCAGAGGCTATAAGAGTTTGATCAATGCTCCACCATATTGAGATCTGATGCTGTCTGCGTACGGTGTCCATCTCCCACGCGTGTGATCATTAAAATCATCGTTTGACTCAACCCGGCCGGACCAGTGTTGTTATTGTGGTTTTTCCTCTTGTATCCATCCCCAATATTTGAATCCGTAACAGTTGTTACTAGTCGTTGCTGGTTTTTACTAGTAGTTCTTACTAGTTGTCGCTGGTTGTTGTTACTTGTTGTTACTAGTCATCGCTGGTTTTCACTTGTTACTAGTACTTACTAGTTGTTCTTACTAGTCTTCGCTGATTGTTGTTACTAATGGACGCATCACTAACCCCAAAATAAAGTGTGTTACAATAATCCAGCCTAGAAGTAACAAAGGCATGGATTACTGTCTCAAAATGCTGTTTCGATAAGATAGGCTTTATTTTGGCTAATTCCCTCAAATTAAAAAAGCTAGAGCTTACAACAGCTCTGACCTGGCTTTCAAGTTTAAGATTTGCCTCTATTTTAACTCCCAGATTAGTGATGACTGGTTTAACATACTGTGCCAGTGAACCAAGATCTATAATAGTGGCCTCAGAAGCGCCACCAAAAACCATCACTTCTGTTTTCTGTTCATTAAAATGTAAAAAGTTCAAAGCCATCCAGGCCTTTATTTCATCAAGGCATCTGAGCAGCGGGTCTACTGAGAAGCCATTTATCTTTTTAAGTGGGAAATAAATCTGGGAGTCATCGACGTAGCAGTGGAAAGAAATCCCATGTTTCCTGAAAATAGACCCAAGGGGTCGGAGATCTAGAGAGAAAAGAAGCGGGCCTAAAACTGAACCCTGTGGGACCCCACATTGAAGAGAAGCAGCAGAGGATACAAACTCCCCGAGTTTCACAGAGAAAGTTCGCTCTGCCAAATAGGATCTGAGTCACTGCAGTGCGGCACTCCGCATACCCACCAACTGCTCTAAACGGGAAATTAAAATATTATGATCCACTGTATCAAAAGCAGCAGTTAAATCTAACAGCACAATAATAACACAGTCACCTGAGTCATTTGCCAAAAACACATCATTAAAAACTCTTAAAAGGGCAGATTCGGTACTATGTAAAGCTTTAAAACCAGATTGGAAAACTTCTAAAATACCGTGTTCTTCTAGGAAGGACATTAATTGCTTGTAAACTACCTTTTCAAGAATCTTTGAGATAAAAGGCAGTTTGGAAATAGGTCTGTAATTCGCAATAATATCAGGATCAAGAGCAGGTTTCTTGAGTAGAGGCTGAATCACCGCATGTTTGAGATTGACAGGTACAACACCAGAGGACAGACTACTATTTACAATGGATTGTACAGCTGATGCTATAGTGAGAAAAACCTCTTTGAAAAATCGAGGAGGGAGAGCATCATAAGGGGAAGCTGAGGGCTTCATGTGAGCAACCAACTCCTGCAGGCAGAGCAAGGAAACTGGCTCGAACCTGTCAAAGACAGCAGAACTAGGGACAGGGGTAGAAGGGTCGAGAACGGACTGGGAAGTCTGCGCTTTGACAGATAGCACTTTATCAATAAAAAAGTGCAGGAAGTTTTCACAAATTTCCTGAGAGGACTCGACACCAACAGTCTGTGGAGCATGAAGGACCATGTCAATAGTCTTAAATAAGACATGAGGCTTACGACAATTTGCCTGAATAATAGCAGCAAAATGTTTCCTCTTAGCATCTTTTACAGTTTTCTGGTAAGAATTCCAGTAGTCTTGTAACATTTGGTATGACACCTGCAGTTGATCCTTCTTCCATTTACGTTCAGCTCTCCTACACTTTCTTCTGGCAGCCCGGGTGTCTTCATTCAGCCAGGGTTCAGATTTGGCTTTTACTTGCCTAAGCTTAAAGGGGGCCACTGAATCTAAAGCAGTTTGGCAGACAGAGTAAAACCACGTACTCAGCTCTTCTGTATCATTGCATATGAAATCAGGAAGGTTGCAGTTCTGATTAAAAACAATAGAGAACTGTCCAGCAGAGGAAGGGTTAAAAATACGACAGCTCCTAGCAGCAACAGGAGGAAGATTAACTTTGGTACAAGGAAGGAAAACCTCAAACAAGACAGGCCTATGGTCTGACCCTACAACATCACAAACCTCTAAAGTTAGAGACAGGTAAATTGTGAGTTAAAACAAGGTCCAACGTGTGCCCATATTTTTGTGTAGGCACAGACACAGGTTGCACAAGATCAAAAGAGTCAATAAGATTTAAAAAGTCCTTGGTCCGTCAATGGCAGTGAATGAGTCAATGGGTTTAACTCATTCACTGCCAATGGCTGGCAGTGAATGAGTTAAACGAACCATATTTGTCTCTTATATATAACACATCTGTATATACACTGTCAAAGATACTTGTCTTTGAGTGAAGATTTAAGGTGATAGGAAACATAAATAACTGCAACTTGAATCTTTACTGAAGCTCAGTATTTGACAGAGATTCATGTTCACTGCTGTAATAACTAATAATGATAAATACTAACTATAATATTGGCCATATTATATTTACATTACCAAAGTGAGATGACTTTAGTCTCATGAACAACATTAGCTAATTGTTATTTACTAGCTAATCCTAAAATGACTGTTCAGTACCAGAGATGGGCAGTAACGCGTTACTTGTAACGCGTTACTGTAATCCGATTACTTTTTTCAAGTAACGAGTAAAGTAAGGGATTACTATTGCAAAAACGGTAATTAGATTACCTTTACTTTCCCGTAGGAACGCTGCGTTACTGCGTTACTAAAACCGTGATTTTTTTGCGAGAATGTCTCATGTAAGCAAGTGCTACGTTCGTGATAACAGCTGTGTGCAGCTCAACAGTGGATCATATATCCAGTACGGAGAGAGTATGAGCGTGCAGCGTTTAAAGCGTGGAAGTACTGACCTTACTTTACGTTTGATTCCATAAAAAGTGACAAAAACATTAGCGTCCATTAGCGTTGTGCGTGGGAAGAAAACTTCTTTTTACAGCGGAAAAAACCCCCCTAACCTTCCAAGCAAGCTCTGTGTGCTACCACGTAATGGGAAATTCACAGAGAAACTGCCGTATCCTTCCACTGACCGCTGCAGCACACCTGCACCAGGGTAAACCTCCGCCTACCCTACTCCTACTTTACAGGTGAAAACAGAGCAACGGGACCGCTGAGTCTTTGATTTTATTTATTTTCTGCTGTGTTTTACTTGCATCTATTTGAAAGACTGAGTGTAAACACAAAAAAAAAAAAAATTATGTGCTGGAATGTGCAGAAAATAGGTTTAAATGTTAAACAAATTTCTTCCAGTCAGTGAATGTTGCATATAATTACATTTTTGCTTGATGCATAAAGTTTAAAGATTAAAACTAATAAAACAAGTTTTAAAAAGAGACTTTTCCATTTGATTACATTTTGTATGATGGATTATGCAGAAAAAGTAGAATTGGGCTTTTTTGCCTGTCCCGTTTGGCTCTTTTGCCATCAGAATTGTTGTCTAAAGGCAAACAAAGATGCCCAACGGATTTACTTTACCAAATTGACCATCCCAGCCCCAGGCTGAGAGATCTATCGCTTTATCACCTATTCAGGTTGTAAATCGTGTTTTTAAAAAGTAACTAAGTAATTAATTACTTTTGAAAATAAGTAATCAGTAAAGTAACGGGATTACTTTTGGGGGGGAAGTAATCAGTAATTAGTTACTGATTACTTTTTTCAAGTAACTTGACCAACACTGTTCAGTACAGAAATGAAGCCCAACAATCATGTTTTTACAGTCCTGTGGTCTCAGCCTCAGAAGCTTATCAAATCACACAAAGCTCATATAAAAACAAACAAATGGACAAAAGATTGTGAACGCGATGGAGGCTAGACCATCCCATTTCGCATGCCTTAGCGGGCTTTGAGTACGCGGCCCTTGTGGACCGTTAAGGCTGCGTACTTTAAGGCTGCAGACCCTGAATTGGGATACAGCCTGTTTTACTTTGAAAGCGTTCACAGCCTTTTCTTTGGCAGCGGTGTGTCTTATGGTGAAGGAGCAGAGCGGAAGTCACGTGTCTCTGTTTTCTCTGCGGCTCACTTTAGCCTCAGCGGCTAACTGACCTGCAGGCTGACCGTCGGCCAGAGTGCCGCCGAGCAAGCAGCTCAGTGTGCCGGTGAGTATACCGCGTGGGACGCCGTGTAAAATTCACGGAGAGAACTTCAGGGTCACAGCGAGCTGCTAACGCTACTCTCAGCCTCCGTGCTCGGCTAGCGGGGCCAAGAGAGCGGCTTCCATTATCGGACACTGTGCTGCTGTGGCTCGCGTTGGGAGCCGCTGCACCTCCTGCTGCTGAAGCCCAGAGAGCCGCACGGACAGATGGAGCCTCTGTGAAGCAGTAGGATGACTAAAGGTGAGCTCGGGTCAGTTGCTTCTCACTGTGCGCGCGTGTGTGCGCATAGTCTCTAACAGGTGAGCTGAAGCCGAACTTTCAGTGTGGAGGAGTGTGTGTTTGAGCCCCTTAAATCAGAGGATTTCTGAATGTACTCTGGTCGGAGCTGCTCTTCTGTCTGTGTCAGTCACGAGTTCAGGTGAATGATTGAGCTGCCGACACAGGACACCTGTCCTCAGCAGCAGTTCCAGGTTACTCATTGAAAATTGATTAACCTTGTGATCAGTCGACCTGAGAGCTGATTGGAGGTTCAGGCTGTGACCTCTGACCCCCAGTGTTGGCCAAGTTACTTTGAAAAAGTAATTAATTATAGTTACTAGTTACTACTTCAAAAAGGTAACTGAGGTAGTAACTGAGTTACAAGATTCTAAAAGTAATTAATTACTTGAAAAGTAACTATTGCGTTACTTAAATTTTTATTTTATTATTTTTTGTAACCTCTGGGATCCAGGGTATAATTGGACATTTTAACTACTTTTGATGTTTCCTCTACATTTCACCTTTAAAAACGATTTACTTTGCCTCGTTTGGTATCATCCTTTTCAGCACTGCCTCACGTGTCTGAATTTACAGTCATGTTTTCATTCTGACATACTGTATTAACACAATTGATCTAAAATCAGACAGAAAACACAAAATCAGAGTAGAAAAAGTGATATTTTTTCTGTAACAAATTCAAATTCAAATTTTATTTGTCACGTACACAGTCATACACAGTACGATATGTAGTGAAATGCTTGGACAACTGCTCGTGACCTAAAGAAAACAAAAAAGGAAAAGGCTATGAATAAGATAGGAAATAAATATGAAAAATTAAAAAGGGTAAATTTAACTAGGAAGGAATAAAATATAAATTAAGGTTAAAAATGAAATAACTGTACAACACAAATTAGAATGAAGGGTAAATTTAACTGGGAAGAATAAGATAAAATATATAAATTAAAGTTGAAAATAAAATAACTGTACAACAAAATACACAATATAGAACTATATAAGAATGTATGAAGAAATCTAAATCTAAATAAATATATACACAATAACAGCAGCTGTACAAGTATTAACTGGAAATGAAGAATATAGTGACCAGTGTTGTGCAAAACCAAAGTCCAGAAAGTCCAGTGTGTGTGTAAGAACCATATGTGTGGGTCAGTACTGTGTGGTGGTGTGATTGAGAGACCGTATCGCCTGCGGGAAGAAGCTCCTCCTCAGTCTCTCTGTGTTGGTCTTCAGGGAGCGGAATCGCTTTCCTGACCTCAACAGAGAGAACAGTCTGTTGTTGGGATGGCTGAGGTCCTTCACCATCTTCCTGGCCTTGGTCCAGCACCGCCTGCTGTAGATTGAGTGCAGGTCAGGGAGCTCGGAGCGGATGGTGCGCTCAGCTGACCGCACAACCCTCTGTAGAGCTCGTCTGTCCTGCATGGTGCTGTTCCCGAACCAGGTTGAGATGTTTCCCGCCAGGATGCTCTCTATGGTGCACGAGTAAAAGTTCCTGAGCACCTTGGAGGGCAGTTGGAAGTCTCTCAAGCGTCTGAGGTGGTAGAGACGCTGACGGGCCTTTTTCACCACGGTGTTGATGTGACAGGACCATGACAGGTCCTGCGTGATGTGAACTCCGAGGTATTTGAAGCTGTCCACTCTCTCCACTGGGCACTCGTTGATGACGGGGGTCTGGTAGTTCCTCTCCTGCTTAGTGCTGAAGTCCACTATCAGCTCCTTTGTCTTACTGACGTTTAGAAGGAGGTTGTTCCTCTGGCACCAGTTCTCCAGATTCCTAATCTCCTTCAGGTAGGCCGTCTCGTTGTTATCAGAGATCAGGCCCACCACGACGGTGTCGTCAGCAAACTTGATGATGGTGGTGGAGCTGGTAGTGGTCACACAGTCATATGTGTATATGTGACAACCACAAACATGTTTAATGAATCATATTTCATAACTTTAAATGCAAATATAAATTGTCAATTTTAAAATCATACGCACAAGTTATTTGCAGCCATTTACCTTTTTTTTTTAATAACCATTTCAAACTTTTTACAGAACAATCAGTTGTTCTGCATTCAATAACATGCCACACAAATTATGTGACTTACATTACAATGTGACTGCTGTGATTAAAGCATCTTTCTTTCAGCTTAACGAGTGAACCGTCAGCTCGTTCAAACACACGTTAAAGTCCGTTTGGCTCGACACCACCGAACAGAGGCAGCAATATAACACAGCTAACATTAACAGTGCAGTGGATCCTGCTTGTGCCGTCATATTCAGGACTGCAAACCGAGCAGCATCACTGACTTTCAGCTTGTTGTGTTTGTGGATATATGACTGACTTTAATTATCCACAAAATCATCACATTCTCTGTCAGATTAAGGTCGACTATTGAACGGCGTATATTTTAAAGTAAAGGCTTTAAAACCAAGTTAGTACAAACGTCACTAATGTCACATAACTTTGCCGGCATGTGGCCAACAGTCATGTTTTAATGATCTTCATTATTAAACATTTGCGCATAAATAAGTGACATCATATTCAGTACTTATTTTTAAAAGTTTGCTCTTCGGCCGCTCTGCTTCAGCCATCCGCCGTTTTTTTCCGAACAAAATGTCCACACCCACCGCCGCGCTATGAATTGTGGGATATATGGTACCCCGAAGTGTACACCGGGCCACACTTCTAATTTGGGCAAATGAAGGGTGCATTTGTCGACCGCATTTGGAGTACACTTTGTATTGGGACACTCTTCGTCGCATCGCTGTGACGTAATCGTTCTCCACATGCACACTACAAAGCGTGCGGTCGCTGGATTGGGACACAGTCTGTGACTGATGAACTCTCTCTTTGTCTCACTACAGTGTAATGTAAGGCCATGCTTGCTCGCCCGCCATGACCACTGTCACGCTGCGGTACTTCTGTTATGGCTGCCTCGTCACCTCGGCCACCTGGTCCTTCCTGCTCTTCCTGTATTTTTCCATGGGGGCGGAGCCTGACCGTGGCAGGACTCCCATGAGGCACCTCGGGCAGCCAATCACTGGAGGTGTGGCCGATCGTAGAGGGGGGCGTCGGCCTCTGCTGCCAAGTAATGGAGTGGAGCTTTCACCAGAGATGGGTGAGTGCCCGTGGTGCGTTCAGGTACTGCTGGGAGAGCGGCAGTGATGGGTGGAGTAAGGGGTGGGGCCTGAGAGCGTGTCAGTGATGACCTGTTTTTAGAGTCTTTGTAAACCAGAGGTCTGTCAGACTAAATGAATGATAACTGGCAAATGGGGGCAGGGCCAAGTCTCTGATGATGTCACGATTAACACCTCAGTGTGTTCAAGGTTCTTTACTTGTCACATGCATAGTTATACAAGTGTAACACACAGCGAAATGTAACCTGACACGCTCCTCAACTTGTGCAAAAATGGGGGGGTAGAGGAAGAACATTTTTTATATATATATATATATAGATATATATATATATATATATATATATATATATATATATATATATATATATATATATATATATATATATATATATATATATATTACACACATACATTAGGTGAATGTGCAGCAGTAGCAGCAAGCAGGTGAATTCTGTACATTAAGTGAGTTAAATGAGAATAGACGATCTGACTATTTTACAGAATAGACAATATAAACATATTTAAAATTAAAGGAATTAAATTAAAGGTGTGTGTGTGAGAGTGTGTGTGTGTGTGTGTGTGTGTGTGTGTGTGTGTGTGTGTGTGTGTGAGAGTGTGTGAGAGAGATGATGTGATGTGTCAGCCTCTGTGTCCGTCTGCAGGGATGATCTTCAACGAGGCGGATCAAGAGGTTCGGGACAGCGGCTACCACCGTCACGCCTTCAACGTCCTCATCTCCAACAGGCTGGGCTTCCACCGCCAGTTGCCCGACACCAGAGACACCCAGTAAGAAGCTGATACTGGGCACACTGGGGCCTTTGTGTCTCTGTCTTCCAGTAAATCTGAGTTAACTTTGTGTTTTCTGTAGAGTGAGCTCGTTCAGGTGTAACGACCATAAAAACGTGAAGCGCCCTGTAGCAGCGTGCAGGTGTCGGCGGTGACCCGGCGGTTGTTCTGAGGTCACTGTCCGGATCACCTGAAGCCGACTGTAGTCACGTGTACCTGCAACTCGCTGTGGCGTCGTGCGATGTGTAGGCGAGCCCTGTTGTTTACCCATGATGCCTCTCTCTCAGGTGTCGGGAGAAGTCCTATCCTGTGGCTCTACCTTCTGCCAGCGTCGTAATCTGTTTCTTCAACGAGGCGCTCTCCGCCCTGCTCAGGACCGTGCACAGCGTGCTGGACCGCACGCCGCCCTACCTGCTGCACGAGATCATCCTGGTGGACGACCACAGCGAGCTGGGTAATCGCGAACCAGTTGCTGCAATTCGATTGGTGCGGGGCTTGGCCCGTGGCTCATGGCGGATTTTTGTTTGTGTGCAGAGGAGCTGAAGGACGAGCTGGACCGCTACGTCAGGGCGGAGTTTCAGGGAAAAGTCCATCTAGTGAGGAACCAGAGGAGGGAAGGACTCATCAGAGGACGCATGATTGGAGCCTCACACGCTACAGGTGCCTCCTCGTCACCTGCTTTCCTTGCTCTGTTCTTGTTTCCTGGAGGACGAAGAACCCTCCTTTACCTCTTTAGGCCTCTCTCTTAGGGCTGAACGATATATCGCATTTGCGATAATATCGCGACATGATCAAGTGCAATTTTCTAACCGCAAAGTAGAGCTGGGCGATAGAACGATAACGATATGTATCGCGATATAACTTTTACTCGATAGAGAAATTAAGCTATCGCGATAGACTTCGCTGCTCTTGTCCTCTTAATAAAAAAAAAAAAAAAAAGGTCAGCCAATCCAAATTAAGTAGCGCAGAGCCGAACCAATCACAGCCGCAGTGTCACGTCGCGTGACTTGTTACGTACAGCACAAGTGCCAAGCCACACATGTGTTTGTTTGGGAAGCAGCCAGCGGGTAATGGAGCCAGCGCGTAATGGAGGAAATGAGTGTGCCGACTAGAAAAATCAACCGAGCGTGACCGAAGAGAAAACAGATGATGGTTCCAATGCCGGAGAGATTGTCGAACGGAAGAGCCATAGAAGCTCCGTAGTGTGAAGGTATTTCAGCTATTTCAAGTCTGACAAAAAACAGAGTAGCGTGCACTGTAAATGTGCCGAAAGCAAGTCTGGAAATACAATAAACTGGTGCATGCGTCACACTGCGCGCCACGTTATTGTTTCGGTGAAATGAATTTCTACAATACTGTTAATTCTACTCTCTGCAGTGTTTAAATGCTTACATATACACACAGTTACTGTCCCTCCACACATACGACTCGGTTCTGCTTCTATGCCCCAGCTTTGTTTACTTTTTCCCACCGAGGCTTCTAGACTTCTGATTGGCCAACATTTCTGCACGGTTAGGAATCTAGCGCCACCTGCTGCTTTGGCATGTTCATAGCAGCGTTTTCCTTCATTTCTGCCTTTATGTGTGGACGGGATTATTTTTTAAAACGGAAACGGAAAATCTCCGTTTTCAAAAATACCCGTGTACGTGTGGACGTAGCCTCAGTCTCTGACTGGAAGCGCTAATTCGTCATTCGGCTTTTGTCAGACTAAAGTAACTGTTAAAACTGTTTGAAAAGCTCAGCTATACAACAAGGAGAGATTGAGAATTTCCTTTTAGTTCTCAGTTTATTTGATATTGACAAAAGTTAGTCAGTTTTGTCTGTTCTTCTGTAAAACAAACTAAGATTTATTTTTAGAATTAATATTTTGTTTCTAAGTGGAATTGACAGTTTAGTCTGTTTCGTTTGTTCTATTTTGAAACTTAAACGCTTTAGCGGCTGCCTTTTGTGTAGTTTGCAATATTTGCCTTTATTTATCTGAAAAAGTCTCATGTTCCTTAAGTACATCTACCCTGTTGAACTTATTATGGGAAATAAATATTTAAATAAAAACAAGCTGCTGATTATTTCACATTTTACTTGTGAGCAACGGCACATTTAAATCTTACAAATATAGTTATTTGGCTTATATCGTGATAGATATCGTTATCGCCTGAAATGAAAAAAACATATCGTGATATGAAAAAATCTCATATCGCCCAGCTCTACCGCAAAGGCTGCGATTATACTCTGGACATGTCCAAATTCATGGGCTGCATCCTCCTGAGGCCGCATTTGTAGACCGATTACGTCACAGCGACGCGCCGAAGGCTGTCCAAATTACTACCATATCCCAGAATTCATAGCGCGGCCCAGCCAAACTCCAGTTTCCAACAATGGCGGCCGCTACTAAGTTTTAAAATTACTCATACTAATCTTTCTGGGTCACAAAATAAACTTTTAAAATATTTTCAGGCGAGAAAGTAGCTGTGTAAACATCAAATATCTGCTCGGTTTATCAAGATATCCCATATTTGCAAAAGTGCTTCGACGTTTTCAGAGGCGTCTGCTACCCACCAGCTCGACAGCTAGCCGGGAGCTCGAGGGTTACTGATGCGGCCGAGAACGGCACAACTCCCGGCACATCATTTTCAGATCACCGCGGAGTTTCGCTGCTCGGGTTAAACGTAATATATAAGTCACTTAGACAACCTAAAAATGTTATTGTTGGGCTTTTTTCAGTGTTTTGTTTGTTCGTGAGTAAATCGGTTTGGCTGAGATTAAAGTTATTAGATTAGATAAAATAAAACTTTATTAATCCCCCGGGTGGGTTCCTCCTTGGTTTTCACACAGCTGACTAAACGTCAAACAGAAAACTTATTAAACAGAAGTATGAGACAGTCGAGAATTTACACCAGTGTCTGGTTATATTTTAGATAGCAAGAAGCAGACGGCCGAGTTTATTAAACTCCACCGAGACAGCGGTGACGCTAATCAGAACTAGACCGTCCAATTTCACGCCTTTAAACTTTAAAGGCGTGTTTGTGTGTGTGTTTATACAATTGCTATTATGTTTGCACTTTATGTGTAATGTTACTGACTGCAGAGATCAGTAAGATGTGTGTATTTTTTATTTATTAGTTTTATTTATTTAATATTATTTTTTAATTGAATGACTGTCTAGTAGTTCACA
Organism: Rhamphochromis longiceps; assembly: GCF_057381845.1. Classification (NCBI taxonomy): domain Eukaryota; kingdom Metazoa; phylum Chordata; class Actinopteri; order Cichliformes; family Cichlidae; genus Rhamphochromis; species Rhamphochromis longiceps. The sequence goes on from NC_140565.1 coordinate 36,750,724, forward strand.
GATGTCGAAAAACTGAGTGTGGTAAAGCCACTGATTTTGTTTATGTATATTTCTGCAATCTGCACATTGTACTGACTTTCATTTTAATGTTTACACCAGGGTTCCTTGTCAGCACTTTATGCTCAGATGTTTGTAAGCTAAAAATAAACTATTGTGTATGTTCAAATATACTGTTGTGATTGAAGAAGTTAAATAAAAATGTCAGTCATCAATTCATGCATCACCTCATGTCATCATAACAGAGGTCTGTCTTCCAGGAAAGAACAGTTTAAAATTAATGTAATATAGTATTGGCCATACTATATGATGTATTGCTTGTCTTTGTTTAATAATACAGAAGACAAAGACCTTAAAAAATAATCGCATATCGCATCGCAATTGCAATATTGGGGCAAAAAATCGCAATTAGATTATTTTCCATAATCGTTCAGCCCTACTCTCTCTCTTCCTCCAATAACCGTATGAAAGCCAGAGTCTGGTGTTGTATGCGCACAGGTCTGTGCACAAGTCTCGAGCCTCCCCTCATATTTTTAAATGAGAAAAATGTGCAGCGATTTATTGAAACGTGTAAACGTGCGTGTAAATCAGTCAGAATCAACGTCTGCACATACACGTGTAAAACCAGTGTTTGGGGACGGAGCGTCATCCTTCTGAGCAGCTCTGTGTCATCTCTGGACCCTCAGGAATAGTTCGCCGAGCTTCCTGAAGGATGCTCCGGAACAAGGAAAAGCAGCCAAAGATGAGAAAGAGCTCCAGAAAGCCAGAGATCTGTTGCTCAAGAGCACTTCAAAAATACAGGAAAACTATAAGGAAATGACAGGCGGCTCAAGACTTTTGCACAGCTCTGTAACCATGTGGACAGAAGTATTTGGTCTCACCTGTTAAGCTTTGAATTCAGTGTTCAGTGTTTTTAGGAGCCTTCACAAGCCTCTGAGGGGGCGGGGCCTTCTGATCAGGTTAGGTCAGATCGCAGTCTGATTCACCTGTGTGCGCGTCCAGGTGAGGTGCTCGTGTTCCTGGACAGCCACTGCGAGGTGAACCAGGCATGGCTGCAGCCGCTGCTGGCGCCCATCCAGAAGGACCGCCGCACTGTCGTCTGCCCCGTCATCGACATCATCTCCGCCGACACGCTCGCCTACTCGCCCTCCCCCATCGTCAGGGGCGGCTTCAACTGGGGGCTGCACTTCAAGTGGGACCCCGTGCCCCCCTCCGAGCTCCGCGGGCCTGAGGGAGCTTCCGGACCCATCAGGTGATGTCTTAACAGCCTCGAGGTACAGTTTTGGTCTGACCTCTAACTCCTCCCCCCTTGCTCTGCTCCCCCTCAGGTCCCCCACCATGGCAGGCGGGCTGTTCGCTATGAACAGGAAGTACTTTAACGAGCTCGGCCAATACGACGCCGGCATGGACATCTGGGGGGGAGAGAACCTGGAAATCTCCTTCAGGGTGAGACTCTGTTTTACTGACGGTCAGTGAAGGGGTCATTAAAGGAGCAGTCGCACATTTCTCTCAGTTAGCAGTTAGCTTAGCGCATAGAGAGGAAGTGGTGGGAAGAGGGGAGAGCAGCTGCTGCTACACCTTCTCGCTGTCTCGCTCAGATCTGGATGTGCGGTGGTCAGCTCTTCATCATCCCGTGCTCCAGGGTTGGCCATATCTTCAGGAAACGGCGGCCCTATGGCTCGCCGGGCGGCCATGACACCATGGCCCATAATTCCCTGCGGCTGGCACACGTGTGGATGGACGGGTACAAGGTAAACACACACACAAACACGTGCACACTCTCTGGATGCCGGCACGGTGGCCTCATTTCCTGTGCCTCTCTCATCCAATCAGGAGCAGTATCTCTCTTTGCGTCCAGAGCTGCGCAACCGGAGTTACGGCGACATCGGCGAGCGCGTGGCGTTGAGGAAGCGGCTGCAGTGCCACTCATTCAGCTGGTACCTGGACACAGTCTACCCTGAGATGCAGACCGCCGCCAACGGCAACAAGCAGCAGCCGCTGTTCATCAACAAGGGCCTGAAGCGGCCCAAAGTCCTGCAGCGAGGACGGGTACCTTAACTCACCACACGTTCGTGTCTGCCCCCTGTCACATGAACTACCTTCATGTTTCCGTCCTCTGTGTCCGCCATCTTCCAGCTACGGAACCTCGCCATCGGACGCTGTCTGGTAGCCCAGGGCCGGGTCAGTCAGAAGGGCGGCGCCGTCGTTCTGCGACCGTGTGACCCCCAAGACCCCGAGCAGGTGAGCCGATCACATGACCACACGCAACATCGGTTTACCGAATCACCGCAGAGATTTGTGATTCCTGGTGGCGGCACGGGCGGAGCTAAAGTACACGTTTACACAAACGTAAAATATAGATGTAACCATGGTAACATCTTCACAGCAGACGTGACAGTAAAGGCTCGCAGTCATTGGCTAACGACCTATGATTGACGAGTCATTAGCCAATGAAAAGCCTCTGTGACTCCAATGATGTTTCAAAGCCCAGAGGTCAGCTGAAGGTTGTTTCTCACACACCTCTATCCAATCAGGCTTCGAGTCTTTGCTGGGCTCCGCCCCTGAAGATGCGGACTGTCCCGACCTGCACGTCACGGCTTCATAAACGAGTCAGCGACTTCGCTGACCGCACGTTTTTAATAAACACAATTGTTTATCACAATAAAAGCGTCTGTCTTCACCGTGACCTTTAACCTTTAACCCTTTACGTGTGCAGGACTGGGCGTACGACGAGGAGGGTCAGCTGATCCTGGCAGGTCTGCTGTGTCTGGACGTGTCAGAGGTCAGGACCTTTGACCCCCCGAGGCTGATGAAGTGTCACGGCTCGGGGGGGTCGCAGCAGTGGAGCCTGGGGGTGAGACACACAGTCCTCACAGTGTGGGTGGGGTTTACTGTCATCAGGAGGAGGAGTCAGTGTCACGTGTCCTTCTGTGTTTCCTGTAGAAGTCCAACCGGATCTACCAGGTCTCTGTCGGTCAGTGTCTTGCAGCTGTCTCCCAGCCAATAGGACAGAAAGGTTACGTCTCCATGGCGATATGCGATGGCTCGCAGACACAGCAGTGGCAGCTGGAGGCCTGAGGAGGACGCCGCGGTGCCGTGGATGGAATGATCTCCGATTCTCACCTGCTCATTTAATGTTTCGTGTTTTTCATTTTAAGTTTGATGTTTCAGTCGCAGAAGAACTTCGCCACGCCGGACGCCATGCCCAGGCACGCCTGGAACTTCTTCAAGGTCCTTTTAAGGACCTGGAAAGTCCTGGAGTCTGGCGACTGATTTAATCTGATCAGTGATCTGATGTTTACTTGGTCTGGCTTCATCATGTGACCTCTGAGGCATCTCCGTCCTCAGAGAAGCACTGCAGGCTTTTCTGTAGGGTTTTTATCGTGTTCACACAGGAAGTGCTTCTAAAGCAGCGACAGCACTTCCCGTCCTCCTCAGGTCAAAGGTTGCTGTAAGTCCAAAAGTTTTGCTTCAGAGGGCCGTTAGCTGCAGAGAGCTGGAATAAAACCGAACACTCACTCACTGAAGGACTCGGAGCGTCGCCACTGCTCTCGTGTCTCCCCGTGGAACCCTGATGATGCTGACCCGCTGCTCATGCACCAGAACCATATCTGCAGTTATTTCTAATGAGGAGCTTCCTCAATGAAGTTGGTGCGAGCATGCACGTGAGATCAGTTCTGATGCCACCGATGATAGGAAGGAAGGCGGAGCTTACTTACCGTCAGGGTAATCCACAGTGGGCGTCGCAGCCAATTTCCTCGAGCCGGTTGTTCCCCCAGAACACGAAGTGCCGCTATGCTGTCACAGAGGCGCCTCGCTCGTTATCCTTCGTTAACCGTGAAGGTCAGAATGTTGTAAATGTGAGTTTGTAGAATAAAAAGTGAGGATGTGAACCTTTATTTTTAAATTTTGACTGTTTGAAATCTACAGCTACAGGAGAAATATCCGTGAATGTGCAGATTAATATTTATACAAATTTACTGAAATGTTACTGTTTGTTTGATTAAACCTGCCACTGCTCAACTGCGCCCTCTAGAGTCACACGCTGAGAGCTGCGTTTCAGTGACATCTAGTGGCCAAACGTGAGACAGCAGCAGGGTGTGATTGGTTAGTGTGAATGATGTAAACACAGTTCAGTGAAGACGGCCCGCTGGCTCAGCTCGTTCTGCAGTAGCTGGGAGGAGGCATGCACATAACATGGCCGATGGCGTAAACACCCATCGTAGCAGCTGCAGTGTTGTCAATGGTGAGCTCGGGCTGCGAGGTCACCATTGACAACCAAACTGCTTTTGGGTCTTGACGGAGGCGGTCGCACTTTCTCCTTCTCCCTCTCCCTCTCACTTATCTTTCCTGCTTGGCTTCTCATGTCTTTTGTATAGTCTCGCTTATTCTCTAACCCTAAGAGAGTCTCCCAGACTTGTTCTCTAAAAACCTAAAGAATTATGGATTTGATCAACTGGTCCCTGAATGCAATTGACACCCTCGACGAGAAGCCTGGGTTCGGGAGAGCCCGTGACAAGACATTGAAGACACCTTTTTGGAACCATGATAACAGGGTTCTTGCTGATTGGCCCCGGCTTATTGAAGGATAAAGAAAGCGGAAACGGCTGTTCAAATCCCCACAAGGCTGCCTGCTTTGTTGATTGGAAAGATGGAGCGAGCTGTGGCTTCTCAGAATGGGCTCATCAGGTGCAGCACGAATGACATCTTGGAGAAGTTTGGGCTGCTGTGAGTACTGAGACCGACTGACAACATCTGACAACATCTCGGAGAGGCTCACGGCTGTCGTGAACACTCATGCCCTATGAGCAAAATGGATAACATCTCGGCATGGATGGATAACATCGTGGAGAGGCTCACGGCTCCAGACTTGTGACCAGTGACGGACATTAGACAACTGTAAAATTTGAAGCAGTTTGTTCGCACTAACCAAAACAGCTACCATCTTCATTTCATGTGGCGCCAGTTGGATGCTCAAAGCAAAAGCTGACGGGAATAACAATTCTCCCTTAGATAACAAGACTGTGTTATGACTTTCTCCCTCCTCATTTAAGGCCACCCGCATCGACCGAAGACTGACTTTTGCCTAATCGGGTGAAGGGACACTTTCTCTTGGTTGAACACACACACATACGCATGTACACTGACACAGACCTACACTCACCCCCTCCAAACGCCTTCGAAGCTCATGTCTTCTATGTTGTGAGATGTGATGATTCATGTGCTGAGGTGTTTTTTTGTTTTTTTTTCTGTTCTCAAACTGATCTCCCTGTTGGAGGTCAGTCTAGGGGAGTTATTTTTGTCTCCTTGTCTTTCCTCATGTTGTGCATTTTCCATTGTTATACCTCTCTGACCTGTCTTCCCCATGTGATGTTTGTGTAATGTATGTAAGGTCAGAAGGGTAAGATGGCGCTGGCAATGGTCGGCAGCCTTAACAACAAATTTCCCATGTGTGGGACTAATAAAGGTATCTTAAATGACTGTAAATGATCCTGAAAAAGTCTTGTGCTCATCTGGACGTCTTCAGTGGGACGCGTGTCGTCATCAGCTGACTCCGTCAGTCTCAGCTGACTGCAGCTCTCCGACCTTTAACCTTAAACACTGGCCCATGTGTCGGTTTACAGTAAATGTGCCCATAGTCTATGAAGGCTAACCTCTGTGCGTCTGTGCCCAAAATAACCGTCGTGCAGCTCTAACAGTGCGAGTCATCAAAGGGAAACTCACGGAGAAGTCAAACTTAGCTGGAGGACTGTAGGGTCCTCGTCCCCCACAGTGATACACGGCGAGGGGACCGCCGCTGTGAAATGTTACAGGCGTCGTTTGAATCCGAGCAGCTCGCAGGAAAACATCCAAAGGTGGGGTTTACAAAAAAATATGAGCATCATAACTTTTAAGTTTCAGAACAGAAACCGCGCCATCCTCCTCTCCAAGGCTTTCATGTGTGATAATAATAACATGTTTTATTTGAGGATACCTTTCAGAAACCCATGGTCACCTTACAAATATAGGCCGTTTACCATTTTACAAAGAACAAAATTAATAAAAGGAGCATTAGTCATAAAATGCATAAAATAAGTTAAAATTGCAAAACAGAACTTGACAACAGATTAAAATCAGCACTAAAGCGAATAAGCCAGTTTGAACAGATGTGTTTTGAGCTGTGACTTAAATGCGGGAAGAGAGTCTATATTTCTTATAGAGAGTTCCAGAGCCGAGGTGCAGAGCGACTGAAGGCTCTGTGTCCCATAGTGATGAGATGAGCGGAAGGAACAGTAAGATGAACAGCAGATGAGGATCTGAGAGGGCGGGAGACAGTGGTGATATGGAGCAGGTCACACAAATAGGAAGGAGCAGATTTATGGATACACTTATACGTGAGAAGTAAGATTTTAAAGTTTATCCTGGCTTTTATAGGCAACCAGCGAAGCTGCTGAAGAACTGTTGTAATATGACGGAGTGCAAGTTATGACCCGAGCTGCAGAGTTTTGAAGAAGTTGGAGTTTATGAAGGAACCTTTTAGGCAGACCAAATAGGAGGGAACTGTAGTAATCAATACGGGACGTAATAAGACTATGGACAAGGATGGCAGCAGCATGGGGAGGAAGGAAGTGATGGAGTCGGTTAATATTACGTAAGTGGAAGTATGCAGACCGTGTTATGTAATTAATGTGAGACTGGAATGAAAGAGTACTGTCAAGTAAGACACCCAAACTTTTAACCTGAGTGGAGGGGAAAACAGGATAGAGACTTGAAGAGTGTGATTTAAATTGGATAAACTGAGTGCCGTCTGAGAGATATGAGGTGAACCAGGCAACGGGGGTGTGACTAATGCCAATGGATGCTAACCGGTTCAGGAGAATATTGTGAGAAATGGTATCAAACGCCGCACTAAGATCAAGAAGGATGAAGATGGATAGGAGACCAGAATCAACTGCCATCAGAAGGTCATTGGTAATCCTTAACAAAACAGTTTCTGTGCTATGATTGGGGCGGAAACCAGATTGAAATTGTTCATAGAGGTTATTGCATTGCTACTGCATTTCGTTGCCCTGTACCTGTGCATGTGCAATGACAATAAAGTTGAATTCTATTCTAATTCTATTCTATTATGGTTACTTTTTCAAGAATTTTTGAAATAACCCCTCATCCCACTCCTTTCCAGACTCAAGGCAAAATTTCCGCATCATAGATTTCAATGTCTGATGAAACCGCTCGAGCGCACCTTGCGACTCCGGATGATAGGCACTAGATTTCTGATGTTTAATGCCAAGTGATTGCAAAACTTGAGCAAAAATCTTAAACATGACATTAGAGCCTTGGTCGGTTTGGACCGCTTTTGGTAACCCGAAAGTAGAAAAGAAGTTCACCAACGCCTTAACAACTGGTTTAACCTTAAGGGTGCGCAATGGAATTGCCTCGGGAAAACGTGTAGCAACGCACATCAAAGTCAAGAGGTACTGGTGGCCCGATTTTGTTTTAAGAAGTGGACCAACGCAGTCGATGAGTATGTGTTCAAAAGGTTCCCCTAAAACTGGAATAGGGTGTAATGGAGCGGGTGGAATGACTTGGTTAGGCTTACCACTAATCTGACAGGTGTGACGAGAACGACAATACTTAGCAACGTCATTCTTCAATCCTGGCCAAAAGAAATGACGCAGAATGCGGTGGTAGGTTTTTCTAATACCTAAATGTCCAGAAAAGCTGTCATGGGCAAGACTAAGAACTTTGTGTCGGTACTGTTGAGGCACCAGAACCTGCTGAAACACATTCCAGCCCAGATCACCAGCTGTAGGCGGATACCAGGTACGCATCAACACATCATCCTCAACACTATAAACACGAGGATACTGGTCACTAGAGTTGGCAGCTGAAAAACAACCCACAAGAGTCGGGTCACTGTGTTGTGCCAAAACAAAATCCTTTTTGTTAACTCCCAAAGGCAGTTGAGATGTCACTGATGGGCTAATAGACAGCATCGCCTCAGAGTCGCCCGTCAGCGGGTCACAGGTTTTAGATCCAGACTCCGGCTCACCACCAGCGCAGAGAAAAGAATCAGACAAATCAACATCACCATACTTGCACTTGTGCGCGCGAGTTACAGCGCAGGCAGGAAAAACAGAGGGGGAGCGCTCAGCGGCAGGGTCAGATAACAAAGTATCAGGCACAGGATTCTCAACCACTCTCGGGATAGAAAACACTTTCCCGTTCGCTAAGTCATTCCCCAGAATCATTGCAACTCCGGGCACTGGCAACTGATCGCGCCCGAAACGAGCGTCGATTGAAGAAACACATTGTGTAGTGGTACTAATTTGCATTGCAACAACAGACTCCAGACATCCTTTGGCCATTTTAAAGTGGTTGCGATGCGCTCAAAAGCAGTGGAATCAACTCATCAACAAATAGGAATCAACCTCTCCCTCCCTAAAAGGAGGTACCAAAACAACCTGCTTGCTAGCGTTAAACTGGTCTACGATGGAAGTGTCGGGGAGTGTACTTACACGGACGGGAACAGCGTCTTTCGCTTGAGAAGGATCCAGCTCCATAGCTCGTATGCGGAGATGCATGAGTTCGACTTCCTTAGCCTTAGCCTCCAGCTCCACCTCCTTCAAGCGAAGGGCAAGCTTGAGATCATCCGTCACCAAACCCGCCGCAACCTGGCCAGTCGGGTCAAATTTAGGAGATTGAACGGCGACAGGAGCTTCCACCCCCGACGTCATCCGCCCCTTGGTAGGTTTCGGGATGCCCCCAGCAGCTTCCGCCCCCACTGCCGTCTCCAAACTCCCAGACCCACTCGGCGAAGTTTTCTGCCTCCCAAACACTCCCCTGTCCACCACTTTCTCTATCAAACATTGTTTAATTTCCGCCTTCTTAGGAACATTCACATTGAATAAATTAGCCACTACTAACAAATCTGCTTTTGTGCACCGCTCCAACATTTCAATGGAGGGCTGTTGCGCAAAATCATCCATGTCAAACGACATCACGAGCAAAGCAAAAAAGAAAAACTGCAGACCACTAACCGCATCCGCGCACTCCAGACCCGCAAAACTCACGCCTACCGCATAGACGAATGAAACTCTCCGTCTTCCCACACCCTCCACAACGTTTCCCCCCACCGCAAACGCAAAAGGGAAACGAACCAATCACACGAACGAAAAGGGACGAGCCCCCATTTATGTTACGCCCCTAGTCTAGGCGTGTAGAGACGCACATAAGGGTTGGAGGAGAGAGAGACAAATCCCCGCCCTGATTCCCAAGCCAAACATCCAAAACCAGTTGTGAGTAAAAAAGGTGATTTTATTGAAGGTAATAAATAATAATAAAATGAAGCATAGCTCCAGGGTGAACCCAGGCCAAAATAATAAACAAAACCAACTAAGTCCCACCAGAGAAAACTAACTAAACCCTAAGAAAGAAACAGAACAAACAAATAACAATACTAACCCTCGCTCCCTAACCCGGAAAACAGGAGAAAACTGTTCCAAAGAAAAAGGCGGCTCACCCCTTCCGCTTCAGTCTATGGGTGCCTCAGCACTAAGTTAATACACCCGGAGCGGCTCTCACAGAGCACGCTCACACACATACACAGCAAAAGTATAGGCTGGAAACCAGGGTCAGGACCGCGTCGGCTGTCAAACTACTCCTCTCTCTCTCTCTCCGGCGGGAGCTGTCAGAGCGGCTTTTTGAACACGGTCACGTGTTCCACGGTCCAATCAGCTGCTCACTACTCTTCATTAGGGGAGGGACCTGCAAAGAGTCTTAAGCACAGTAAAGAGACACAGAACAAAACAGTCCACACAGTGTTCTTATGGCCACAGCTGTAACAATACTAAGTCCAGTTTTCTTGAATAGACGTTCGAGTTGGCGTCCTTTAGCTTTAAGGTGACGCAGGTCGGGGGTAAACCATGGTGCTGAACTGGAAAATGAGACCGTTCAATGTTTAAGGGGAGCCCACTGTGGGAGTTTGCATTAAAAGAAATAAACATATGATCAGACTGGAGAAACAATGTGGCTTTACAATGGGTGGGGGTAAGGCCACAACAACAGACCAAATCCAAGATATGACCTTTAGATGAGTAGAAAACTTTATGTACTGTAGAAGCCCAAAACTTTCCAGGCAGGAGGTAAAATCTCTGGAAAGAGGGATTTTGTCATTGTCCATATGAATATTGAAGTCACCAACAATTATCAGATTAGGAGAAAGTACAGAGAAATGAGTGAGAAGAGCAGAAAATTCATTTAAAAAATCCTTATTTGGCTTAGGTGGCGGATAAACAGTACATATAATGGTGGGGGTAGATCCGGGGAGCTGTAGTGCAATGTATTCAAATGAATGGGAGGGAGGGGCAGAGACAGTGCTTCCAGTGATGTGTTCAGGTGCTGCTGGACAAAGAGCCTGACAAGATGATTGTCTTAATCAGGGGTGTCCAACTCCAGGCCTCGAGGGCCAGTGTCCTGCAGGTTTTAGATGTGCCCCTCATCCAGCTGATTTAAATGGCTAAATGAAAGCTCTCCAGAGGCCTGGTAATGAACTAATGATGTGACTCAGGTGTGCTGACCCAGGGTGAGATCTAAAACCTGCAGGACACTGGCCCTCGAGGCCTGGAGTTGGACACCCCTGTCCTAAAGCAAAGGCAGGGTCTGGGTGGTCCTTGAGGTGGTCGTTACTGCTGCACCTCAAACCCGACACAGGAGCACGCCGGCTCCACCAGGAAGCCGACAGACCGCAACACAGTATGTGCCTAAGCTAGGGTGACCAACAGTCCTCTTCTTTTGCACTTGTTGACTTGTAAAAGCCTGTATGACACTTTTTATTTCACCATTTTTTAACAGCACATAGAAGGCATCGTTTAAATATGTTAACGTTTTCTTTAAGCAAACAGTATTATTAAAGTTCTTCATGACTGGGCCAAGTGTCCTCTTTTTTGGAAATCAAAATATGGTCACCCTAGCCTAACCTAACACCGGGTAACCAATCAGTCTCTCACTGCATTAACACTTACATGAGACGCTGCGTCTTCACATCTGCTGTGGTGAATCAACCTCCTTCAAAGGCAAAGGTGTGTCTCTCCTGACGCATGGCCTTTTATCCAAGCTCCTCCCACTGAGTATCCAGGGACCCTGAACTTACCATAAACCACACCACCATTTTTTCATGAGGTCTGTGAGGTTTTGAAGTTTTATTTACTTTAATCTTGAACCCAGCGGCGGTCCTAGCCTGTTTGGCGCCGTGGGCGAACACTCCTTCTGCTCCAGCAGCAGGTTGAGGGTCACAGATGCCAACAGACTAAATAAACTGATCCACAAGGCCGATAATGTTGCTCCCACCCACTCCATGACGTGCTGGATAGTCTCGTGGGAGACTGAGATTACCAAAAAGCACCACTGAATGACACAGGAAGTCATTCCTGCCTTTGGCCATCTCCCTGTACAGCTCATCCATCTAACACACTGTAAACACTGCAATAGTTACACCCTTTTTACACACGCTCTTTTCTACTCTGTAATATTCTTGTCAATTTTCTTGATATTTCTTTATAATCACCTCTGTTAGTCCTTGATATTTATAATTGAGTGACCTGCATTTATTAGTGCTATTTCTTAAATGTGTAAAATCTGTAACATCATGTATTGTTTGGAGTTTAGTCTGTTACTGTTACTATTTTTTACCATTTCTTCTTGGAGCAACTGTAACCCACATAATTTCCTTAGGAATTAATAAAGTATTCTGATTCTAATTGTTTCAGGATACATGACCTTCCATTATTTTATATTTATGGGCGACCGCGGCTCAGGGGGTTGGGAAGCTCATCTGTAACCGGAAGGTCGCCGGTTCGAGCCCCTGCTCTGTCTTTCCTGGTCGTTGTGTCCTTGGGCAAGACACCTTACCTTACCACGTACTAGTGTTGGCCAGAGGGGCCGATGGCGCGATATGGCAGCCTCGCTTCTGTCAGTCTGCCCCAGGGCAGCTGTGGCTACAACTGTAGCTGCCTCCACCAGTGTGTGAATGAATAGTGGCATTGTAAAGCCTTTTGAGTGTCTAGAAAAGCGCTATATAAATGCAATCCAATGACACATCTGTTTACCTGTATCTTTTGCACCTGATGGCTCTGAACTTCCATCTTCCATTGGTTTTAATTTTGCACTCCAGTATGAACACCCATCCCTCAACCCGAGGATCACCACAACATAACCTAATAGACCTACACCTTAGTTCACAGATTCACTTTCTCTAGGGTTTATTTCTGGGATTTCGCACAACCCAGGATTCAAATCATGAATACAAAACGATCTTGGATTTACAACATTATGAATGAAATGTGCTCTATTTGCAAGCAGCCAGGCCCTCCCCTTTCGACGGGTTGTGTGAGACTTTAAATCATCAAACTGTAAATTCTAAATATTAAATTGTTATTGATCCCTTTACCCCTGGTCCTAAAGTTCATATTTATTTTCTTACTCTTCTTATATTTATTGTTTGTTTACTTGCACTGCTGTAACTGGAGCCTCGTCGTCTCATCTCTATATATAGTGTACTGTAGCGGAGATGACAATAAAGTTTACTTTGACTTCAGCAGCGAGCAGGTGCACCGAGGGCTCTCGCGCTCACTTTATAGAATTTCAAAAAACCATCAGTGCAAATTATAAGTCTGTATCATGATGTCTGTTGTTTTCGTGTTTGTTGGTTTGTTTTTATTTTGTTTTATTTTGCGAGTTGGTTATTAGATGCTGCTTCAGCCTGCCGCCCCGCCCATGTTGCCCATATCAAAAACCGCTACTGCTTGAACCTGAAGCCCTTTCCAGGTGTCCTTTTAGATGTTTGCAGGTATCCTGTGTTTTGTATTACTTTCAGTGCATCCTGGTCCCTCTTGTACTGATTCCTGAAGATTCTGGAGATCTTCGAGTAAATTCCAGGAAAATATAATAAATGATGATCCAAGGATCAACAGCAGGGTTCAGTTTGGTCCTTGAGAAGCTTTCAATTCAAGATTCAAGATTCTTTATTTGTCACGTGCATGGTTATACAGGTATAACACGCAGTGAAATGTGACCTGATACGCTCCACGAATGTGCAAAGAAAAAACGAGAGAGAGAGACAGAACTTTATATACAGTGAATGAGTATATACAAGGAGGACAATAAATATAAAATAAAATAAAACAATCTGGAAATTTACAGTTTGTTTACAGTGAGGCCAGAAGGATTCATATGTGAGCTTTTGGGTTCTTCAGTAGTTTGCACGAGTCGCTGAGGGTATGGAACCACACCTGTGCACTATTATGGGTTCTTGAGGAGATTCAAGGAAACCTGATGAAATTATCAGCCTTAAAGTGTTGTTGGTTTGTTATTCAACTGTAGACCTTTAAAGAAGGAGCTTCCAACAGGGCTGCGCTCCTTGAAGAACATCCCGGTGTTCCAGGAATCCTTCAGTAGTTTCCTGTTGTCCTTTAGCCGGATCCAGGAGTCAAAGCACTGCAGAGTGGATCAGCTGAGCAGGGAAAACAGAGTGTGTGTGTGAGTATTGATGAGAAAAGAAAGCAAATTATTTGGGGGCTGAAATGCTGGAAACCCTCAATCACACACACACAAACACACACACACACACACACACACACACACACACACACACACACACACAAACACACACACGCACACACAAACACACAATCACACACACACACAATCACACACACACAATCACACACACACACACGCACACACACACACACAAACACACACACGCACACACAAACACACAATCACACACACACACAATCACACACACACAATCACACACACACACACACGCACACACACACACACAAACACACACACGCACACACAAACACACGCACACACAAACACACACGCACACACACACACACACACACACACACACACACACACACACAGGGCTATCTGTCGATCACACACTGTTTGGCCACAGAGTAGCAGATCGATAAAGTTTCTCTAAATTTCTAAATTGAGATTTATGAGGTTGATTCAATGGAAGCGTCCAATCAGACGGCTGCTGGCCAGACTGTGTGATGGCACATCAACCTGCAACGGTTAGTTTTTGTTCCACTGTGAGGACCAACAGGAGGATGCACTGTCTAAATAAAGCCTCCAGTGGACATTAGAGGAACTGCAGGTTTGGTGATTCAGCGTTGGATTCTTTCCTCAACCCCGAGGAGGAGGCTTCGATTTATGGTTCAGGGAAGGCAGTAAGACACTGAGGGTGCTCACAGAGACACAAATACAAGTATGTGTGTGTATGACGCTCCTTTTTTTTTTTTCAGAAATATTGATAATAAAGAGCAATGTAGTGCTTCACAGAAACATGCGCTTTGTGATCAGTTTAGTCGGCTGGCGTGGAGCTCGGAGGACATCAGTACTGGAGCTCAGACCACCCCGTGAGGAAGCTAACAGGTGTAGCTGGTAGACAAACACCTGCACAGGTGGTGTTTCCAGAGTTAGTTTTAGTCACAGGTTCTCACAAAGTCGAAAGGATCTCAGAAAGTTCTGATGAAACTTTTCCACATAAAAAAACGCAGCTCTGAGTGATCAGCCTTTATTAGTTGAAGCTGCAGAGCAGCGTTGGTACTCCTGATATTTCTGATCGTGTTCTCACAAACACCTGCTGAGGTTCTCGCTCGTTCTCCAGCTCCTGGTGGAACAGAGATTTTTCTCAGTGATGAAGAGACCTGCAGGACTACCTGAAGCTGCTCGGGTTTGTCTCTGGAAGCATGGGAGGCTCCACTGAAACCAGTCCAATGAATGAAAA
>NC_140565.1:36770505-36865505 GCF_057381845.1 Rhamphochromis longiceps
ATACAGCCAGAGTCTGTGAATGCAGACTGATAATGCTCCACAAACCCACCATGGTGGACGTCAAAACAGTGGGTGACACCACAGTCGAGTGTGAGTGGGTCATTCATCCCACGGCTGTCATACAGTGGCTGCTGCAGTGGCTGTGTGGACACTAAGGATAAAGGGGGGAGCTCCAGTCCGCAGTTTGGGATCCATGTCCCCACAAACATCTCAGGACCTCTGACAGGATGAAGGAAACCTAAAATCAGACATCTTAACGGGAAGCGTCTGTGCACGGATCGGGGTTTAAAACGCAGGAAGCATTTCCACGGCGTGTGTCAGAATGAAACCGATTCTGCGTTCAGCTTTCATTAATGTGAAACTGGAGCCGCTTGCTGTGTGAATAATGAGAGAAAATTCCTCCTGCTCGGGGATCAATGGAGGAAGCGGCGAGCTCAAGTGATGCTCATAACTGCACATTTCATCTATTGATCAGCTGCTCTGTTGGAGCCAATCAGCTGAGGCTCTGAGTAAATGAATTAAACGTGTGTGTGTGTGTGTGTGTGTGTGTGTGTGTGTGGTCCCCCGGGCTTTATTGAAGGAGGAGGTTACAGCTGTGGCTCAGTGGGCAGGATCGATGGAGGAGGAGGAGACAGGCGCTCCTCTGCCTCCCGCTTCACTTCAGAGTACAGAGACAGGAGAGGAAACATGGGCACCAGGAGCACGCTGACCAGAGGCAGGCTTTTATTTTGAAACGTCTCTGGAACAGCTCTCCACAGAAACACTTTTATTTTGTAGATTTAATTTCATATTTAAAGAAATAAAGATGACCTGCTCAAGGATCGTGATAATTAACCGACTGATGCTCGGGGTCGTTGTGGCGATGGGGATGGTCCAGGTGGAGGCAGCACGGGTGGTGAGCGGTGAGTACTGCAGTAATCCAATTACTTTTTAAACAGTGTGGCTCTTTTGAGGTGTGAAAAGTTTCCATGTTACAGAAACCTCAGTGTTGCAGCTCGCAGCGGCGCAGGCAGCAGCTCATCCTGCTGCACTTCATGTTTTCCACTCTGAAGGAAAACCAGCAGCACTGGTTTAAGTGGAAATACAGTTAAACCAGTGAAAAGAACCATTAATGTAGTGAGATATGTGACGTGTTCCCAGAGAGTCATTCACTGAAATCTGTCAGCCTTACAGGGATGCTCGTCCACCAAAGTACAGCCACATGTGTGTGGTGTGTGTGTCTGTGTACACGTCTGTGTATATGTGTGCATACCTGTGTGTATAAATGTGTGTCTACGTGTGTGTATAAATCTGTGTATACGTGTCTGTGTGTATGTGTGTTTATATGTATGTGTCTTTATACGTGTACGCATGTGTGTATACGTGTGTGCGTGTGTGTGTCTGTGGCTTTGATCACATTAAAGAATTTCTGACCTGTGCAAACATCATCTGACTGTGATCAGAGAAATGAAAGAGCTTTGTTCTTCTGTCAGGGTGAAACGTGACACCTGATCGAAGTGAGGATCGAGTCACACAAACCACTGCGAGTATTCAAACCATCGCCTTCATGGCAATGATGACACGCGGCCATCAGCTCAGATGCCTTCAACAGATTCGATAAAATAAACTTCACTTTGTGTCATATTTGTTGTCTGTTTGAGTCCTAGCTGATTTTCTGTAGACACTCACTACGACTGCTTCGTGTGTACATCTGGAGCTCCTGCAGATGTCAGAATACAGATGCAGCAGACAGATTGAGGAGGGGATAGGAGGCAGCCGCCCACAGCCGGGCGTGCTCGTACACACCCTTATGTGCGTTCTTGAAGCCGATGTTTTCAAGGTTTAGTAAAAATTTTAAAAAAAAGATGGGAGGTGAAGCAGAGTGCAGACTGAAGGTTCAGGGGACAGAGGAGGGGCAATGTGGGATTTGCAGGCCTACCACTGGGTGGTGTGTCTGGTGTAAGGTTTGCAGGTTTGTAATGGGTCATGTGGCCAGCTGATGTTTCAGAGATCTGTTCGATTTATCAGGGGAGCAGCTAAAATACCTGAACCACAGGCAGCAGGAACGGGTGGAGGAACAGTGGGTGGAGGGATGGGTGGAGGGCGGGCTGACAGCAGACAGATATATATGGAGCTCTTTAGTGGCTTTAACAGTAAAGTGATGATGGTGCAGAAGACACTCCAGCTAATCACTTAAAGTAGTGAAGTGTGTGTGTGCGCAACAGTGATTAACACACTGTTGTGCGCACACACACACACACACACACACACACACACACACACACACACACACACTCAGTGCTGCTCTGATGCATCTTCCTGTGGGCGGGGCTCCATGTCTCAGGTCAGACAGTGTGTGTGGGCGGGGCCGAGCGTCCCTGCTATAAGATGGCGTACTTCCATGACGTGTCGAGCCGCGTCGCCTTCAGCGAGGCGCGTCAGGCCTGCGAGATGGACAGAGGAGCGCTTCTCAGCATCGAGAGCTCGACGGAACAGCGAGACATCGAGCACCTGCTGCAGGTGAGACCCACACCTGGTTCTCTCTAGACCCTCCCCTCCTTTTTCTGTGACCCTTTCTCCTTGTTTTTGTTTCCAGGAGCTGCGTTCAGGTGCGGTGGACAGGGCAGGAGGGGGCGGGGGCATAGCTGACGGGGACTTCTGGATCGGCCTGACTCGGGTGGAGGGAGTGGATCAGACTCAGTCGGAGCTCAGCAATGCCTTAACTTCCTGTCCACAGCTCTACCAGTGGACCGACGGCAGCGTGGCCTCCTTCAGGTGAGCGTGATGTCAGAGCTGTGTCAGGTGACTCCCGGCATGTTTTACTAAAGGGGGTGGGTTGGGCTTAACCAACTGTGCTGATGATGCAGGAACTGGTACTTCGATGAACCATCCTGTGGAGGTGAGGCCTGCGTTGTCATGTACCATCAGCCAACTGCGCCTTCTGGTCTGGGCGGGGCTTATCTCTACCAATGGAACGACGACCGGTGCAACATGAAACACAACTTCATCTGCAAATACAACCCAGGTGCCATCAGCCAGTCAGCTTCAATCATAGATAAGCAGCCCTGGTGTTGTCAGCCAATCAGCTTCACTCACTCAGGTTCTTTACTTCCTGTCTTTCAGAGAGCCATCTGGTGAATGACACACCTGGTGGGCAGGATACAGGTA
Source organism: Rhamphochromis longiceps (assembly GCF_057381845.1). Taxonomy (NCBI): domain Eukaryota; kingdom Metazoa; phylum Chordata; class Actinopteri; order Cichliformes; family Cichlidae; genus Rhamphochromis; species Rhamphochromis longiceps. Next base: position 36,773,653 of record NC_140565.1, read on the forward strand.
AGGAGGAAGGTCCATATAAGATCATAGAGGCAGGTGGAGCCATAGGTGGGACTCACCTGCAGCTCTGTATTAAGGCACAGGTGTGTTCTTGTGTCCATAGCAGTGACTGCAGGTGGAGGCGTGGCCACACAGCCTGCAAACAACGAAGACGTTCCACCTCAGGTCACCATGGCCGGAGCTTCAGGTAAGAAGACCTGCGACCTTTGACCTGATCTGGGCTCATGACCTAATGCTCAGGTGGTCTGGTGTCTCTGCAGGTATGCTGCTGCTTTACGTCGTCATCCCCACCATCCCCCTGCTGCTGCTCATCCTGGTGGCTTCTGCCACCTGCTGTTTTCAGATGCTCAGCAGAAGGTAAGACATGCAGAGCAGCTACGAATCCCATCATGGTCCTCTGCCGCTGCAGCGTTTCCTGTATGATTGTAATGAGTCAACTTGTTAACAAGCTGATTTACAGCAGCCGGAGGTGTTCACTCTGAGGGGACGTTTGGTGGGGATATCGAGTCCTGATGCTTTTAGGCAGGAGTCAGGTTTGGTCCTCTGATGCAGTCCTCACAGTGATAGAAAGACCAGCGTGTGTGTGTGTTGCTGGCATCAGTTCAGGAGTCTACAGCAGCAAAAAATCTGCTGACTTGTGTATTTTCGTTGGTTCTGTTCCCACTTTCCTCCACGACCCAGCTGGGTCAACTGAGCTCACCACTCACTCCTTAAAGCTGTCGAATCAGAAGCAGCGAGGCAGCGCTGGCTGACTCCAGTCCTGCCACGGCTTCAGCTGAACCAAAGCAGCTGTTTGCTTGCGGGATGGAGCTCAGTGTTGGAGCCTGATGGGGTCAGAGGTCAAAGGCAGATGATTAGGTGTGATAAATATCGCGCCTCTAACGTGGATCTGTAAATGCTGCAAAGCTCATGATGACCAGAGTCTGCCCCTTGGCAGGTTTCCAGATGTTTTCTATTTAGAGAGTAGGCTTAAAGGGGGAGGAGCTAGAACAGCTTGTTTCAGACAGAGTGTCAGACAAAGAAGGATTATTCTGAACATTTCTGACTTTTTCCCTGCAGCAGGGTAAGCATAGCTCCCTCTTCAGGTGAGACTGTGTGGCATTTTATTCTTTGCCCTAGATCGAGATGACACCTGAAGTCCGGCTTTTACTTAGAGCACGTAAAGGGACGGCTGTGTGTTACAACCAGGAGGACGTCAGCCTGTCTGAGGACAGCTTTTAATGAATATGATGGAAACAAACACACAGAACATGAAGCAGCAGAGTATTCTGAAATAAGGTTTTAGTCCTTTTTAATGGGAGGAAGGTATGGTGTGAAGTGACACGGGATATGTGGAATGTATTACATATTACTTGTTACCTTCATTAAAAGTATGCAGTACTTAATTACGTGTCTGATAAAGTAATTCATTATACTACTCGTGACATTACTTTGTCATTATACTGGAAAATGACGTTTCAAACTGTCTCATAATTACAGTTAACAACATAAACCTGAGGCTACAGCCCCACACACATTAACACATCCCATAATGAGGACACACATGTGATCTTCCACCTTTGCTCTTATGTATGAACACAAATGGTAAATGGCCTGTATTTGTATAGCGCTTTAAATGGCCTGTATTTATATAGCGCTTTACTAGTCCCTAAGGACCCCAAAGCGCTTTACACATCCAGTCATCCACCCATTCACACACAAAGCAAAGATGGAAACCAGCACAAAGCAGTTGTCATTGTGATTAAACTGTAGAAACATGAAAAAGTAGAAAAACAGCCTGACTGCTCATCAGCTTGTTACCTGTTGAAGTTCAGGCTCTGGCTACTGGACTGGGGTCTGCATACTCTCAGCTTTAACATCAGTCTGGGTTCTTGGCTAGCTTAGCGTTAGCACATGCTAGCTGTGTCCAAATTCAGAGGCTGCATCCTTCTGAGGACCCAGCGCACACAGACTGCGAAGGCCAGGTCCTCAGGAGGTCAGGTAAGCCAGAAGTAAATTGAATGGTCTAGCCTTCAGACTTGCGTCACCGCTGTCTCGTTGGAGTTTAATAAACTCAGCCCTCTGCTCCTTGCTGTCTAAAGTATAACAGGACACTGGAGTAAATTCTCAACCGTCTCACACTTTTGTTTAATCAGTTTTCTGTTTGACGTTTATTAAGCTGTGTGAAAACTATAATCTCAGCCAAACCAATTTACTCAGTAACAAAACCAAGCAGATATTTGAAGTTTACACAGCTGCATTCTCGCCTAAAAATATGTTAAAAGTTTATTTTGTGACCCAGAAAGAGTAATAAGAGTAATATTAAAACTTTGTAGCGGCCACCATTGTTGTAAACTGGAATTGGCTGAATTCTGGGATATGATGGGCCACGAGGGACACACTCGACCCATCCTTCAAATCTGGGGAAAAGGAGGACGCATTTACGAATCTGGATATCCTTCGTCGGGTCGCTGTGACATAATCGGCCTACAAATGCGGCCTCAGGAGGATGCAGCCCATCAATTTGGACGCCCCTGCTGTCTGGTTAGCTTAGCGTTAGCACATGCTGTCTGTGCAGCTGTGACATTACTGCAATACTGAAAAATGTAATATTATTCTTGTTACACCCAACACTGGTCACTGATCAGAGTAACTGATCAGAATCATTGATCAGAGTCATTGATCAGTTCCTGATGGTGGTTGCTGCCTGTGTCGGTCAGACTGAACCTTTGGCTCCTCTTTGCTTTCCTGCAGTTTGAGATGGTTAATATGTGACTTTCACTCGACTCTTTCCATGACAGCGGCCGTTCTAGTGACGATGTCAACATATCTCTCTCTCCACCTAGTGATTCCCGAACCAAGACGCCTGGCGACCAATCAAATCTGTGGATTTCCGGGTCACCCAAAGCTGACAGCATGGAGGTCTGACATCACAGGACAGTGTCAGCAGGGCAGAGGGAGGACATCACTCTACGGTCAAACCAATCAATCATCTTCATCGCAGGGTGTTTACGGACAGGCGGCAATGTCATCACAGAGACTTCTTCTTCTGTACTTCTTATTCCAGTTTCCTTTCTCTCGTTTTATCAACCGTCCCTTTGCTCTTCTTCAATCTCCCCCACTTCCTCCTCGTTTCTTTTTTGCTCCCCTCTTCTTTGTCCTCCTTGATTACTCCTTTTCTTCCCTCCCTGCTCCTCCTCTTGTTACTGTCAGCCAGACGCTCCATGTTTAATTAAACGAGTAAATTGGGTGAAGTTAATGCGTCCCTCGGGAGGTGGAGTCACAGCAGAGGTGCGTTTGATTTCACAGAGAGCTGATGAAGCAGCTGCTCCACGGAGACGGGGGGTGTTAACAGACCAGTTAATAACTGAGGAGAGTTAGAGGGTCGGAAAAGTTTTCAAGAAAATAAAATAAGGGTGGAGCTTGAAGCTGAATGAGTCCCTCTGAGGATCGCGTCCTCGGATCACTGATTGGTTATTCAGACTTCAGATGTGAGGGATCAAAAACTAATAATACTCATGTTTGTAAAATGCTCTCTTCCTGAATATCAGCTCACCTGGATCAGCCTCAGGCTCCGCACACGTTGTCCTCTGGCAGTTTTTATGGTCATGATTGGGCAAGTGGCGTCCCGAGGCGTAACAACCGCTGTAACTCAGGTGTGGAGATGAGTTTCAGGAGGGCCACCTAATACTCCGCCTTAAGTCAAAACACACCTGAGCTGTGGATCAGAAACACAGCTGTCAATCAGTGTGACGGTGCTGCTGAGGATGACGTAATTGACTGATCAACAGCTTCAGTTTAAAACACGAACACTCGTCAGAGCCCTGGAGGACGTTTCACCTCTCATCTGAGAAGCTTCTTCAGTTCTAAGGTCAAATGGTGGAGAGTCCCAAATTTAAACCTAGTGGGATTTTCCCCCCACAGAGGGACAAAAGGACCCCCTGATGATCCTCTAATCGCCTGAGCCAAGGTGTGAAACTGGGTGTGGGTCCCAATCAGCCAGAGTTTCGGGTGAGTTCATTGTGAAACCTGGCTCCACCTTATCATGCGCATTCCTGAGGTCAGATGGCCCAGGATGTGAGTGGGCGTTAAGGCGTCTGGGGAGGGAACTCAAAACTGGATTATAGATGGCAGAGAGTTGGTGTCGTAAGCCCCGCCTCTCTTCAAAGATGGTTGCTCACAGTGGACATAGATGGCTTCTTTCACTCCTCTTTCAAACCATCTGTCCTCTCTGTCCAAAATGTGAACATTGGCATCCTCGAAAGAGTGTCCTTTATCCTTAAGATGCAGATGGACAGCTGAGTCTTGTCCTGTGGAGGTGGCTCTTCTGTGTTGTGCCATGCGCTTGTGAAGTGGTTGTTTGGTCTCTCCGATGTAGAGGTCTGGGCATTCCTCGCTGCACTGTACAGCATACACCACATTGTTAAGTCTGTGTTTTGGCATTTTGTCTTTCGGGTGAACCAGTTTGTGTCTGAGCGTGTTGCTGGGTCTGAAATACACTGGGATGTCGTGCTTGGAGAAAACTCTCCTGAGTGTCTCTGATACACCGGCTACATAGGGGATGACAATGTTGTTGCGTCTGTCCTTCTTATCCTCCCTCGCTGGTGTCTGGTCTTCTTTTCTGTGCCTCTTTGCTGACTTTAAGAACACCCATTTAGGATAGCCGCACGTTTTGAGTGCTTCCTTTACATGTGTGTGTTCCTTCTTTTTCCCTTCAGGCTTAGAGGGAACATGTTCTGCCCGGTGGTGTAGGGTCCTAATTACTCCAAGTTTGTGTTCCAGAGGGTGATGGGAGTCAAAGAGGAGGTACTGGTCCGTGTGTGTGGGCTTCCAGTAAACTTCGATGTTGAGGTTGCCGTTCTCTTCAATGTGTACAGCGCAGTCCAGGAAAGGCAAACAGTCGTCCTTTGTGTCTTCCCTGGTGAACTTGATGTTTTTATCCACAGCGTTAATGTGCGCAGTGAAGGATTCCACTTCTTGTGTCTTGATTTTGACCCAGGTGTCGTCTACATATCTGTACCAGTGGCTGGGTACTCTTCCTTTGAAAGAGCCAAGAGCCTTCCTTTCCACTTCCTCCATGTAAAGGTTGGCTTCAATAGGTGACACGGGGGAGCCCATGGCACAGCCATGTGTTTGTCTGTAGAAGCCTTCGTTGTACTTGAAATATGTAGTGGTGAGGCAGAGGTCTAACAGTGTGCAGGTCTGATCGGGTGTGAAGTTGGTCCTGTCTTCCAAGGAGCTGTCTTCTTGTAGTCGTTTTCTGACAGTCTCCACGGCCTCCGTGGTGGGTATGCAAGTGAAGAGAGAGACTACATCAAAGGACACCATGGTTTCATCTGGATCCAGGGTAAGTTTCTGGACCTTGTCGGTGAAGTCGGTGGAGTTCTTGATGTGGTGTGGGGTGTTCCCCACGAGAGGAGCAAGGATGGTAGCAAGGTGTTTAGCAATGTTATAAGTGGCTGAGTTTATGCTACTGACTATGGGTCTGAGTGGGACAGCTTCCTTGTGGATTTTAGGAAGTCCGTAAATGCAGGGTATGGCATCCCCTGGGTAAAGGCAGTGATATCTAAGGCGGTCAATGATTTTGTCCTTTTCAAAGTCTTGAAGGCAAGCTATAACTTTCTTTTTGTAGCTGCTTGTGGGGTCTCGCTTTAGGGCTTCGTAGGTATTGTTATCACTGAGGAGAGTAGTGATCTTTGTGTGGTAATCTGTAGTGTTTAGGACCACGGTGCATCTTCCCTTATCAGCTGGTAAAACAGTGATGTTGTGGTCTTTGCTCAGGGAAGCGACGGCCTTCTTTTCCTGTATTGTGAGGTTGGACGGAGGGACTTTGGCACTGGAGAGCGTGGCTGAGACTTTCATCCTGATTTGCTCTGCTTCTGTCTGTGATAATGTATTAATCCATATGGCAGATTCTGTGGCTGTGATGAGGTCCACTATGGGCAACTGTTGTGGAGAAATGGCAAAATAGAGTCCTTTGGCTAATACTCTCTCTTAAGGTTCAGTGAGATTCCGGTCTGAAAAGTTCTTAACCCATTTCTCCTGACTGTCTTCAGGTGTGTTTTCTTCTCTGAGTTGTGTAGGTTCAGAATGAGGAGTGTGTGTGTTTTTGAAAGCAAGGTGTGAAATTTCCTGCGTTGTCTTTCTTTTCCTTTAGAGTGTTGGCCTTGTTGAGCCTTGTCCACAAACTTGTAAACCTTTTCTAAGATTGGAGAGGGTAGAAGGATTTCCGGTTCCTGCAGAGTCTGGCTGATCTCGATCTGGAGGGCATCTATAGTGAAATGGACCTGTCTTATCCTTTCACAGGTGGGGCCAGGTTTCACAATGAGCTCACCCGAAACTCTGGCTGATTGGGACCCACACCCAGTTTCACACCTTGGCTCAGGCGATTAGAGGATCATCAGGGGGTCCTTTTGTCCCTCTGTGGGGGGATACTCCCACTAGGTTTAAATCTGGGACTCTCCACCATTTGACCTTAAAACTGAAGAAGCTTCTCGGATGAGAGGTGAAACGTCTTCAAGTAACTTAAAGAAGTCCAGACGCTTTTCTTTGCAAGCTCCTTTGACTATGATGACCTGGATGACTGAGAACCTTCACAGACATATGGCTAATGTGGTTTGGGGGCGGAGCCTGAGGCGGATTGTTTTCACCCTGATACCTGGCTGACGTGTTTGCACATCATTCCTTCTGTGCTTCGGTTTAATGAGGCCTCCGATGCTGCAGCTCCTTCGCCTCATGACATGAACATGACCTGAACGTGTTCTGAGCATGTGCAGAAACCAGACGAGTCTGCTCATGCTCAGAACACGTCACATGTCTGTGTTTGATGGAGACTCTGCACATTTATGTTCCTGTAATAAATGTGGAGTTTTTCTGTGTTTTTATTGTTGTAATGTCGGTGATTTCAGGTGGTGATCCAAATGTTACTTTAAATACTGTTTGTGTTACACTGTCGCTGCAGCTCAGTCTGTCGTGAGATAGTTTCGCTTTAGCAAGATGTGATTCGGGGCGTGAGAACGTGCTGATCACCTGACCCTGGGACAGGCGAGACCAGCTGAATGGCCTCAGTCTCTGGGTCAGGTGACTTCTCTAACCTGCTGCTGTGTAACACCACCTGTCTGCAATGTGCCAGTAGCTTTGCATCTCACTTTAAACCAAGGCTGTCCAACTCCAGACCTCCAGGGCTGCTGTCCTGCAGGTTTTAGATGTGTCAGCTGATTCAAATGGCTAAATGACCTCCTCAACGTGCCCTGAAGTTCCCTAGCATATCGAGACTCTCCACACCGTTACATATGTAATGGTTTCCCTGGGTCTTTTCCTGTCTCTCACTAATAGAACCAAGGTTACACCATAACCATACGTTCTCCAGAGGCCTGTTAATGAACTTATCATATGATTCAGGTGTGTTGACCCAGGGTGAGAGCTAAAACCTGCAGGACACCGGACCCTGAGGCCTGGAGTTCCCCACCCCGGCTCTATAACCTTGGTTCTGTGATATAACAACAGACCCCGCCTCCTCCGTCAGCTGGAGTCGATACTTCCTGATGTGAAGGTTTCTGCATGTTCTGATTGGTTGGAGAATAAAGTGTCCAGCTGGGTCCATTTTACCTGAATGTGCTGGCGCTCAGCGGTCACAGAGGCTGTATGGATGGCGCCCCCTGCAAGGACACAGCTGAGCTGTGAACCAATCATTGAGCTGTACAACTGTCTGAGATCATGTGAATAAATTTGTACCTGCAGATAATCAGTGGTGATGTTTGACTTCTTTGTGTGCAGCATAGCTGTTTGCTCACAGCTGGACTGAGGTTTCTATTTACACGAGACAACAGGTGCAAAAGTCTTGAGCCACCCCTTATCTCTTTATACAGGTCTTCTGTGGACATTGACTGCTTTTTCCACTCCTGTCCATTACTTGTACCTGACATTGTCACATAGGGCTGTGCGATATGACCAAAATCTCATATCCCGATATAAGACATCGTCCCGATAACTATATAAATCACAAAAATTTAACATTTTCTGTAAATTCTGTGAATCTCGGGCAGCTCGACCTGCCTGAAGTGTTTCCAGCTGCGCGTCATGTAGCTGGAGTCGAGTGTTTTAACTGATGCATGAAACGATACATTTTTAGACAAAAGTTGTAACGGCGCCGTTTTCTTTGTATTTATTACACGGCGTGCTGCGGGGAAAAGCCTGTTCTAACGTTTGACTCTAAGGTTTATTTTTTAGCACCTGGCATCTTTTTTTGATTCTCATCCGTAAACACTCTGCATCTTTCACGTGATTCAGTTTATTTTGAAAAGTCTCAACAGGATCTTGAGCTTTATTGTGAAAGCTTTATGTGGAACATAAACAAGCGGACACGCGATGGTGTTACCGTCGTTGTTGCTAACGACAACGCATAAAAACAGGTGCTTGTCTGTCCGTAGTGTGGTTATATTAAATATAAGAGAAAGAGAGAACTTTAAGAAATTAATAATAACTACAGTGACCATCAGAACATGAAAAAATATTGCCATAAAGTTTATTTTGCAACACCACGAAACAAAAGATAGCGTAAAATGAAACGACAGATGTTTATATATCGTCATCGATATATATCGTTATATCAAACAGCCCTAGTGTGACATGTCTCTGAACTCAATCATTCAAGCATTAAAAGGCTCGTAACGCGAGGGATGAGTGTTGTGTCTGCACACCTGAGCAAAGAGCCAGGTGTATGTTGTTTTTGTCAGCTCTTTGCTCCCAGCAGTCACACAAACACATTTCTTTAACTGACCCTTTAAACTGCCAAAGATAACACAGTTACACTCCTCCTCCACACCGATTGGTCACCGTCAATATTAATGAAATCATGTGACTGAACCTTGAGAAACCACAGAAGCAGTGATTTAACCATCTTTAATGAAACCATGATACAGACAAATAAAGTTTGATTCAAACTCCTTCTACCATAATCTCAGCTGATCTGAGACCAGCCCGCCAGCCAATCAGCTGCCTCTGCTTGTCTTTGAACATCATGAGACCCTCTGAGAGCTCCGTCTGTTTGTCAAACCCTGCAGAGCTGCTCGGGTGCATCAAGACTCCGTGAGCGCGCTCACTGCTGTCAGGTGGCGTCCAGCTGCTGAGCGGCGTCCATGTCGTCCTCAGACAGTTCTGCCGCGCAGTCCACCACTGTCTCCTCCTGTTTGTACGTCAGAACCGCGTCGTCGTCAAAAAGGATGGGCGGGGCCTCCTCGTCTGGCGGTGTCCCAACACCGTGCATGCGCTTCCTGTGCTGCTGCAGGTTGCCGTGGCGGTTGAAGCGGGCAGAGCAGAGGTCGCAGGCGAACGGGCGCTCCCCGGTGTGGATGACGACGTGCCTGGCAAGCTGCGAGCGACACTTTTTGTCCTTGCCGCAGATGTGGCAGACGAAACTCTGCGGCAGGCGCGCCCCATTGGCATGGACGACCTCTCGGTGCCTCTTCAGGTGGCTGAGGCGGCGGAAGCGGCGGCTGCAGAAGTCGCAGGCGAAGGGCCGGGCGTCGCTGTGGATGGTGGAGTGGCTTGCCAGCAGCGACCGAAACTTGAACACCTTGCTGCAGACGGTGCACGGGAACGCCTTCTCAGAGGTGGCGGTGCTCCTCCTGCGGCTGGCACTGGCGTCGCCCGCCCTGACCCGCAGGTGCACGCGGACTTGGTGCTGTTTGAGGCAGGTGGCACGCTGGAAGCTGCGCAGGCAGACGCCACAGCGGTGAGGCTTGTCACCTGTGTGGATGCGGGCGTGAGCAGTGAGCAGCGCCTCAGATTTGAGCCGTTTCCCACACACGCCGCAGGCAAACGGGGCGTCCAGTGGGCTGTCTTCTCCATTGACATGGTTGCTGTGGACCAGGACTTTGTGGCGTTTGAGCTGGTACTGGCGAGCGAACTTGCGGCCGCAGATGTCGCAGAGGTGCGGCCGCTCGCCTGTGTGCGTCTGGAAGTGGACAGCGAGCTGCGACCTGCACTTAAACTCTTTGCCGCAGAAGTCGCAGAGCAGTGAGCTCGGCCGCGGGGGCTCGGCGGTGCCGTCCACGTGCACGACCTTCTTGTGGTGCTCAAGGTCATTGGCCCTCATGTAGGCCTTGGGGCAGAGGTCGCAGCTGTGCGGCTTCACCCCCGAGTGGATGACCTCGTGCGTCTTGAGCCGCGAGCGGCAGCTGAACGTCTTGCCACACACGGCACACAGCCACGCCTGAACCTGCCGCTGTTTCTCCCGTTTGGCGACGCCGTCTGGATGCAGCCGATTCAGGTGGTGCTGCAGGTTGTCGCGGCGATTGAAGCGCAGTTCACACAGGTGGCAGGCGAACGGCTTCTTCCCCGTGTGGATGAAGGAGTGGCGAGCCAGACTCGACTTGTTCTTCATCACTTTGCCGCAAACGTCGCACACGGTGCTGTCGAGCTCCAGCTTCACTGCGGCCACATCCTGGGAGTCCGCCGGCAGGGCTCCGGGAGCCGCGGGGAGCGCAACACCTGCAGGGACACGAGAGGAAAGACTTAAGCCAAGGATAACATCAGATTAATCCTGATTTACACAAGAGTAAAAAACAACCTCACGACGAGTTAAAGTCGAGTTAATCCAGAGTTAAAGCAGTCTAAAAAAAAAATGTGAATGAGTGGAAATAAAAATTTTAATACTTTTAAGCTACAAATATTAAACGTCAGTAAAATCTGACTCACCTCCTTCAGATGGAGTCCAGGTGGGGTCAGCTGTGACGTCCTCCTCCACTGTCATGACCTCCGCCTCCTCTTGTTGGTCAGTGTCAGATGACTCGTGGCGGCGGCGGCGACTCTTTTTGTCAGTATTGGAGCTCTGAGGTACCAACCGTCTCCTCTGAGTCCTGGACTTGGCTGGGGTGGGTTCATCGGAGAGTTTGGGGGCGGGGCGGATGATTCTGGTTCTGGTCCTGTTGGTGGTGCAGTGCTGCAGCAGAGCGCCCCCGTCTGGTCCGTCAGCTCGGACGGCGATGCACTGCAGCAGCATCGCAGACGAGCCTGCACACAAAGACCGGCGTCAGAGCGGGACGAGGACCAGGACTCAGAATCTGAGTCTGTGATGCAAACTGACCCACAGAATCATCACTGACGGGTTAATCATGGTTTTATTCGTGTAATACACAGACTACAAACACCACTATCACTACTGTGCACTATTTAATTTACCTGCAATAGCCCACACTGGAAATGCGTTAATTGTGATTAATTCATTTTTTTAAAAAGTTACTAATTTAATCGCACTTTGCATTCCAAGCAAAGGGGAACTATTGTCAGTGCATGATTTCCTTTTATACCAATTACAGTGATGCACAAAACAAAGCTACAAAGAATCAGAAGAAAGCACATTGCTAGGACTGATCAGAGGCAAATTTCATTTCCAAAGACTACCCAATGGAAGCTTTGATAAAAGTGAGGTTTTGTGCAAACTGTGCAAAAACGAGTTTGGATACCACCCAAAGCATTTCAACCTTACGGTACCATCTAAATGCAAAACATGTTTCAGGGAGCACAGAAACTGTGGGAGCTGACCAAACTTGATGAAATGACTGGCTTCAGGACCAAAATTAGTAAGTCAACATCGGACAAACTATGTTACTATCTCCCATAATGGATTGCTCTGGACTGTAGACCACTACCAGTGGTAGAAGATAGGGGGTGCTACAGTTTGCGTCAGGTGATCCAACTTTCCAACTGCCTGAAAACTGCCTTTTTGACACTGAAAAGCAAAATGAGATGTATTACAGACAGCCCTGCAAATATGGAGGAACTACACCAGGAGCAAACAAGACTGGGGCAACAGAAAGAGCCACTCATACAGGATATTTCCACACGGTGGAATTCAATCCTGTATGTGGTGTCTCGTCTGCTAAAGTATCAAGAGGTTGTTTTTGCTGCTTTGGGCAAACAAAAGCACAAGCTAGTCATTTTAACTCCACCAGAGCTGGTAAACCACCAAACGCTGGCCACTGTTGTTGAGCCATGCAGGTAAATAAAACTATTTTTAACTTATTGTTACTGTTTCTTCAAAACGCTCTGTAGTTGACAGTTATTGTGGAGATGAATAACGACTTTCTTGAACTGTCTACTACAGGTGTGTGGCTGAGCTTCTTGGAGGTGAGACATGTCTCATGTTCAGTGGTTTTACCTGCTTTCTGCCACCTGCATCTCACCATGGAGGTCTCTGATGATGACTCAAACTACATGGTGAAATCTAAGACCGCCTTCACAAAGGACCTGTCCCAACCATCAGTGGCTCCCGATAGCTGCTGTGCTTCAGCCACACTTTAAGGATTTAAAGCAGTGCTCCCCAACCCCCAGGCCACGGACCACTGTCATTTGGTACCGGACTGCAAGAGTTGAGGCTCGGGTGTGAAACTGATGGTTTTCAGGGTTTTTATCGTTAACTCGGTTTCCCTGGGTCTTTTCCTGTGTTGTAGTTGTGTGTCTTATTTTGGAAGAAGAATGCACACGTTACCATAGCGACCAGAGAGCATTAAAGGGCAGAGAGGAGGATGTTATTCTCAATGTTGCTGGCGCATTTCAGGAGAACGCTGCTAATAAAGTTACACAAGTACACAGTGAATTAGCGTTTATTATTTTATATACAAAATACCACCGTTTATGCCTTGGTCCTATCATTTTATTTTGTTGTATTTATCCGGGACACCTCAAAGGCCGGTCCGTGGTGCAAAAAAGGTTGGAGACCACTGATTTAGAGTGTCTTGCAAGGGGAGAGCGAGAAGAGGTTTGGACCAGCTCTGCTGCAGTAACAGTGTAACAATGCCACCACAAAGGAGCCAGCAAAGACAAAGAGCCTCCTCTCTGATTCAGATGAGGAAGCCCTGTGTAAAAGGGCCCTGAGTTTGTACACAGCAGAATCCACCATCAGCCAGACAGACTGCATGCTGCAGTGGTGGTCCAGTTGAGCAGCGACCCACCTACACCTTCTGTCCTGGCCTGCAAGTATCTGATTGGTCCTGCCACTTCTGTCCCATGTGACAGACTGTTCTCACTTACAGTAACATAGCAACAAAATTAGAGCTGCTCTGAACATGTGAACAGGCTAGTTTGTCCAAGTAACTGGCTGAAAGAGACCGACAGTAAATAAGCATGGAGGTATTGTGAGTCCAACGGGTTTGTTATTTTTGCACTAAAATGTTCGATGATCACACTGTTTTAGCCTAATGTACAAAATAATGTTGGCTAAGGTTACTCAGAGTTTAAAGGTGAAGCTGCTCAAATAACCTTTTATGTTTCTGCCTTATTTTTTTAAGAAGAAAAACTGCACTTTGTTTTTATTATTATTATTATTTAAAGACGATATCATTTTGAAAATGTACTTAAAGTAACACTTTATTTTAAGTCTTCCAATTTTATCCAGTGATATTATTTTTGTTTCTGTTTTGAATTGAAATGTAGTTTAAATGCCTTCTCCCCATAAATTAAAAGAGCTTGAGATTACAATAGTCATGTGCATGTCTATTATTTGATTCTGTCGCACACTAAATTCCTTTAAAATTAAAAAAATAAATAAAAACATTTGTGCTTCGGAGCAAATTTTCTTGTGCGATTAATTGAGATTAATTACAAAGCCTCTAATAATTATATTTGATATTTTTTTATTCAAATGTATACAGTGGAGAAGAATTGTGCACCTCACCCTCCTTATTTCTACATGTCTGCACTGAGTAGATGCTCTAAATCGCATTGTACATGTGACAATGATATTCTATTCTATCCATTTGAAACAAACCTGGTTCAATCATAACCTCTGAGGGCGGTTTACAGGGAGGCCGACCACCACTTTTCTTCTTCTGTAGTAATTATTTCTTAAAATCAGTTCTTATTAATATTCTTGTTAACGTTAAAGGGATGGTTGGCTCAACAGAGCTCTGACTTTTTGTCAGCTTGGCTACAGTGCTGAAGAGAAACCTGGGGTTGTTCTTCTTCAATCAGTGGATCGGGGCGAAGACGCTCAGGGGCGAGCGCCTCAGCACCTCACTTCAAAGTTCAGACTAAATTAGATCTATCAGCACTGACGCAACGATCTAAGCTGACTGATTAAACATTCCACCTTAAAAGCAGCCCATGAGGTAAAGGTGGAATTAAGTCCAGTAGCTTCTCGTGACGGAGACACACCATCAAACACCTTTAAACCCCAAACTGCCAAAATCCATCAGAGAAGCTTCGCCGACCAGCAAAAACCTGGGAGTCTCAGCGACGTGCACGAAGTGCAAACACAACCAGCTCCAGCCCCCACACCAGCGAGCAGGAAGCACCGCCCAACTGGACCCGTCACTATGACGACAACAGGTGACAACCAACGGGCTTCAGAACAAAAGATGGCAGCAGGTGAAAAGTTCAGGTGAACCTCAGTAAGAACCGGAACATAATTTTATTTAACGAGCAGCAAAAATATAGTAAAGACGATCAGATGTCACGATCAGCTGACTCTGATTTTATTAGATTTTTAGGGAAACCTAAAAATCAAATAATTTACATATTAAATAAAGTTTAAAATAAAATCTTTTTTCCCCCCATTAAGTTCTTTGAAAGTTTCCTCCCTCCACCTGCAGGGCGGCGCTCTCACCTGAGTGTCTCCAGCTCAGCTGCTGACTCAGCAGGTCCACCTGGACGGCGGCGTCCCTCCTCTCTGCCGCCTCGCTCTGACAGCCCACCTCCTTCCTGTCCTCCTCGGGGCTCTCCCACTGGCAGCCCACCTCCTTCCTCCTCTCCTCCTCTCCTGCAGCTCCCAGCAGGAAGAGCTGCTTTTCTTCTGCGGGAGGCTCCATCTCCCACAGCGCCCCCTGCTGGTCCGAACAAACCACCGTCAGGTTATTTCAGCTGGTACCCGGACAGGAAGTAGTCACACTGACTCCGCCCACTCAGACTGAAGCGCGAAGAGTCACTCAGATCGATAACCAACGATTTCCAATCGATAAGAATTAACCGCTTAAATGTTTGAAGCTGCACCACGTGACCACGAATTCACTCTGAAGGCTTTAAAGAGCGTATGGAGTTAGACTCCTCTCGGCCACCGTACACACGCTAAAACAGCGCAAACTGCGCTTCATTACACAGCCACGCCCCGTCCGAAGATCAGTAACCTGACCGTTAACAGGCACCGACAATCTCATCAATAATGTGATCAATAACTTGATGTTTATCTATGATAGCCGTTAGCGCCATGCTAACAGCAACTAGCAGAGGCTAACGGCCCTTTGACCGGCAGAGGAGCCACGGAGCGGCTTCAGGTACCTGAGAGCGGCGGAATCCGGGGGGAGAGCTGCGAGCAGAGAACAGCTTCAGTATGAATCCGAAAACTCGGGAAAACAGCGAAACACAGCGGAACGGCAGGCCGCACACGCACTGCTGCTGCTCTTCTTCTGCTCCTCTGTAGCTTCCCCTGCAGCAGCTCAGTGCTGCCCCCATCTCAGCGGCCACACCGGGAACTCTTCTTCTTCTTTATATTGTTTATTGGCGGTTGGCAAACAGCAAAATGGTGCATTACCGCTACCAACTGGTGTGGAGTGAGCACCGAAATGACAAAAAACAAACAAACAATTCAAATCCTCCCAAACGAATGAGTCTGAATTAAAAACCAAAATATGGCCCGATAACTTTCACTTCTAGAGTTCTTGTGAAATAAATCAAGGTAGTCCAGTTTCACTTTCATATCACCAAGCTTTCTGATCAATTGTCTTCTTTTAGCATCATATTTCTGACAATGCATTAAAACATGTTGTGTTGTTTCTGGGGCGATCGTGGCTCAAGAGTTGGGAGTTCGTCTTGTAATCGGAAGGTTGCCGGTTCGAGCCCCGGCTTGGACAGTCTCGGTCGTTGTGTCCTTGGGCAAGACACTTCACCCGTTGCCTACTGGTGGTGGTCAGAGGGCCCGGTGGCGCCAGTGTCCGGCAGCCTCGCCTCTGTCAGTGCGCCCCAGGGTGGTTGTGGCTACAATGTAGCTGCCATCACCAGTGTGTATGTGTGTGTGACAGGTTGTGTAAAGTGCTTTGGGGTCCTTAGGGACTAGTAAAAGCGCTATACAAATACAGGCCATTTACCGTTTTACTTCTTCTCTATTGCAGTCACACTTTCCTAAACAGTGTTTTCCTATTAAAAACAACATGTTATTCAAACCAGTGTGCCCAAATCTGAGTCGAGCTATAACCGTCTCCTCTCTCCTGTTCCTTCCTCTGCTTCTCATTTCGCCTGTTTTCCTTTGGATTTTTCATCCTTTACTCTCTTCCTCCCATTGCTTTTGCCACCTTTCTTTCATTTTATGCTGTATTCTACTCTTGCTCTCTGTCCTACTGATATCCACATCCACCAGCGGTCTCTTTGTAGCTTCCTTTGCCATTCTGTCTGCTATTTAATTTCTCTTAACTCGTCACTGATCCTTTTCCCTACCTTAAATTCAGGAACAATAAATGCTATCCCGCTTTGGTTGGCTGTATTCCTTGATGCATCTGTGTAGATTTTGACATAACTGTAATACCGATTAATATATTCCTGCACTGTATGTGAGTTTAAGATAAAAACCCCTGTTCTTGTTCTTTTTGTTCAGTAGTGTGAAATCTACTAAATCATCAGGGAGTATCATGGTGGTATCTGGATCAGCTACAACATCTCCAGCACCATCAGGCTGAGCACAGGAGCTCCTTGGGCTGTGTTCTCAGCCCTCTGTTGTTCACTCCCCTGACACACAACTACACCGCCCTACACAGCTCTAACCACATCATCAAGTTCGCTAACGACACAACCGTGGTTGGACTCATCAGCAGCAACGACGAGTCAGCGTACAGAGATGTGGTACAGAGAGTATATTACAGAAATGGGTCTATTATGGTATGTTATAATGTACACGGTATGAAGTATGTTGTGAATATTCTATAACTATAAGTATGTACAGGCTGTAGTGAGTACAAGCTATGTACAGGATATGAACAGGATATAAATATGAAAAACTATACAGAATATGAAATAAATAACTTTACAGAATCTGAGATATACAGCTATACAGAAATGGGAACTATGCAAGTTGTAAACAGTTGTAGGATTAAAGATTATCGAATGTACAGAATGATTATTGACACAGAGCTATACAGTAGTGCAGTTAAGATAAGTGAGGGTGTAGATAGTGCTGGTGGTTGTGAGTGGTGGTTCAGTCCATGTTATTATTGTGTGTTTGAGGGTACAGTTGTCCATTGTGGGTGTGTGTATGTTCAGTCCATGTGTTAACGTGGGTCAGATGTCAGGAGGCAGAGTTCAGGAGTCTGACAGCTGTGGGGAAGAAGCTGTTCCGGTACCTGGTGGTCTTAGTCCGGAGGCTCCTGTAGCGCCTCCCAGAGGGCAGGAGGGTGAAGAGTCCATGTGATGGGTGACTGGGGTCTTTGATGATTTTCCCAGCCCTTTTCAGACACCGCTTCCTGTAGATGTCTTTTATGGCAGGAAGTGGTGCTCCGGCGATGCGCTGGGCAGTTTTCACGACCCTCTGCAACGCCTTCCGGTCCGAGGCAGAGCAGTTCCCGTACCAGACTGTTATACAGTTGGTCAGGATGCTCTCGATGGTGCAACGATAGAAGTTCACCAGGATGTCTGAGGACAGGTGGTTCTTCCTCAGAGTCCTCAAGAAGAAGAGGCGCTGGTGAGCCTTCTTGACCAGCTTGGAGCAGTTGGTCGTCCAGGTGAGATCCTCGGAGATGTGGACTCCCAGGAACTTGAAGCTGCTCACACGCTCCACAGCCGTCCCCTTAATGTGGATGGGTGGATGTGGGTCAGCATTCCTCCTGTAGTCCACGATGAGCTCCTTGGTCTTCTCGGTGTTAAGCAGCAGGTTGTTTGTGTCACACCACTCAGCCAGACGATCCACCTCCTCCCTGTAGGCGGCCTCATCGTTGTCACTGATGAGGCCAATCACCGTGGTGTCATCTGCAAACTTAATGATGGTGTTGGAACCATCAGCAGGTCTGCAGTCGTGGGTGAAGAGGGAGTAGAGGAAAGGGCTCATCACACAGCCTTGTGTGTGTGTGTAGATGAGCAGCGGTTATCCAGCCGGACATGTTGGGGCCGGTTGGTCAGGAAGTCCAGTAACCATTTGCAGATGAGGGAACTGATGCCCAGGTCTGTCAGTTTCCTGATGAGTTGTGAGGGGTGGATTGTATTGAATGCTGAACTGAAGTCTATAAACAGCATTCTGGCGTAGGTGTTGTTGTTGTCCAGGTGTGAGAGGACAGAGTGCAGTGCGATGGAGACTGCATCCTCTGTGCTCCTGTTCTGGCGGTATGCGAATTGGTGGGGGTCCAGGGTGGGGGGGAGACAGGATTTGAAGTGTGCTAGGACCAGCTGCTCTAAGCACTTAGTGATGATGGGGGTGAGTGCTACTGGGCGGTAGTCATTGAGGCTAGATGGGTTGGAGTTTTTGGGTATCGGGACGATGGAGGTGGATTTGAAGCAGGCCGGTACCACAGTGTGGGCCAAGGACAGGTTGAATATGTCTGTGAGCACTCCTGCAAGCTCCCCAGAACACGCTCTGAGAACACGCCCGGGGATGCCATCAGGGCCTGCAGCCTTGTGGACATTGATCCTGCTCAGCACTGCTCCTACATCGGTGGGGGAGAGAGTCAGAGGTTGGTGGTCTGGCGTCATGTCTGCTTTGGTTGTGGTTGTGGGGTTCCCTCGCTCAAAACGAGCATAAAAGTTGTTGAGCTCGTTGAGGAAGGAGACATCAGAGGATGCGGGGGAGGGTTTGGTGGTCCTGTGGTCTGTAATGGTCTGGAGTCCTTGCCACATGCGTCGGGGGTTGGAGTTGGAGAAGTGTTCTTGTACAGCGAGAACAACCTGTCACTGAATGTGGACAAAACCAGGGAGAATCATCGACTTCAGGAAGACTCACTCCACTCACACCACTCCACTCACTCAGCATCCACGGTTCCACGGTAGAGACTGTTAACAGCACCAAGTTCACATCTCAGACGACCTCACCTGGACCACCAACACCACCTCCATCACCAAAAAGGCCCAGCAGCTCCCCCACTTCCTGAGATACCTGAAGCGGGCCAACCTCCCTCCTCCCACACTCACCATGTTCTACAGGGGCACCATAGAGCGTTCGGACCATGTGGTTTGGAAACTGCAAAGTCGGCATCCTCAGCCGGCTACATCTGTCATGGTCCTGGGTCGTGTGACCCAGTGTTTGAGGTTTTTTTTAATGTATATTCATTTGTGCCCTAGTTTAGTTCATCTAGTTAATTTCTAGGTTGCTGTTTAGTCCTTTGTTTCTTAGTTGTTTATGTCAACTCCGCCTGTACTCAGTCTCCCTGGTTCGTGCGTCTACCTGTCATGCGTCATGTCTGTGTGGTTATGTTAAGTTCATGTCATGTCTAATCTCCACGTTTCCTGTTTTACTTTGAAAGTCTGTGTCCAATGTCAGTGTATTTAGTTTCACTTCTCCTGTCCTGTCTTTAGGTTCATGTGTGTCAGCTGTGCTCCCATGCGTGGCCACTTCCCTTGATCATCCCTTACGTGTATTTAGTCTCTGTGTTTCATTCAGTCTGTATCGCGTCGTCTGTGTTCCCACCCTCCGTGTTTTCACAGCCAGTCTTTACATTCATAGTCATAGTTTTCTGAGTCTTCATAGTTTATCACAGTGTCAGTTTCCCAGTTTAGTTATAGTTTAGTTCAGTCACTGTGCTTCTGCCTTGTTTGAACTTTATGTCATCAGCCATAATAAAGGCTCTCTTTCAGTTTAAGTCTTATTCTACACCATCATTTCATGTCATAGCCACTTCAGTATTCAGGGAGGGTTACTGATTTTTACAGAAAATATTTGAAAAGGACTCCAGCTTTTACTGAACCTTTCAGTTTTACTGTGAACTTTGGGTTTGTACCCAAATTGTTTGCATAGTTATTCTCAGTTTTTACTCCAAATTCAGATTTTAGATGATTGTAACTGAACTTCTGATCCTGTCCTTACTTAGTCTGTACGTGTACTGGGTTCCACTCTTGGCTTGGACTGGCACAATCATCTCAACCCTGACAGCCTTTGAAACTAAAGACCCGTGGGTCACAAAACCTATCCAGAATACCTGTCAGGGGCTGGGTCTCTGAGCCAGCGTTTTGATTGTATTCTGTATTTTTGAGTTTCTTATGTAATGTTTGTGATTATAAGTTCTTGTGTTATTCTTATTTAGGGTCTCCAGTCTGTCATGTGTTTGAGGTCTTTGTGTTCCATATTGTCAAGCTTGTGTTGTCATATCTGTCTCTCCACATTTCCTGTTTCATTTCGAAAGTCTTGTGTTTCTGTGTTCAGTGTGTTTGATTTTACTCTTCTAATTTTACTCTGTGACGTTGTTATGTTCATTCTAATCTGCGGTTTCTGCATGTGTCTCCACTTCCCCTGATCACCTCTTGTGTGCGTTTAGTCTGTGTGTTCATGTCGTGTTTCAAAGTTTTTCTATGTATCCGTGCTCTGGGTTTTTCATGTTTTAATCTTAGTTCACCCAGCTTAGGTTATTGGTTAGTTTCGTTGTTGATTTGTTTTTGTTTTTTTACAATTTCTGTTTTATACTGTTAGTTCATACTGTTTTATATACTGTTTTGTGTGTTTGTTTGTTTGTTAATTAGTTAGTTAGTTTATTTGCTTGTTTTAATCAATTTTAAATCATGCTTTTTATTTGTTCTTGTTTCTAAGGTCTCTGTAAAGCACTTTGAATCACCTTGTTGTTGAATTGTGCTATACAAATAAACTTGCCTTGCCTTGCCTTAATCAGGGAACTGTTCTTAAGAAAAATGAAACAACTGAAACATTTATAAGTGCTTTACGTGCGTCGTCCAACACAAAGTATGATTGGCTGGCTCAGTGAGGTGACAGACACAGGCTGGAGAGTGTATACAGGTTTTTATTTGTTATATTCTGGAATCAGCAACATAAATAAAAGCTTTCATTAAGTTCTCCTCAGCACCAGAGCCATTCATCGACAGGGTTCAGGCGAAGCCACACCCACAGGACCGGGCTGAGACCGCGACCTGTGATTCTGTTGGCGAAACGCCGAAATTGTCCACCATGATTGTCTCTCTCTGTGTGCTTCAGGAGAACGAGGATGGCATGGACACCAAGAACAAATGAAGGAATAAATATTCTTCTTCCTGCCTCCCGCTGCTCTATGTACATTATTAACAGTCTGAAACAACCCAGCAGCTGGCCTCGCCCACCTGCTGCGTGACGACACAACAAAGAAACACTGAAAACCACAAAGTGATGGGAGTCAAGGACCAGACGAAGGACAATGTGCTTCGATGCTTCCAGTTCAGTTACTTTTAAATCTGAAGCAGCAGAGATTAAACGTCAGAGAAGAAAACGGATGATGACTCTCAATGTGTCTTTAAACATATTTAAACATCTAAGTGGAAAAAAACCCAAGAAGGTTAGACCAACCAGAATCATACACAAGTCCTCAGGTGGAAAACATGAAAAAAATCATCTTTTCATTCTCAGCAATGAACTCTGTGAGTGAGCTCTGGAACAATGGACAGCAATTGGCCTTGAGTTGAGGTTAATTTGAGGATCCAGTTCATCAACTTAATTTGGTTTATTGGTTCCAGCTTCTCAAACTGGATCGTACTGATGGTCCATGATGACATGATGTATCAGGGATCACTATATCCTGGTATCTCTCTGCCGTCTCTGTGTCCTCCTCACATATTTCTATAACTGATTAAACCAAGCTCTTCTAACACATCCACATGCTGCTCTGTAGAGATTATGGATTCACGTCAGACTCATCAGAGGAAAGTGTTTTGATTTAAAACCTGTGAAAATCATGTTGGCATTTTTACACATAAATAAATGATACACATAAATAGGGATGGGTATTGATAAGATTTTCACGATTCCGATTCCATTTTCGATTCTGTTTAACGATTCGATTCTCTTATTGATTCTTTTTAAAAAAGGAGAACACTAAGGTCGATTAGCTCAGAACTTTGTTTTATATCTTCTCTTTGAACAAGACAGAAATTTAGGAGTAACATGGCCTTACAAACCCAACAATGAGATCTTAAGAGATCCAGCCTACGGCTCTTCAATGGGGTGTCACAGGGTCCCCAGGAAAAAAATTGTAAATGTAAAATAATAAAATAAATATTCTTCTGTAGCAATAACAAAGTGTAACATAAATTATTCTGTAGCAATTACACAAGAATATCCAGTAATGTCCCTGCCTACAATTAAACACATTCACTTACTGAAAATCATCTGCTGTGGCAAATGGGTGCAAGCCTTTGACCACAAACTGAGTCTCTGCTCGGTGACATTCGTCTATCCTGCCTGAAAGGAGACGCTGCCGGCAGACTGCAGCGAGAACTGCCAGCATCTGAGCCAGACTCTGTCTGTCTCATCATGGTCACTAAATGCACAGTAATGGCAGGTTTGTAATAAGGCAGATCGCGCTAACATAATATGCACTGTTAGTTGATTATTTACCTGCCGCATTAACGGGAGAGGACGTGCAAACGTTACCGCTGCTGCTGGGTTGAGATTCACGAGTCGAGCGGAATTAAAAACACGACATTCATTTAAGGTCATCGCGTGTTTTGTGAGCAAATGCTTTTGCATATTCGTAGTGTTTCCTCCCTTAAATGAAATATCTGCTTTGCAAGTATTGCAAGTTGCACTGTTGTCATCCATTCTTGAAAAGTGTAACCAAACTTTTGAGCGTTTGAGCCGCCGTGTTTCCTGCCAGGTAAATGACGCTCCGCAACGTGGTGACGTCATTTGGGGCGACTGGAATCAATAAGGGAATCGTTTGCAAAATGGCAAACAATTCCAAGGAAGTGAAACAGAACCGGGTTTCGATACCCATCCCTACACATAAATAAAGAAAAATATATTAACAAATGTTGGCATCATTCAGCTTCTAATCATGACTGTGCTTAATTAAACACAATAACAAGCCTGAGCTCTGATGTCATGTACACCAGCGGTCCCCAACCCCCGGGCCACGGACCGGTCGTTTGGTAACAGGCTGTGAGAGTTGAGGCTCGGGTGTGAACTTTATGGTTTTTATCGTTTTTTAAACCGTTTTTATCGTTAACTCTGTTTCCCTAGGTCTTTTCCTGAGTGTTATGAATAAATCTTCTTTTTTTTGGTAGCGGTACTGTTTTTATTTTGTTGTATTTATCCGCAACACCTTAAAGACCGGTCCGTGAAAATATTGTCGGACATGAACCGGTCCGTGGCACAAAAAAGGTTGGGGACTGCTGATGTACACAACTTGACCAATGGTGAACTAATCACTAATTACTTGCTGTGATCATTTCATACCAGACAGCTGCCAGGACTCACATCATCTTTATAAATAAGCGTGTCCGCAGACTCTGCTAATTTTGGCAGACTCAGCTGAATGTCGGCAGACTCTCGGCTGCGTGAAGGCAGACACGTGTTCTGACAACTCTGGCTCTGTGATGTCTGCCAGATTTGGTTTGATTTTGGGCCTCTTTGGGGGAAGAGTTGGCAGATTCAAATTGGTGAAGTTTGTTTGGTTAAATAAGTTTTATCATAACTGGCCAGACTATGGCACTCAGATTCAGGCCGAGTGACTTCCTCTGGCCTCCTGGGCTTGGGCCTCTGCAGGGTCAAACCATCTTAGCTACCTTGGTCAGCGTGATCCAGCCACCTCCCAGTCTTGTTTCCAGAGGGATGATTAAGTTCACACTTCTTGACATGACATGAATTCACAAATGAAAGTCAATCAGATTTTAGGGTCCCTTCAATCTCAGAGGTAAGAGGGTTTATGCGAGAGTTAATGATTCTCCGCCGACAGCAGCTTCTTCCTGACAGGTCAGCTGATTTCAACCAGCAATCGGACACGGTTAAAGATTCCTGTACAAAACATGACTGCAAGGACATCCTGTTTTGAATCCTGGCTGTAAGGATGGTGGGGATGGCTGACAGGTGAGGCGACCCGCTCTGATGGTGTTTTTATCGTTTCAGTTTCATTGAAACAACAAAAGGGTAAAAAAAACCACAAAGTGACACGAGGTGAACGCTGAGCGTCGCTCACAGAATCCAACAGTTCAAACCAGGCAGTGTAAACATGCCTTCATCCTCCTCCTCCTCCTCTTCAGTCAGTAGTCTCTCTGCTCCTCCTCCTCTGTGTTGAAGGAGGCTCTAAGCAGAGTTCAGGTACTCCAGAGCGACTTCATAACAGAACTTATACTGTTCCTATGGAAACACAGACATCAGATGTCATTCATTCACATTTTTAAAAAAGAAACACTTTTTATTACACAGTATGATGTAAAAACAACTCAGTATCCACTACGGGTCACTGGACACTCCATGTGTTCAAGTTCACCATCACGGTCTGTTTTCCTGAGGTAGTTCTGGTACAGCTTGGACTTATGTTTTGGGTCATTATGTTGCTGCAGGATGAACCCCTGATCAACTAGGTGCATACAGTATTTGTACTATGCTTTCATGTCAGACTGCAGTGAGACATTAAACTGCATAACTTTCAATAAAAAAATGGAAAAATTGGCGTGTCCTAAAACCTTTGACCGGTAGTGTATGTTTATAGAATACAATAATTATTATAAAACATAACAGAAAATTATGAATAATAATAATAATATATCATTATTACTGAGAAAATGTTTTTATATTTTAGTCTTAAAAAATACAGTTATGGATTCAGTGTTAAGTTCCTCTTTGATTTACTGTAAAATTAACCTTTTTTCATTTTAGTCATAAAATACAAATACAAAATAATTTGCTAAACCACAGAAGAAATGGAGAATAGAAATAATAATGATTGAAGTTAAAGCGAGCCAGTGTCTGTGATGAAGGTTGGTGGTTACCAGCAGGTCGACCATGTTTGGCTTGTTGTTCCTCAAAGTTTTTACAGCGTGAAAAACGTCGACGCAGCGCTGCTGACGCAACATCTCACACACGATACTGATACTGCAGAACACACCACTGCGACCTCCGCCATTCCTGAGGAGGAGACAGGACAGAGGAGTCAGGAGAAAGAAGACCTTTGAGTTCTCTGTCAACAGTTACATAAAGTAGCACATAAAAATATTACTGCATATATTCACAAGAACACCCCTCAAAAACAAAAACATTTACAATTGTCATAAACCAAGAACAAGCAAATCATTGTACACTGTACACAAGACATTTGTTTCCAACCAAACAGAAATAAAATGATCCACACCTGTCACCATTATATAAGAAGTAAATTCTATCATAATACATGCAGACACCAGACCTTTGAACATAAGTTCTAAATTTGTAGACCTTTACATTTTGTTTCTGCAGGTTAGCCAGATTCCCCTTTTTGCCCAACCCGTAAGAAAGCTGCAAAGATAAATCTGATTCCATTGTGCTGCTGTTTTTGGGACCATAAATGAACATTGTATTCTCCAGCACCTGTCCATATCCAGCCAACCACTGTTGCAGTAATGGCAAGAGAAGAACAAGCCTGGGACACCCAACCCACAAATGTTGCAGGGTGTGCTCAGCTTGACAAAAAGCACAGTTACCCTCTACACTCGGTCCATATGTGCAACATGTCTGGTTGTGGCCATGGCCCCATGGACCACCCACCACCGAAGATCCACGGTGTGTTTCTCCAAGTGAGGTCTGTACAAGGATTTCTAGCTACGTCTGGGAGAACCTGCTGCAGAAATACTACATCGACTCCGGAAGGTCCCTCCTTCATCCTTTAGGAAAATCCATCATTTTTGGTGCCTACTTCTTAATCTACAGCAACACTGTGAAAACAGCGAAACCTTCCAAAACACCACCTTTTGTGCTCCAAACATTTTACTGTGCCTTTAAATGAGTTTTCCCTAATTTCTTCATCCTCAACTTAGAATCTCTTTAGTGTGCTCAACTGTTCATAGCTGACCACTCTCCTTATCTTTAGAACTGATTTTATAAACTCATCAAGATATGGAAAATAATCCATAGACTGTCCGCCAAATTTTCCATCTTAAAATGAGTTTGTCTTGTAAGGAGTAGGATTGCTGATGCTCATCTTGTGAAACAATATCAGAAAACTGTGATGAGGAATCATCTTCAAACAAGTTCAAAGAACCTGCAGTTCGATCTTCAGCCTCACCTGTCCTTGCCTCTGTCTGTTCACTGTTCACAGGAGGCGAACCCTCACTGGGGAGGGACGCCATGGCTCAAAGTCAAACTGGCCAATTAGCTAAACCTACTCACTCTACACAACACAATGAAATAAACCTGTCTTACCTTGTAACTAACCAACTAACCATTAAGGTTGGGCGATTTTTCCAACCGATAATCATCAGTCCAATAAATGACCACCATCAACCCCACCCAAATACAATAAACACAAAAATGAAGACAGAAACAGAAGACACTCCATTTGGCTTTTTTCAAAAATTCAGAACTAAATTATCATCAGTTATTTTACACAAAACTGCATTAACCCTTTAAGACCTACCATAGAACCAAGTCCGCCAGAGCTTATATTATATGTTTACATGCTGTAGTCCCATTTTTGGGAGCATTTCAAGTTGCTTTACATCAATACAACCATTATAGCCCAAATTTTAATAATATGTCTGCATTAAGTGCATAGAAATTACATAAATTGCAAAAATGTGCAATAAACCAGAAAAAAATTGAAAATCGTTTTTGTTTTTTTAACATATATTTCTAGTTAGAGAAGTTTAAGAGGCTTATCCCTCAAAACTGTAAATACAAAAAAGTTGCACAAAATAGTTTCCCACCACAGGAAATTTATTTTGAGTGTCTTCATAGTTTTATTTTTGAAATGCACCAATTTTTATATACTGCAGAAAAAACGAAAATAAATATTATAAAGCAAATTTGCAAAAAAACAGCATATGCACCAAAATAAACTATTTCCAGCAGTGCAATATGAGTCCTAAGCATCCCAGAAACGACACAGAGAGTCATAAAGTCAAACATAACTTTTAAAAACACCAGTACAGTCTTACAAGGCCAAGTTGGTAAAAAACTACATTTCCACGAATATGACGTCACTTTCGGTTTTGGGCAGGTAATGGCGGACATGCAATAGTTCGCGCTGACGTCTATTCCAGCATAGGAAGTGTTACAAACAGCTGATCGGATCGGCAAAGCGTGTTTCTGGAATATTATGTTTTTGTTGCTGCAAGTGCTTTTTATGCAGTTTTTGCAAAGCTATATGTGGAAGGAAACTGTGACCGAGGACAAGCTGATGGCATAAGATGTAAGTACAACTCCTCCGGTTTTATATGCAAGAAAAATGATTGCGCTACCTTACGTGGTTGCAGTTCTACCGGGATTTAAAAATAGTTACGCAAAATGGAGCGTGCCCGCTCAGACCGACTTTAAAGGGTTAATTCCCCAAATAGAGACAAACTCTTCAATGTTGG
This sequence comes from Rhamphochromis longiceps, assembly GCF_057381845.1. NCBI lineage: Eukaryota > Metazoa > Chordata > Actinopteri > Cichliformes > Cichlidae > Rhamphochromis > Rhamphochromis longiceps. The sequence continues at coordinate 36,801,061 of NC_140565.1, forward strand.
ACAACATCTTATAAACAAATTCTACTTTCAAACGTGCACCTACTAACCCTTTAAACATAATCTCTAAATGAACAGATCCTGTTCCCTTCATTTTGTTCCTCCTTGAATGCCATATACTCATCTTAGCATGACCTATTAAAAAATTAATCAAGCAAACCTTCCTACGCTCCACTGCAGAGTACCTCGGACCCAGGATAAAGAGACTCTTCCAAGGCCACAAAGCCACTGCTGCAGCGATGAAAAAAGGCCAGATAGCCTTGGACAGCCAAGCCACAGGTGCTGCAGTGTTTCCTCAGTTAGACAGAAAAGACAGTGGTTCCCTGTTCTTAGATCCATCACTGCCCTGCTGTCCTCAGGCCTGCCAGCTTGGTTAGACCAGCATTTATACACTAGCAGTGCTGAGCTTTCTACTTGGTATCAAGGGATTGTAAAAAAGAGGCTCCTCACCAACATCACCATCAAATTGTTTTTAAAGTACAGAGAGACTGTTCTCAGTCTTCCAAGCAGTCAAAACAGACTGGTAAAAAGCAGAGGTCTGCAAAAGGTCCATGCCAGTCAGGTCTATGAGAAACAGGTGCTTGTCATATGCAAGGTCCTTTATTCTGTGAAGCAGCATAGATACAGTGTTGAACCAGGGTGGTTGTTGTTTTTGATAAAGATACTGTTGTGCTGTCTGAAGACGAAACGCTGTGATACGGCTGTGAAGGTCAATCAAACTCTGACCCCCCTCTGACACAGATAGAGACAGCACAGCAGACCTGGTCCAGTGAAGCCCTCCCCAGAAGAAATTTACCAGTCTTTTTTGTATCTCCTTGATAAGAGAGGCCGGAGGTTCAAAAACAGTGGCACGGTGCCAGAGTACAGAAGCAGCCAAGTTGTTAACAACCAAAGTCCTCCCCCTGTAGGACAATGGTGGCCAGACCCAAGTCCATCGAGACAACCGGGCAGTAATGTTTTCAACAACACCCTCCCAGTTCTTCCCCTGAAAAGCATCAGTTCCCAAAAACACTCCCAAACACTTCAGTCCCTCCCTGTTCCACTGTAACTCTGCCGGTAACACCGGCTCCTCTTTATCAACCCACCCTCCCAACATGAAACCTTCACACTTTGACCAGTTAACCTTTGCGGATGCCTGCTCATATAAGTCCAGTGTCAGTCTGAGTGTTTTAATATGGTTATAAAAACCGTAACATCATCAGCATAAGCGGACAATTTTACTGTGCTTCTTGCTTCGTCAAAGGTAAAACCTGAGAGTCCCTGTCTAAGATGGTGTAAAAGGGGTTCAATGGCCAGCGTATACAACATACCAGAAAGAGGGCATCCCTGCCCTATGCCCCTCTGAGCTGGAACAGGCCGACTTAACCCTCCCCCCACCTTTAACATGACAGCAGTGTTTGAGTACAACAATTTGATCCAAGAAATGAAAATGTTCCCAAACCCAAAAGCTTCCAAAGTTTTAAACAAATAGCGGTGATCAACTCTATCAGAAGCTTTTTCTTGATCCAGAGATAAAAAACCCCACATCCAAGTCTCTGAGCCAGATCAATAATGTCCTAATTAAAAACAAGTTGTCCATAATAGTTCTTTCAGGGACACAGTATGCTTGATCCACATCAACAATCATGTCGATACAGGTCTTCAACCTGTTAGAAAGACATTTTGCAAGAATCTTGTAGTCCGTACAAAGCAAAGAGACAGGCCTCCAATGTTTGAGCGAGCCCAGGTCCCCTTTCTTTGGCAGTAAAGTCAAAACTGCCCTCGTGCAACTTGTTGGCAAGATCCCAGTGGTCACACAGAATGTGAAAACCTCATGAATGTCCTCTCCTAGCAGCGACCAGAATTCCTGGTAAAATTCCGCAGGAAGCCCATCAACTCCTGATGACCGACCACCGTTGAGTTGTTGAACCGCTGAAGACATCTCCTCAAAAGAGATAGCAGACTCCAACACAGCCGATTCAGCCTCATACAGCCGTGGCAGCCCCTCCAGCATCCTCGTCACACATTCAGGGTCACACGTGTCAGAACTAAAGAGGCTGGCATAAAAGTCAATGGCAAGCTTCCTCATTTCTACTGGGTCAGATGTCACCTTCCCATTTGGAAGCCTTAAGTGCATCACGTGGTGTGACTCGCAAACCCTTTTCTCCAGCTTGAAGAAAAATCTGGTTGGGGCATCTATTCAACAGTAGAAATCCGAGTTCTTATAAGAGCACCTTTTGCTCTTTTGTGGAGAAACTTGCCTAAAGCCTTCCTCCTACCGTCCCAGGTACTATTTGCATTATCTGTCCCACTTATGATCTTATCCTCTAGCATCTTGAGCTCTCGTTCTAAGTCCTCAAAGCAGTCTTTAACAGTGGCCGTTGGATGTGACGTGTATTGTTGACAAAAAAGCTTAATCTGCGTTTTCCCCACCTCCTACCATTCAGCCAAATTGCAAAAGTAATTTTTCCTTTGTTTCCAGTGACACCAGAAGTCAGAAAAAGCTCGACAGAACTCTTTGTCATGAATCAGCTGCATGTTAAAGCATGTTGGTGAACAAATGTTAGAGTGCATCAATAAGGAAATATCTACAGTCACTAAATGATGATCAGAAAAACCAACAGGTGAAATTTCTGCCTTAACTAGTCTATTATTATACGTCTGATTGATAGCTATTAAACCCGATTCTTTGATCCCCATGGTAGAAGAGAGAAAACCCGACTCAGAGTGGTCAAAACATTTATAATTCTTTATTCAATCATCTTCTGGAAGAGAGAGCCCCGCACAGCCCAAAGCCAGTTGCAGAATCTCTAACATTAGAAGCCAAAAATGTGTCTCATATAGGTGTTATTTTGGTCCTTTACACGTCACACACAGCCTCGATACAAACAACCCCTTCTGTGTTACTAGTTCCACTTTTTCTGTCTGGTTTCCTGTATTTTATTAATATGCCTCTGCAGCTCTGCACTAAACTTCCTGTTTTTCAGTTTGGCTGAGCACTTGGTTTATGAGTCAAAACTGGCTTTGCTTTACAAGCCTTTATTATTAAAATACATAAAACAATATAATCAGAAAATAGGCACTAACAATATATATTTATCTTGTAACACTGCCTTCACATTGCCCTCAGAAACGTTCACATATGTGTATTCTCTAGTTGTGGGATGGAGCCTTCTCCACACATCAGTCAGAAAGATTGTGGATAAAAGTGAGCCCGAAGGTGGGTGAGGCTCTCCTGTGTTTCTGTCAACTGAAGGGTGGGTTGTGCAATTCCAGTCCCCTCCCACCACCACTATTGAACCACTATGTATTTGTGATAATTTATAATTAATTTTACGAAATAACCTCACACGACCTGCAGCTGAGTTGTGGGCGCATACATTCATAAAGCAAAAGGTGTTCCCTTGATGGTTGCTTGTACTACCTGTGCCCTTCCCTGCTCTACCTCACATACGGAGACATGTGACAGCTGAAGGTGCCTAGAAAATAAAATTGCTACACCTGCACTGAGGTTAGTGCCATAACTTAAAAATACCTGCCCACTCCAACTCATTCTGTCTCATTATCTACAGTACTACTAAAAAAACCACATCAATGTTTTTGTTCCTGCTGTTCCACCAAAACTGCTCGCCTTTCTCTGACTCTTCCCCCATTACTGTTAAGCGTACCCACTCTCAAGCCTGCCATAAAGACAGAGAGAAGAGGAAGAAGAGAAAGAGGGAAAAGACAGTGAGACCCTTCCAAAAAAAAAAAAAAAGACACCCTTAATACTCCGAACATTTTACTGTGGTTTTAAATGAGTTTTTCCTTGTTTTTCCCTCCTCAACACAGTCAGGATCTTTTTCAGGCGGCATCTTTTCTGTTTGCTCAACTGTTCATAGCCAACAACTCTCCTTATCTTTAGAACAGAGTTTATAAATTGATCGACATCTGGAAAAAACTCTGACTTCCACAGACTGCCTGCTAAATGTCTTATCCAAAAAGCGATTTATATCTTCTAAGGAATACGACTGCTGATGTTCATCTTGTGAAACAATGTCAGAGCATCGTGACAGGGAATCATCTTCAAACAAGTCTTCTTCCTCATTTTCCGCGCTCAAAGAACCTGAAATTACATTTTCATTTCCTACCTCACTTGTCGTTGCCTCTGTCCTGATTTTCCTCCACAGTTTTCCTGTCCTGTCTGTCATCACTTCCATCCGGCCTGTGGAGCACTGGCTGCGATCTCCATTCTGTCACCCAGCGCCGCTAGCAGCTCGTAGCTGGCTGTTCGTCCACACCGCTACTAGCGGGCTGTTCTCTCGTACCGACATCTACGGCACGCTCACTTGCTTCACTAGCATGGCCCTGCTGTTTACCTGTGTCATTGCGCACTTCGTGCTCTTTATGAGGGCAGGATGAGCGTTTATGGCCAACATGCACTTCATGCTAACTGCGCTTGCATAAACAGTATACAAGCCGTTTTCGTATCTCACTTTAAACGACACTTCCAGTGTCTGTGAAGGATCGTTCAAGTACATGAAGGCCTGCCTTCATAGTGACTGAATGTGCTGCAGTCTGGCATCTTTGCAGCCAAGACGAACAACACTGAACCCGCTAGCAAACTTTCCAAAGCAGGTCAGTTCCTTTTCAAGTAGCTCATTGGGGATAAACGCCATCTACGCGGGTCACCGCAAACAGTGGTGAAACAGCCACAACAAATCATCCAAAATGATCCCCCTTTCAACTAACAGGTGAACCAACCGCTCCTCACGGAGAAAGGTAACCACAGCCTTGTTCATCCGAGAGCCGCAAGTTGTGTTCTCATGGCCCACCTGTTCACCAAAAGCTAGCAGAGCCTGCTCCACGGTGTACTGTTGGGGGGGCCTCCCCTGTCTAATAGACAGGGGAGGCGAACCCTCACTAGGGAGGGACGCCATTGCTCAAGGTAAAACTGGCGAATTAACTAAAACTCTTCACTTCACACAACACAATGAAATAAACTTGCCTTACCTTTTAACCACCCATAAAGTTTTCTGGAAAAAACAGTCCAAACGTCCCAAACTCACTCAGCAGCTCCACACACTCACCAAACACCTTCACACACCCATTCACTCACACTCCCAGCATGCAGTGCAGGAAGGAGAGGAGAGGAGAGTGGAGTCAGGGGTTACATAGATGAGAATGAAAGCAGTTTATGTTGTGACCACTAGATGGAGACAAAACACCACACAAACACAAACTTTATAACTACTGATACTGCAGTACTCTCTGCAGTACTGTGTGTATTTCCTGTGTAAGAAACAGTGATACTCTTGCAGTAAAGTAATGAAAACACAGTTTTCTTTCTGTAGTGTTATGTGTAGTACTGCATGTAATACTGTGTGGTACTCTTAAAGGGTAATGTCTTTAGTACTGTGTTTATTAAAAGACAGTGTACTTTATGTAGTATTGTGTGTAGTACTGTGTGTATTATAAGACAGTGTACTTTTGTAGTAGTTTGTGTAGTACTGTCTGCAGTACTGTGTGTAGTACACTGTGTAGTACTTTCTGCAGTGCTGCGTGCAGTGTTGTGTGTACTCTTACAGGCAGTGGACGACGGTGCGTCCCTCGCCGCCGTCGTACTCCTCCTGCCATTTGTCCACCTGGTGCACGAGCTTGAGGAAGGAGCGCTTGGAGATGGGCGTGTCGCGGTACATCGGCCAGCCCAGGAACTGGAACTGCTGCACCATGCGGTACCCGTCCTGCGGCTGGAGACACAGGGAGAACCAGGCAGTCAAAACAAGCTCGCCCCAAACAACCAATGTATAATCAAACACTTCCCCAGAAGAACAGAAACATGAACCAAGTGTACCTCTAAACTAAACACTAAGGAGAAAGGAAGTAAGGAAACTGTGAAGGGAGAAAGGGAAAGGAAGTCAAAAGAAATACATTTTAGGAGTAAAGAAGAAAGGAAAGAACAGGAGAGAGGAAAGGAAGATATATAATGTAGATGGAAGGAAAGATATTAGGAAGCTTATTGAGACAGGAAAGAAAGCAAAGACAGGTTCCTGTGAGCAGACAGCAGGAGAGAGCTTTAACTCAAACACCAAAATCAAGCTGCCACAGTGAGGCGGGTGGAGACGGGAGCGCGGATCAAACACAGCCGATATTTGTTGAGACGCATGGAGGAAACGAGGCCCTGAATCACAGCCGCACTCAAACTCAGCCCGATGGGGAGGTGAGGAGGCTTAAATCAAACACATCCTGAGCTAAATCTGGTGCAGCAGGAGAGAGAGAGCGGAGGCTTGGATCAAACACAGGCGCAGCTCAGCTTTATTACACAGAAATCAAACGCGCCCTGAATATGTGAGGGCAAAACCAAACAGACCCTCCGTGTAGGGTGATGCAGTTTTACTCCGTCAGGATCTGAAGACAAAGGTAATTACACATCCACAGAGACATCACGTAGAGGCGAGGTGGTTCTAACGATGGCGAACAGCCACCACGGCAGGGGAGAGTGAGAGAACAGCCATCGCCCTGACAGGACCACGGCCACGATGGTGGTTCTCTCAGGGCTCCAGCACGGCAGAGACACTAATGGATGACTCAGCCGAGTCAGGAATCCTAGTCTCAAAGAAGACGGCCAATAGAACCCTGCACAGGGACGGACTGAGAAAGAAGACGGAGGCTACGACCCAAAGGACAGCGGCCCCACAGTGAAGCACGGTGGTGGCAGTATTATGCTGTGGGCATGCTTCACTGCGTCTGGACCTGGGAATTTCATCGAGGTGGGTGGATCCATGAAGAAAGAAGGATATGTGAATGAAGACCTGAAGCAGTCAGGCTAAACTAGGTCGGAGTCATCACTTTGTCTTCCAGCATGTCAACAACCCAACGCATATGTCGCTCCTGGTGAAGATCAAGGCGAGCGTGACAAAGTGGCTGAGACCAAATGTAAGCACAAGAGCAGCCTGGGTGTAAACCTGGCTGGACTTGAGTTTGGCTCAAGTTTGTTACTTACATTAAATCAATTTAATAAATCAAATTTCAGTGTATTTTATTTGACATTCCAACCTACTGATACTTACAGAGTGAAGGGCAGCCAGGTTTTTACAGGAAACAAACTAAGGCTACATCCACCCGGGTATTTTTGAAAACGCAAATTTTTCTATGCGTTTGCACCTTTCGTCCACACGTAAACTGCGTTTTCAGTCACTGAAAACTGAGATTTTTAAAAACTCCTGCCAGGGTGGAGATTTTTGAAAACCCAGTTTTTGCGTTTACATGTGGACGAGGAAAACGGAGAAAACGCAGCGTCAAAGGTGTGCGCCTACACACACAGTTACTGTCCTTCCACACACAGGACTCGGTTCTGCTTCTATGCGCCATCTTTGTTCACTCTTTCCCACCGAGGCTTCTAGACTTCTGATTGGCCAACATTTCTACACGGTTAGGAATATATCGCCACCTGTTGCTTTGGCATCTTCCTAGCGCGTTTTTGTGGTTACGTGTGGACGGGATTTTTAAAAAACGTGGCAGCGTGCTCGGTGCTTGATCAGATTTGAAGTTTAATTTTTCGCTGTAGAAAGAAGTTTTCTTCCCACGCAGAGTTTACAGCAGGCGCTAATGTTTCTGTCACTTTTTACAGAATCAGACTTAAAGTAATGTGATTACTTCCAAGCTTTAAATGCTGCATGGTCATACTCCCTCCAACACTCCATATTATCCATTGTTGATCTGCACACGTCTGTTGCTACCACGGACGTCGCACGCGCTCACGTCATTGTCATGAGACACTCTCACAAACAAAATCACGGTTTAGTAACGCAGCATATTTACGGGTAAGTAACAGTAATCTAAAAGCGCACCCTGGCTGTGTTGTAGATCCTGAAGATTCGGCTGATCACGTCCTCCTCCAGGTCAGCGGACACGAACTCCACCTGCAGCGAGCCGAGGCGATGGAGACCGTTTTCTGGCCAGTACTGAGGGCACAGCTAACACACACATACACAAAGGGAAGTTATTGATCAGCTCATGAGTTTTACACCGCCCTTACCAAAGCACCTGTGCTATGATGTCATCATCACCCACCTGTTCTAATATATCTGAAAATCTTTGAGTGTGTGTGTGGGTGGAGCTTCACCTGTGCGGGGTCGACATCATTCAGCATGACAATGGATGTGCAGTGGTAGTCGAGGACCAGGCGCCAGAAGTCCTTCACCGTGTTGGGCAAAGGATGCTGGGTAACGATGAACGCCGACGGCTGCTTGTAGCTCTGCATGACACGAGGTCAGTCAGACAGCAGGAAGTGATGTCACACAAGCAGACACAGCAGGGTGGATGTCACTGTTGTACACAGCCGTGCTCAGGATTTCCGACGTCGGTGTTTTCAGCAGATTTCTGAATGCGTGCTTCCTTCTTTGAACCTTAGCGTTAACTTTGATATTTTAAACACTTTCCTGGAGTTTCTATAGCGACAGCTGTCTGGCTGCCTCAGGCAGGTCTGATGTGGGTGTAACTGACTCGGAGGCAGTGACGCTTGTGCTCCGAGTGCCCTAACACTCGGTGTTAAAGACTCTGCTGCATCGACACCGAGCAGCACTTGCTAATGTTAGCTTAGAAGAGAAGTCCTCCACTCACTATCGCCACCAAATGACAGGCTCCAAGTATAACACAGAATCCAACACATCTCCACAACAGGGCAACAAGCTCACCTGAAGGACTTCACACAGAATTCATGAATGATCTGCGCTCAGCGAGAAAGCCGCTGCAGCAGGACAGCACGATGGCAGAGCGACTGAGTGTTCTCCGCTTCAGTCCTCTGTGCTGTTTGCTAAACAAAGAATCTGACGGCTGGGCTGGTCGCTCTCAGAGTTTCTGATTGGTTTACTTTTCAGCCTAATGTTCTCCTTCACCTGCACTCACATCTCTTTGGGCCAAACTGAGAGATCCAGTGAAAAGATATCGGATCAGCTCCCCATCTTTAATCTGCTTCACTTATTGTGGAACAAAAGCTTCGAATCAAAGCTGCGAATCTGCAGTCACATTCATCAAACCCACTGTGTGTGTGTGTGTGTGTGTCACGTACATCCATGAGCGCAGCGTTGATGTAGTTGGAGCTCTCCCCGTCGATGGTGATGAGGAAGGGCAGGCAGCGGTCTGGAGGCAGCACGTCCATGCAGCGGTTCTTCTCATGGTTTCTGGGCAGCAGAGCGATGCTGCAGTCCTCCACTCGCAGAGTCGGCGTCACCATGTTCAGCGTCTGTGCGCGCACACACATGTAACAGGACACACACCTGACACCTTCTTTCTAACCTAATGAGTTGATCTCATGTCATATTTTTACTTTCTCAGACTTCGGAACATTATTATTTTCATTGATTTTGTTTAATTTTTGTTAACATTAATTTTGTTATTTGTAATCATTTAATTAGTGATTTAATTTTTGTCTTCATTTTTTAAAATGTCTTCAAGTTTTAATCTCGTTGTTTGTTTTTGTTTGATTTTTAAGTTTTATTCATACAGCGTAAGTGTGTTGTGTCACCAGTTTGTTACCAGTTTGTTACTGGGTGTCTGTGGCACTTTTATTTTAACCGTGTCGTTTATTGTTGTGTATTTTTACTCGCTGTCATGCTGCTGTAACACAAAAGCGTCCGATGTGGGATCAATAACGTATCCATTTAAAGTAAAGACGCTACAGCGACACAGAGAGAACAATCATATGACCCCCTGTGAGCAGCACTTTGGCGACAGTGGGAAGGAAAAACTCCTTTTAACAGGAAGAAACCTCAGACAGAACCGGGCTCAATATTTAGACTGTATAATATGAATTTCTGACTTTTATTTTGAAACTGCAGTGCAATGATGTCATCACTCAGAGCTGTGATGTGGTTTGATTATTTCATGGACGCTGGCAGGTTCGTGCTCTAAACGAAGCGTGAAGAATATTAACATGGTCGTCACGTTACCCTGAACTCCTCTTTGATCTGACTCGAGTTGGTCTGAGGATCCAATCGGTTCATCTCATAATAAACCGACCGCAGCTGACTGGCTGGAATCGCTGTGTCACCGCACAGACACGCCTCCAAGATGGCATCGTGGATGAAGACGTACTGCTCCTGGTAGACAGAGGAAGGTGGTCAGACACTGTTTAAATAAGCTCCTCCTCCTCCTCCCCAGCTCTGACTGACGGGACGTCGGCTGCTGAAATGTCACTTCATAAAAGATTAATGTCAGCGCACGGCGGCTGGAGAACAGGCGAGTGACATTCAAAGTTAGAGAAGGTCATCGCGGCGTTCATTTCTGTCATTTCCTGTCAGTCAGCGATGAAGATGTGAGGACGAGTTGGAGACAATGAGGAATGATCGATGAAACTTTGATCATGAATGAAGCTGAGTAACTGAGCACGTGCAGTTTGAAACATTAAGTTATTAGTGATCACGTAAAACAGTGTTTACCTGCAGGTCAGAACACCTGCACACAGGTAGAAGGTATTTCACTGTGTGAATGTGTGTGTGTGTGTGTGTGTGTGTGTGTGTGTGTGTGTGTGTACCTCAGTCTGGACCATGTTAACCCTTCGTGCTCTCAGCTCGCGGACACAATTGTAGATGTCAACCACGCCCTCTCTCTCCGCCATGTCCAGCATGATGTCGATCACGATGAAGCATCCTGTACGTCCCGCCCCCGCACTGACACACACACACACACACACACACACACACACACACACACACACACACACACACACACACACACACACACACAGTCACGTCAGCAGTGATGAAGTTTCTTTGTTACTAGTAATGACAGTAAAAGTCGTACCTGCAGTGGACCACAGTGGGACCGGCGGTGGGTGGGGTTTTGGCCTTGACGCGGCGGATGAAGCCGAGCAGCCCGGTGGCATGAAGCGGGACACCGTGATCAGGCCAACCGGTGAAATGAAACTGACGGATCTCCCTGATCTCTGCCACACCCCTCTGACACAGACAGAGAGCGGAGGTCAGGTCAGTGCACAGGTGTGTGTACATGTCTGTGTGTGTGTTACACCTCTGTGTGCACAGGTGTAACATAAAGATATTTTAGCTTTAAGTCCTTCAGTTGCTGGCGGTGACATCAGAATACCTTCACTGACCACGTCAGTCCCAAATACATTCATAATAAACACTGATAAACTGGGCCCCCACTGACACATGCATGAAGCATCCATAGAAACACAGCTTCTGATTACTCACACACCTGTGCACTTTCAAGATGGCGCTGCAGATGGCAGCCTCGGTACTGCGCTCTCTCGCATTTTTTTTGTTTTTGTTTATTTTCTGCACTTTTGATCACTCGAACCACATCACTTTCCCCAGAGATCAACTGCTAAACATCAGGCAGTCATCTCACAATAGTTCTCATTTTTCACAAACCCGGAAAGTTTTTTGGAGATTTTAGTTGGAGGCGCAGCAGCTCTCTGTGGCTCCTGGAGGAGACGTAGACGGGGGACTCACGCTGGTGCGCTGGTGAAACTATGTCGGCGAGGATTCCGCACGGGACTCCCCTCCATTCACCTCCCAAATCTCCGCTCCCTTCCAAACAAAGTCAATGAATTACTTCTCTTAAACTGGACTAACAAGGACTTTGCACGCTCTGCTGCCCTCTGCTTCACTGAAACCTGGCTCAGTGAGCATATCCCAGACGCTGTCTTAAATCTGCCGGGCTTCACTGGGCGGACTGCGAAATGGAGCTGTCAGGGAAAACAAAGGGTGGTGGAGTCTGCTTCTGCATCAACGAAGGTTGGTGTACTGATGTCACAGTGTTACAGAAACACTGCAGCCCACACTTGGAAAGTTTTTTCATCAACTGTAAACCTTTTTATTCACCGCGGGAGTTTTCTTCCTTCATGGTGGTTGGAGTTTACATCCCTCCACAGGCCAACGCGAACAACGCACTGTGCGAGCTGGCTGACCAGATTACTACCCTGGAGAGGACATTCCTGGATTCCTTTACAATTATTCTTGGGGATTTTAACAGAGCAAACCTAAACTACGAACTCCCTAAATACAGACAGCATATAGACTGCCCCACCAGGGACAACATCATACTGGATCACTGCTACACCACTCTAAAAGATGCCTATCGCTCTGTGCCCCGGGCAGCTTTGGGACATTCTGATCACTGCCTGGTCCATCTTATTCCAGTTTATAGGCAAAAACTCAAACGTGCGAAGCCTGTAGTCAAAACTGTGATGAAGTGGACTAATACAGCAAAGCAGGAACTGCAGGACTGTTTCGACTGCACTGATTGGACTGTTTTTGAAGCTGCATCTGAGAACCTGGATGAGCTGACGGACACTGTGACATCATACATCAGTTTCTGTGAAGACGTGTGTGTGCCAACAAAGACCTTTTGCACATACAACAACAATAAACCATGGTTCACTCCTAAACTTCAACATCTTCGTAAGGCCAAGGAGGACGCTTACAGAAGTGGTGACAGGGCCCTGTACAAGCAAGCCAGGAACACACTGACCAAGGAGATCAAAGCAGCTAAAAGGATCTACTCCCAGAAGCTGGAAGAACAGCTCTCAGCCAACGACCCAGCGTCAGTGTGGAGGGGCCTGCAGGAAATCACCAGCTACAGACGCCCCCCACCCACTGTTGAAGCAAACAAAGACCTGGCCAACGAGTTAAACACTTTCTACTGAAAGTTTGAGACGGACAGACTCCCACGCCCCACCCTCCCCTCCCCAGGGACATTGCTTCAGACATTGACCCCCAACACACCTTCCACCTCTCCCCCCTTCACCCCCACCCTCCCCAATCCAGACCCAACGACCACCACCACCACCCTCCCCAATCTAGATTCAACGACCACCACCACCCTCCCCAATCCAGACCCAATGACCACCACCACCCTCCCCAATCCAGATTCAACGACCACCACCACCCTCTCCAATTCAGACTCAACGACCTCCACCACACCTCTCACCCCCTTTCCTCCTCCCTGAAACTAAGAATACACACTCAGGATGTGAGCCGACTATTCCAGAAACAGAAGCCCAGGAAAGCCCCTGGACCAGACGGCGTCTCACCCTCCTGCCTCAAAACCTGTGCTGAACAGCTGGCTCCCATCTTTACTCGCATCTTCAACAGATCCCTGGAGCTGTGTGAAGTTCCCTCCTGCTTCAAACGCTCCACCATCATCCCTGTTCCCAAGAAACCCATCATCACAGGACTGAATGACTACAGACCTGTCGCCTTGACGTCTGTGGTCATGAAATCCTTCGAACGACTGGTGTTAGCCCATCTGAAAGACATTACAGGCCACCTGCTGGACCCTCTGCAGTTTGCCTACCGGGCAAACAGGTCGGTGGATGATGCAGTGAACATGGGGCTGCATTAAATCCTGCAACACCTTGACCGCCCGGGAACTTATGCCAGGGTCCTGTTTGTGGACTTTAGTTTGGCTTTTAACACCATCGTGCCTGAACTTCTCTCCTCCAAACTCTCCCAGCTCAGCGTGTCACCAGCTACCTGTCAGTGGATCACCAGCTTCCTGACAGATAGAAAGCAACAAGTGAGGCTGGGGAGATCACCTCTCGGTCCCTCAGTATTGGTGCCCCTCAAGGATGTGTTCTCTCACCACTACTGTTCAAATTCAAATTCAAATTCAAATTTTATTTGTCACGTACACAGTCATACACAGTACGATATGTAGTGAAATGCTTGGACAACTGCTCGTGACCTAAAGAAAACAAAAAAGGAAAAGGCTATGAATAAGATAGGAAATAAATATGAAAAATTAAAAAGGGTAAATTTAACTAGGAAGGAATAGAATATAAATTAAGGTTAAAAATGAAATAACTGTACAACAAAATACACAATATAGAACTGTATAAGAATGTATGAAGAAATATAAATAAATATATACACAATAACAGCAGCTGTACAAGTATTAACTGGAAATAAAGAATATAGTGACCAGTGTTGTGCAATCCACATTATGTCTTGTGCAGTGCAAATATGCTTAAAGTGATTTAAGTAATGAAGTGAAACAATGTCCAGAAAGTCCAGTGTGTGTGTAAGAACCATATGTGTGGGTCAGTACTGTGTGGTGGTGTGATTGAGAGACCGTATCGCCTGCGGGAAGAAGCTCCTCCTCAGTCTCTCTGTGTTGGTCTTCAGGGAGCGGAATCGCTTTCCTGACCTCAACAGAGAGAACAGTCTGTTGTTGGGATGGCTGAGGTCCTTCACGATCTTCCTGGCCTTGGTCCAGCACCGCCTGCTGTAGATTGAGTGCAGGTCAGGGAGCTCGGAGCGGATGGTGCGCTCAGCTGACCGCACAACCCTCTGTAGAGCTCGTCTGTCCTGCATGGTGCTGTTCCCGAACCAGGTTAAGATGTTTCCCGCCAGGATGCTCTCTATGGTGCACGAGTAAAAGTTCCTGAGCACCTTGGAGGGCAGTTGGAAGGGCACCTCAAGCGTCTGAGGTGGTAGAGACGCTGACGGGCCTTTTTCACCACGGTGTTGATGTGACAGGACCATGACAGGTCCTGCGTGATGTGAACTCCGAGGTATTTGAAGCTGTCCACTCTCTCCACTGGGCACTCGTTGATGACGGGGGTCTGGTAGTTCCTCTCCTGCTTAGTGCTGAAGTCCACTATCAGCTCCTTTGTCTTACTGACGTTTAGAAAGAGGTTGTTCCTCTGGCACCAGTTCTCCAGATTCCTAATCTCCTTCAGGTAGGCCGTCTCGTTGTTATCAGAGATCAGGCCCACCACGACGGTGTCGTCAGCAAACTTGATGATGGTGGTGGAGCTGGTAGTGGCCACGCAGTCATATGTGTACAAAGAGTACAGCAGGGGGCTCAGAACACACCCCTGGGGGGCTCCAGTGCTGAGAGTGGTGGAGGCTGAGACATGTCCGCCCATCCTTACTGCCTGTGGTCTGCCAGTTAGGAAGTTGGAGATCCACTGACACATAGATGAGCTGAGTCCCAGATGCTCCAGCTTGGTGGTGAGTGTGGAGGGAATTATGGTGTTAAATGCAGAGCTGTAGTCTATGAAGAGCATTTTAACATAATTCCCCCTTCTAGTGTCCAAGTGAGTGAGTGATGTGTGGAGGAGATGAGAGATGGCATCGCCTGTGGAACGATTTGGACGGTAAGCGAACTGTAGTGGGTCCAGTGTGTCTGGTAGTGAAGAAATGATGAAGTCTCTGACCAGGCGTTCAAAGCACTTCATCACTACTGAGGTGAGGGCTACAGGGCGATAGTCATTGAGAGAAGCAGGGTGGGGTTTCTTCGGGACAGGAACAATGATGGACTCTTTGAAGCATGTGGGGATCACCGACTGAGATAAAGAGATGTTGAATATCTCAGTGAACACAGGAGCTAGCTGGTATGCGCAGTCTCTTAGGATACGACCTGGGATGCCGTCTGGTCCTGCTGCTTTCCTGGTGTTCACTCTTTTGAAGGCTCTCCTTACTTCATGCTCGGAGATGACGGTGCTGGCAGTATCTTCCTGTCTGCAGCCGTTAGCGCCGCTAACACTAGCATTGTTGGAGTCCTTAGCTGCAGCCTCGAAGCGAGCATAGAAAGTGTTCAGCTCGTCTGCCAGAGTCACGGCCGCGTTCGTCATACCGGTTGTTGGTGCTTTATAGTCCGTTATTGTCCTTAGTCCCCGCCACAGGCTCCTAGAGTCACTCTGTTGGAGTTGTGACTCTAGTTTCCTCCCGTAGCGCTGCTTCGCCTCTTTCACCGCCCTCCGCACGTTATATGACGCGGCTTTGTACGGGTCCATGTCCCCCGTTGTGAGTCCCGTGTTGTAGGCAGCGGTGCGGGATCTCAGAGCGTCGCGGATGGTTTTATCCACCCACGGCTTCTGGTTGGGAAACGTTGTGATAGTCTTTGTCTCCACGGTATCATCCGCTAGTTTCCCGATGAATCCCACAACCGCTTCCGTAAACACGTTGAAGTCATCGTCGGAGCTGTTTCTGAACATGCCCCAGTCTGCGTCATCGAGTGCGTCCTGTAACGCGGCCACCGATTGATCCGTCCAGCGCGCGACCTTCCTCTGAACCGGAACTTCCTGTTTCAGCCTTTGTTTGTATTTTGGCATGAGGAAGATGGCGGCGTGATCAGATTTGCCAAACGGAGGGCGGGATTGTGCCTTGTAGCCGTCCTTGACCGTAGTGTAGCAGTGGTCCAGTGTCCTTTCACCCCTGGTGGGGCAGGTGATGTGTTGATAAAAGTTCGGCGCTGCGCGTTTGAGGTTGGCGCTATTAAAGTCCCCCGTCACAATAAGCGCAGCGTCCCGGTGTTGTGTCTGGTGCTGTGTGAGTGCCTCATGCAGCTCGCATAAGGCGGTGGCCGTGTCCGCTTGTGGTGGAATATAAACGGCACTTATAATGACCGATGTAAATTCCCGAGGTAGATAAAAAGGACGGCACATGATGGACAGTAGTTCCAGATTTGGTGTGCAGGAGCGTGTGAGAGGAACAACGTTTGCACTGTTGCACCAGTTGTTGTTCACCATTAAACACACGCCGCCTCCCCTTGACTTCCCCGAGTCCCGTGTCCTGTCCATGCGGTGAACCGAGAAGAACTCGGCCGGCTGGATGGCGTGGTCCGGCACCGCTGGGTTCAGCCATGTCTCGGTGAAGCAGAGGAGATTGCAGTCCCGATGTCTCTCTGGAACTTTACCCTGGCCCTGAGGTCGTCAAGCTTGTTCTCCAGTGACTGGACGTTGGCGAGCAGGATGCTAGGCAGAAGTCTGCGGTGTGCACGAGCTCTCAGCCTGTTCCTGACGCCGGCTCGCGTCTCTCTAGGCCGCCGCCGCTTCCCTTTGTTCTCCCTCAAGATCTCACTTGGCCAGCTCGGATCCGGAGTTAAAAACTTCGAATTGTGAGTACATTGTAAACCAATAGAAACAAGAGTGTCACTGTCATACCTAATGTACCCAATGGTGATGATTTTGCCGATTTAGAAACGCTGAAAACTAACTTAAAAAACAAAGACAAAGAAAAAGTGGTCGGAGCAGTCGTGACGGCAGCCAACCTCACCGGCGCCATCTTCTCCCTCTACACTAACGACTGCACCTCCAAGAACTTGGCTGTCAAACTCCTAAAGTTTGCAGATGACACCACTGTCATTGGCCTCATTCAGGATGGTGATGAGTCTGCATACCGGCAGGAAGTTGAGCGGCTGGTACGCTGGTGCAGTCAGCACAATCTGGAGCTGAACACTCTTAAAACTGTAGAGATGACAGTGGACTTCAGGAGACATCCCTCAACTCTGCTCCCCCTCACCATATCAGACAGCCCGGTGTCGACTGTGGAGATCTTCAAGTTCCTGGGTACCACCATCTCCCAGGACCTGAAGTGGGAGACCAACATCAACTCCATCCTCAAAAAGACCCAGCAGAGGATGTACTTCCTGAGACAACTGGGGAAGTACAGTCTTCCACAGGAGCTGCTGATCCAGTTCTACACTGCGGTCATTGAGTCTGCCCTGTGCTCCTCCATCACAGTCTGGTATGGTGCAGCCACTAAACAGGACAGGAGCAGACTGCAGCGGACTGTACGGGCAGCAGAGAAGATCATCATGCCCCCCTGCCCTCCATCCAGGACCTGCACATCTGAAGAACCAGGAACCAGGCAGGGAAAATCATCACAGACCCCTCACACCCTGCACACAGACTTTTTGATCTGCTGCCCTCTGGCAGACGGTACAGAAGCCTGCAGACCAGGACCACCCGACACAGGAACAGTTTCTTTCCCCTCGCCATCTCCCTCCTAAACAGTTGACCTGTCACACTGCTCCCACTGCCAGACTGCAACTGCAACTTATGTACATTCTGTAGTATTCACTCCACCCCATTTCATTTCTGTCATCCTGTAGTTTATGTATATAAGTTTGGATTGGTTATTTATAGTTGGTTTACACAGCTTTGTGTATGTATGTGTAATGTATATATAGACACGTGTGTGTGTGTGTGTGTGTGTGTGTGTGTGTGTGTGTGTGTGTGTGTGTGTGTGTGTGTGTGTGTGTGTGTGTGATTTACATTGCTGTGCTTGTGAGCCACCATCTACCGGAACCAAATTCCTTGTATGTGTCTGCACATATACATGGCCAATAAACACGATTGTGATTCTGATTGCTCAGCACACTGGTGATGCTATGGTCCCTGACACGGGTTGTTGCTAGGTGGACGCAGGTCTAACGTCGTCCTGACGACTGTAGTTTAGAACGAGCTTCCCTTTAGACGGTGCGATGACGCAGATCATGTGATGACGTTTGTTGTGGATTTTTCCAGCAGGTGTAATATTCCCGTTCAGTTTGTTCCTGTCAGGTTACCATACCAGACTCTGACACTCTGTCCAACATGCTTACACTCACGTCCTGATAAGATTCGCTCTCTTGTAGATTACATCAACATTATCCACAAAATTCTCCAATATAAAAACACGACTGACCTCTGACCTGGAATCAACAAATTTACCTCACTCCTCCACCCACGTCCCTGAGGTAAGGTGGGGTCAGAGTTCCTCTGAAAGGAAACAACTGAAGACAACTCTGTGCTGTGTCAGTGTCAGCGAGCTGAGGTCACGGCGGCCTACACCTCGTGTAGATCCTTTGTTCATGTGCATGTTCAACTTTATTGTAACAGCTGGAGAACAGCTGCACTGATGGAGCTGAACTGAACTGTAGAGGTGTGTGTACACAGAGGTTTTTGGACATAACGAAGGATTGTGTGTGTGCGTATGTGTGTGTGCGTATGTGTGTGTGTGTTACCTTCTCTACAGCAAAGGTCCGGATCACGTACTCAGACAGCAGCTGAGTCTCGATCAGCGTCACCTTCATGTCGCCGTAGATCTCCGTGTCATCAGGCCAGTACTTACAACACTTCACCTACACACACACACACACACACACACACACACACACACACACACACACACACACACACACACACACACACACACACACACAGGATTAAATTGCCTCATTAATTAAACAGAAACACAAACAGAACAAAAGCAGCTGATATTAAAATCTCATTAGAGGCTCCGCCCCCTCCCCCTCTCCTCATTAACAGCTAATTACTGCAGAGCTAATCACACTGTCACCATGACAACCAACGAGGTAAACAGGGAGGGAGGGGTGAGAGAACAAATCAGGCTAACGTGACAGTGTGTGTGTGTGTGCGTGTGTGTGTGTGAGAGACAGAGGGAGACAATCAGGCTCTATCCCAGAATCCCCCCTCTGTAAAGGAGGGGAGCAGTTCCCTGGTACCTTCTGGGTAATGAGGGCTTAGCGACGCCCGCCTGCAGGTGTGTGTGTCTGATCTCAGGTTCGATCCTTTATTTTCAGGAGGAAATGGCGGCGTGTTTATCAATTTGCAGCGCGATTCACAGGAGCACACCGTGAGTTTCCCAGAATGCCGAGCAAATGCGATGAGGTCACACAGCCACTACCCAATAGTTAGAACCTGAGCACGCCACCCTCAGAGACGGACGGCTGTGAGGAGCAGTGCGTCAGAGTCCTCGAGGATGCAGTGCCGCTACGCCGCAGCGGGAAAGTCAATGCTCAGAGAAGCAAATCTGAAACACGCAAAGTGTCTGTGAAGGTTCTCGGTCATCCAGGTCATCGTAGTTTGAGGAGCTTGCAAAGAAAAGCGTCTGGGCTTCTTTAGGTTTCCATGAAGACGTTTCACCTCTCATCCAAGAAGCTTCTTCAGTTATAAGAGCAAATGGTGGAGAGTCCCAGAATTAAGCCTGTGGGAGTGTCCCCAAGATGATTGATCCTTTACCTAATCACACGGGTGTGGGTCCCAATCAGCCAAGGTTTCGGGTGAGCTCATTGTGAAACCTGGCCCCACCTTATCATGTGATTTCCTGAGGTCAGATGGCCCAGGATGTGAGTGGGCGTTAAGGCGTCTGGGAAGGATCTCAAAACTGGATTATAGATGGCAGAGAGTTGGTGTCGTAAACCACCGCCTCTGTTCAAAGATGGTCGCTCACAGTGGACATAGATGCTTCTTTCACTCCTCTTTCAAACCATCTGTCCTCTCTGTCCAAAATGTGAACATTGGCATCCTCGAAAGAGTGACCTTTGACCTTTAGATGCAGATGGACAGCTGAGTCTTGTCCCGTGGAGGTGGCTCTTCTATGTTGTGCGTTTATGAATTGGCTGTTTGGTCCAGGAAAGGCAAACAGTCGTCCTTTGTGTCTTCCCTGGTGAACTTTGTTTTTATCCACAGCGTTAATGTGCGCAGTGAAGGATTCCACTTCTTGTGTCTTGATTTTGACCCAGGTGTCGTCCACATATCTGTACCAGTGGCTGGGTACTCTTCCTTTGAAAGAGCCAAGAGCCTTCCTTTCCACTTCCTCCATGTAAAGGTTGGCTTCAATAGGTGACACGGGGGAGCCCATGGCACAGCCATGTTTTTGTCTGTAAAAGCCTTCGTTGTATTTGAAATATGTATTGGTGAGGCAGAGGTCTAACAGTGTGCAAATGTGATCGATATGAAGCCGGTTCTGTTTATTCGAAGGACCTGTCTGTCTTTAGTTTTTTTCTGACAGCTGTAGGTGTGCAGGTGAGGAGAGACCACATCAAATGACACCGTGGTTTCATCTGGATCAAGTGTAAGTTTCTGGACCTCGTTGTTGAGGTCGGTGGAGTTTGTGGTGAGTTTTTTTATTTCTTACAACTGAAGAAGCCTTTCCGACCCACAGGTACACGTCTGTGATCGACACGCTGTTTACTGCAGGTGACCGTGAGTCAGAGCATGAGAAGAATAACAGGAGACATGAGAGCGGCACTCTGGGAAACGGAGTCCCAAACTTCATCAGCAAGGAAATAACAACCAGATGGCTGCACCGATCCACGTGTGTGTGCGGGCACATGTGTGTGTGCGTGCTCACCCGGCCGACCTCCACCAGGTTGGTTACCATGACGATGGCGGCGGTATTCTCCTGCCAAACCATCCTCCAGAAATCATACACCGTCTCCTGCATGGGACCTGAGACACATACAGTAAACTTCACATTAGACTGCAGAGCTCTACATGAATCATAATCACTCTTTTAATTAATTAAAATGAAGCGCACGCACACACACACACAGAAAATATTTTTAATTACTGTTGACAGTCTGTGTTTTGACGAGCTAATTAGTTCATGCTAATCCATTCCTGTCCTCAAGTGTTTTACAGCGAGAATCTGCTGTGAGCACACACACACACACACACACACACACACACACACACACACACACACACACACACACACACACACACACACACACACTGCATATTCATGCTCACAGACTGACATGCTGGCCCAAACACTACTGTTTGTTCAGGACGATGGATTTCTACCTGGAGATCTGATCTGTGTGTGTGTGTGTGTGGGTGTGTGTGTGTGTGTGTGTACAGTCAGTGTCAGGTGATTTGGCGCCACCTGTGGTCAGAGGTGGAACTTGTTTTGTTTGTCTGGCTTTCTGAGCAACAACAACACATCGTGTGTTTTAATATTCACGACTTAAAACTGAAACTTTCTGAATTCTGCTTCAAATAAAAAAGTGAAGTATGTAACTACAATTCTCAGAATGCTTTGGCACACGGACCTGTTGGCTCTCAGGTTGGATGTGACTGTGAAACTGCAGGAAACCTAAAATCTCACAGATTCTCTGTGATGTTTTTGCTGATGCTGTCCTCAGAAAGAGTCTGAACAACACGTCTGAACCTTAACATCCAAAACAATCCAGATGTTATCGAATACAGTCAGTCCATCCATTTTTGATGGATGACTGTAGCTCCCCCCGCCCCCACACTGAGACGTCCTCCATCTCTGACTTACCGTTAGAATACCAACCAAGCTCTCACTATGGTTGTACTGGGGCCAAATGACCCGTAACAATGGGCCAGACACCCAACACACCTGAAGAACCCTCTACAGGGTTCTCTGAGGGTAGAGTTTGTTCTCCAAGTCCAAAAAACACAAGTAAACTTGGGCAAACTCCCATGGACCGTCAAATATCCTCGAGAGTCCAGTGTTCTGCGAGCAGGACGAAAACCCCCTTGATCCTCCAGAACCTGAGGTTCAAGTAATGGAGGGACTCTCGTTTCCAGCACCCTGGCATAGACTTCTTAAACATGGAGCCACCACCTCAGTCTCCCAATCCAGATGCGCCGCCCCAAATCTCCATGTTGCAGTAGTGGTGTGTCAGGCAGGACAGCCCTACCAAATCCAGAGCCTTCAGGAACTCGAACCTCATTCACCCTAGGGTCAGTAGGGTGGATGAGGTAACATTACCCCTAGTGATAAATGGTAAATGGCCTGCATTTGTAGAGCGCTTTTTCTAGTCCCTAAGGACCCCAAAGTGCTTCACACTACATTCAGTCATTCACCCATTCACACACACATTCACACACTGGCGATGGCAAGCTACATTGTAGCTAGTGATGGGTGAGTGGTCCCCCTCCTCAACGGACCCTGCTTCCATTACAGAAGGTGTGACTATGGAATTGAGCAGATTCTCAAAGTGTTCCCTCCACTGCATGACTATATCATCCTACCATCACTGTAGACAGTGTGTGTAGAATACCTCATTCTCCTGAATAAATGGCACCACAACAGCTGACAGCTCCAACCGAGTGTCACATAGCTGCAGAACCAATGATACGATTACAAAAATCCATCAACCTGCGGCCTACGGGGTCCTGGTGCACTTATGAACACATATTCAAACACGGTATTCATTGTGGACCAAGTGTAGCACAGAAGCCCAATAGCAGGACACAACTCGGGCATGCTGTTCTTTCCATGCACACCCCTCCAGGTCACACAGTCATTGCCCATGTGAGCTTTCCAGCACCTCACCCAGTGACTCTAAGAAGGCTGGATACTGTCCTTTGGCGCATAGGCACAAACGACAGTCAGAACCTATTCCTCCACCTGAAGGCGCAGGGAAGCAACCGTCTCATCCACCAGGAAAACCCCAACATACAGGCAACAAAGCAGGGGATACAAGTGTACCCACCCCTGCCCACCGCATCTCAACCAGGGCAACTCTAGAGTGGAACACAGTCCAGCCCAGAAAACTGGCTCCAGAGCCCGAGCAAAGTGTTGAGGTGAGGCCGAGTACATGCAGTCAGTACCTCCCAAGCTCACGCACATCTCAGCCTCAAACCCACCACAGCCTAAAACATTCTTAATAAACATATTTAAAAAATAAAAGCATTGTTCAACCAAAGGTAAGATTTTATTTGACTCCTACATAAATGCTTCAGCCTCCTCTTGTCGGGGCTGAGTAGCCAGAGAGTTTTTGGAGCAGACCCAAATGCAGACACAAGAGAGACAGAACCAAGTTTAAGAAAAGAAGAGCCATTAATTTAGGCTGAAACACAAAGGTACAAAAGTAAGAGAGAAAGCAAAACCAAGGGCTAAATCTAAACTGGGAAACTAGGAACTGGGAACACGGGGGAGATGAACAGACAACCTGACAAAGAACAAAGGAAGACAGAGGACTCAAATACATGGAGGGCAATGATAGAAGTAGAAACATCTGGGAAACACAGCTGACACAAATGAACATGGCACCACAAGGGAAGCAAAAGCAGACACACCAAACATGACTATCACACAGGAGGAAAGGCAGATGAGAGAGGGACATGATGGGGTGGAGAACATGGAACAACACACAGGAAGGGGAGACGAGACAACATGGAAATGGAAATATAACTAAACAGAGCAAAAAGATACTCAAAAATAGAAAAGTAAAATACTACACACAAAGAAATCACAAAGCACTGTGAACATCAAAAGGTGACACCTCTAATCTGCTTCACTCAGCTAATTCTCACAACTCTGCTGAAGTCTTAAGAGTTCTGCACAATGTACAGGTCAAGGGCTTTTATTGTGAAAGAGTCGGTGCAAGTAGAAGCATATATTGTTTGTCTGGGAGGGATTGTGCAATGTCACGTTTCCTGCTGGCGTCGACGTAACCCCTCGGCTCAGGTTTTTTCTTTAAAAACATCACGAGCAGCTAAAGAAGAAGAAGAAGCTGTGGGTTTCTTACCCTGGGTTGCGATGTAGTGGTTGGGTCTGTGGTAGCCCTGCGAGAGGGAACAGAGAGGTTATACCCACACACACAAACTCATGATCATATGAACAAAAACATGCAGTGTGTGTGTGTGTGTGTAGCTGTTGGGAGCCAACATGTCTGTGATGTTTACACACAGCTGACACTGACAGAGACGGTCGTCATGGAAACATAGTCGACCAGGACGTTTCACATCGACGTTTATAGGAAAGTAAACTCTGTGTGTGTGTGTGTGTTACTCACGTCTACATAGTTAGCGTTGATGTAGTCCGAGCCGCCACCTCCATCCTGAGGCTGCAGACGCACACGAGAGTGATCATCTAACACACACACACACACACACACACACACACACACACACACACACACACACACACACACACACACTGTTAGTTCGATCCTCAGTTCCTGAGAATAAAACATCTAATAATAAATTAATAAAGTTTTAATTACAGTTGTTCAATAAAATGATGAAAACTGTGTGTGATGTTTCAAAATGATGACATTAAATTTAAATAATAACTGAATAAAAAAAATGAAGATAAATTTAATGAAAGAAAGTAAAAACAAATCAAAGTTGGAGCTGAATTGTTCCCGTGTCACCGACCACAGAGCGCCCACGTCATCTCTGACGCCTGTAGCACACTGGCTGTTACTACTGTCATTCACACAGATAGGTGTGTGTTTGTGTGCGTGTGTGGGGGGGGGGGGGGGGTGTGAATGTAAAATGTGTCCCTGCAGGCCACCGTAGCTCACAGCCTCGGCCTTCATCACACCTCATTAGCATAATTACACGCCACAGGGCCCTGTGTGTGCGCGCGCATGTGTGCTTCCTGATGTTCTTCAGCAGCTGTCAACACCGACTTTGTGGGACGTCAGCTGAACAGTTACATGATGTGTTTGTGAGACCTGGGGCAGTGTGCTGATCAAAACTGACACCACACACACACACACACACACACACACACACACACACACACACACACACACACACACACACACACACACACAGCTTGTCTGAAACTGCAGGTTTTCTCTCTGACATCGTTTTATGCCACCTGACTGATTAGCATCTGGTTTCTCTATAACTTCCTGTGATTGGTCTGAAAGCCGAAAGCTTCAAAGAAAAGTTTTGACACCAGGACCAAACAAGATCAGTTCACTCTGATTCCAGACTGGTCCTGGGAACGAGTCACAGCTGGACTCTGGGCTGGACTCAAACTGAGACATCAGTCTGGACCTCAGGAGGTCAAAGCAGCAGCAATCACACAGCGCAGAGTCGGTGACACGAATCGTAGCCATGATGGAAAAGTAAAAGAGGCTCTGCTGAACTTTCAGGTGGAAGACTGGAACGAAAAACTGCACTGACTGCTGACCAAGGACTGTTTGGGAATTTGAAGAGGACTATCAGCTCCTGGAAAGTTCGAGTACAGAGCCAATCCAGGATCTAAGGGGACCAACAAGTCCTATATCAAGTCCAAGACAGAGACCAAACGGAAGACTTGGAAACACTGTCCCGGGACAAGTTCTGGGACTCTGTCTCCATATCTATGGATATATATAGTTTTTGTAACCGTGCTGCTGCCATTTTGATCACACGAGCGCAGGATGGCGTCAATTTTTACCGCCAGTGTGACGAGCTCTCTCAGGTCACTCTGAGCTTGATAAAAGGAAGCTGTCTGGGAACCAAACCCTCCTCCTGTCCCCGTGCTGCTGTGCAGGTTTGGCCTGACATGAGAATCCTGCAGCGAGACGCCCAAAACTCATGTCAGACCAACACCTGAGGTCAGCGTTCCCGGTCTCATGTTATTAACTGTCCGTGGACACAAACAGCTGAAATCAGCCTCTATGACGGACGCAGGTGACGTGCACGGGTACGTACAAGCAATGATGTTGCCGTAGCGATTCTTCATGCGGTTCTCGTCCTTCTTGGCCGAATCCCAGGGAGCGGACTGTCCCTCAAAGAAACTCTGAAAAGACACAGAGAGGGGGGTTAGTTTGAAGGCAGCGAGTGATGAATAATTCAGAGGACGTGTTTGATTTCTGTGCCTGAACCACACAGACGCCAGTTTTACGCTCTGAGCAGATGATTAGGTCCAATTAGGAGCAGGCAGCTCAGAGAGACGCCCCAGGCTCCAAACACGCTCTGGTCGCTGCGTTTCCACACAAAGACACGACTTCACCTGTGTGCGTGCACCGATGCTTCACACCACCAAGAAGCTCCAGCTTCTCTGTTGTGTCACTGCACATGCACGCTTGGCTCTCACTGTTTTTGTGTGTCTTTGCTGTGATTTTGTATATTCCTGCATGTCGTTGTGAGTTCTCGTGTTTGTTGGGCTGCTCTTTGTGATTTGACGTCTCTTTGTGCGTCTGCATCACGGGTTTGTGTAAGTAAGTAAGTAAGTAAGTAAAATTTTATTTATATAGCACATTTCTAGATAAAAAATCACAAAGTGCTTTACAAGGTATAGGCACAGATTAAAAAGACAAAGTACAGTCAAAAGTTAACAAAATGCAATTTTAAAAAGATGTGTTTTTAGCTGTTTTTTTAAAAGTAATCAGCGAATCAGCAGATCTTAAGTTCTGAGGAAGAGAATTCCACAGTCTGGCGGCCACAGTAGCAAAAGCTCAATCACCCCTAGTTTTCAGTCTCGTATACTGAATAACAAGTAGGCCCTGACCACAAGACCTCAGAGACCTACTAGGGGCATAGGGCTGTAAGAGTTCAATGATGTATGATGGTGCTTGTTCTTGAAGAGCCTTAAATGTCAGAACCAGAATCTTAAAGTGGACTCTGAATTCGACAGGGAGCAAGTGTTACTGTATAAGCAGCGGTGTTATATGTGAGTATTTCGATGTTTTCGTCAGAAGCCTTGCTGCAGCATTTTGGACAGTCTGCAGACGCTCCAGGTGTTTGTATAAATGTGTGTCTTTTGTTTCTTTGTGTTTCCTCTGAGGAACATTTTGCTCTGCAGCTGTGTGTGAGTCTTTTTGTGTGTGTCTCTATCCTAAACTGACAGCAGAATCTTCAGCAGTCATACACTTGTTTGTCTGTGAAGGTTCTCAGTCATCCAGGTCATCGTAGTCTAAGGAGCTTGCAAAGAAAAGCGTCTGGACTTCTTTAAGTTGCTTGAAGATGTTTCACCTCTCGTCCGAGAAGCTTCTTCAGTTCTAGGATCAAATGGTGGAGAGTCCCAGATTTAAGCTTTGTGGGAATAACCCACCAAGAGGGACAAAAGGACCCCCTAATGATCCTCTGCCTAATCACATCAGCCAAGGTGTGAAAACGGGTGTGGGTCACAACCAGCCAGGGTTTTGGGTGAGCTCATTGTGAAACCTGGCCCCACCCTATCACGTGATTTCCTGAGGTCAGATGGCCCAGGATGTGAGTGGGCGTTAAGGCCTCTGGGAAGGATCTCAAAACTGGATTATAGATATTATCACTTTATTGATAACAGAACACTTTTCATTACTTATAACTCCTGTTTAAATGTTCATTAGGCAAAGATAATGCAAACTCATGGAAATTTAGGGTATTCTATACAGTTTGTTCAAAGTTGTCTGACTCTCCAGATATAAATGAATTGTGTCTTTAGAGTTGTAAATGCTTGACTGAGTGTCTTTTATTTAGGTACATTTCTATTTTATAAATAAAGGTAATTGTGACTATTAAAAGTGTTCTTCATTATATTTTCATGTAACTTTGTTATGAAAAAAAAAAGTCAAAAGGAACCATTGGCCCCCAGGCATCTTCACTTTATAAAATTTGGCCCTCTTTGCAAAAAGTTTGGACACCCCTGCCTTAGACCATACACTTGTTTGTTTCACCTTCTCCTGACTGTTGAGTTGATCTACTGTGGGGTTTTTTCCATCGCATTCCTTCACCTTGTTTCTGCCCACTTCATGACCTCGTTGGTCTTTCAAGTGGTTTTACATTGTCTCATATCTACAGTCAGTTTGTTGGGTTTTTCTGTTGTTTTCTACTCTTTGATAATTGGCGGAGACTTGACTTGCTGGTTGGACCCTATTTTGTCGTTAAAACCGACCTCTCTGAGTAAATCAGCGTCGCACGTTCACTCTTCCTTCTCTACATATGGGGTTAGAGATATTTGGCGCCATCTGACTGATAGGGAGCGTTTCTTTTTCTTTAATCTGCCTCACACCTCTTCTAGGATAGACTATTTTTTCTGAGATAATTGTTTGACTAGTATTGCGTGTGCCTGTGAATACCATGAAAATAGTTAGATCATGTCCCCTTAAGTTTGGCCCTGTCTATGCCCGACTTCCCTGCATCAGGCAGGAGTTTAAACCCCACACTGCTATCACATAATACCTTTATATAATTTATAAATAACCATATTAAACTTTTTCTAGACCCAAACATCCCCACAACCTCTGGGGACAGAATATCTCAGGAAAAACGTAATAGAAAAGCAAGAATTGGCCGATAAAATAAAAGACTTGGATCATCAGTATGCACACACGAAGGATCCCAAAGATCTAAATCCAAAGTAGCTAGGCTGAATCCTGGCTCAGACCCCCGCTGTAACAGGTGTGGGTCTGATGTCTGGGAAGAGGTTTTCTATACTCTGAATAAGGAAACTGGCTCCTAACCCCCTACTTGCTCTCTTTGGTACAGTGGGTGAGGATGATAAGTGTATTACTGGGGCAAAACGCTGGGTGCTGTCTTTTGGTTCCCTCCCGGTGAGGTGAGACATTTTGGTGAGGTGGAAGGGTGCTGCCCCGCCCACCCATGTCTTGCTGATCTTATGTCTCAGTCTTAAAAAGATCAACGTCTCGTTCCAGAATGAAAATGGCAAATTTGATCAAATTTAGGGTTCTTTTCTGACAAATTACTCAATCCTTCCATTTAAGCATTTTGGATTAACTCAAGGCTTTTCAGGGAGTTTTTAGGACTTCCTGATAATAATGAATTACAGTCATCCAGCCTGATGTTTCTGGCAAAATACATTTATATTAAAAAATCAATTCAGAATTTAATTAATAGATATCAGATTATTCAAACTAAAATCCATTTGAATCTGGAAATTGATCTTTTAAACCCAGCCCTAGTCAAAGACCCTGGTCCGTGATAAAATCAGACAAACTCTGAGTAAGGTGCAGGTTAACAACAAATCAAATTTAGTTTTGAGTCAGTTAGAGTGGACGAGGCTAAGCATCACACTTTCAAATGAAATAAAACACTATGGGTCTATAGTGATTGGCGCCACACCGCCGCCTCGGCCTGTGCTTTAAAGATTCTTATAGTTAGAATGACTCGTGGGTGTTGATTCATTTAAACTGACATAACCAACTGCAACCAGGTTTCTGTAAGGCAGAGTAAGGCTACGTCCACACGTACACAGCTATTTTTGAAAACTGAGATTTTCCGTTTTCGTTTTTTTTTAAATCCCGTCCACACGTGCAGTTTTGAGAAAATATCTCCGTCCACATGTAAACACTAAAAACAAAATGTTGGCCAATCAGAAGTCTAGAAGCCGGGAGGGAAAGACTAAACAGGGTTTTGTACCCTCACTAAACCTTCAGGACTTCTGAAAAGTTTGTGCTGTCCTGGAAAGGCAGATAATTTTGTTACTATTCAAGTGCCTTCAACATTTCAAATGTTAATAACAAAGACAGTATTTTGGTTGGTGTAGACTCACAACTCAGGAATGAACAAAATGCATACAGCACACATAAATTAATTTTTAAAAAAAGTAAATTTGTAAAAAAGTAAAAATGTTTGGATTTGGGTTGTGAGAGGGTCTGTGTTGGATATAGAAGCCCCGTCCGAGGTTCACTCAGACGCCTGTCTGTGTAAACGGAGGGACGGTAACTGTAAGTGTGTTAAAACTGCAGATAGTCAGATTAACAGCAACAGTATTTTGTTTCTATCTGCCATTGTAGACATAATCTCATGTAAGCAGTAACGTGGCGCACAGCGTCACGTCAAAAAGGCGCACACCTTTGACGTTGTGTGACTAAATCTCTGTTTTCCTCGTCCACACGTAAACGCAAAAACTGAGTTTTCAAAAATCTCAGTTTTCAGTGATTGAAAACACCGTTTACATGTGGAGGAAAGGTGCAAACGCATAGAAAAATCTGTGTTTTCAAACATACCAATGTGGACGCAGCCTAAATCAGGATCTTGATCTCATATTAAATCATTGGCTAACAGGGGCTTAGAAGAGAAAACTTAATGTTTAATAGTTTTAGTCCATTATTTAGTGCAGATGTGGATACTGTATTGTTCTTTCTTTGTAATTGTTTATGTTTACGTTGTTTGTTGCTGGTTTTTAGTTTGTTTTTTGTCTGTTTGGAAACTGACACAGTCTCTATGGAGATGGGTTTTTGGAGGGGTAGCAGGAGGAGAGAAGCTGCAGAGAGGCGTGTAAGACTGCAACTCTGCTTCCTGGTTCCAACTCTGGATAGTCATATTTTGGGGGGCTTAATAAATTTGTCCATATTTCTAGAAATGAGAGCTGCTCCATCCAAAGTGGGATGGATGCCGTCTCTCCTAACAAGACCAGGTTTCCTCCAGAAGGTTTGCCAATTATCTATGAAGCCCACATCGTTTCTGGGACACCACTCAGACAGCCAGCAATTTAAGGAGAACATGCAGCTAAACATGTCACTCCTGGTCTGATTGGGGAGGGGACCAGAGAAAACTACAGAGTCCCACATTGTTTTGGCAAAGTTGCACACCGATTCAATATTGATTTTAGTGACCTCCGATTGGCGCAACCGGGTGTTATTACTGCCGACATGAATTATGATCTTACTGAATTTACGTTTACCCTTAGCCAGCAGTTTTAAATTTCCTTCAATGTCGCCTGCTCTGGCCCCTGGAAGACAATTGACTATGGTTGCCGGTGTCTCTAGCTTCACATGTCTGAGAACAGAATCACCAATTACCAGAGTTTGACCCCCGGCGGGTGTGTCGCCGAGTGGGGAAATATGGTTAGACACATGAACGGGTTGGTGGTGTAACTGGGGCTTCTGTTTAGGACTATGCTTCCTCCTCACCGTCACCCAGCCGCCCTCTTTCCCCAGCTGCTTGGGGTCTGCCGGGGAACAGCTAGCGGGGCCTACGCTATCTTCGGCTGCACCAGCTACAGGGGCCTGGCTAGCTACGGTGGAATGAAGGGCGCGAAGCAGAGTCTCCAATTCAGTAATCCTGGCCTCCAGCGCTGCAAATATGCTACATGTATTTATCTACCACAGAGAGGAACACCAACACTTGGTGAAATCATTCGATCCATCCACTCTTATCCACTGTAGGTTCGTCAGTGCTTCATTAAAATGCCTGTAGACACATGTGTGTGAGACAACAGTCTAACAGCTTCAGACATCCATCAAACAGAGGTGAACAATGTCTCTCTCACACACACACACACACACACACACACACACACACACACACACACACACACACACACACACACACACAAACACACACGACTGGCAGCGTGGAACAAAAGAAGGAAAAAAAATAGAAAAGAATGAAAGGAAGGAACTAATGAATGCTGATAGCTGTGTGTGTAACAGGGCTTTTTTTAAGACACTGATGCTAATGCTAGCTGTCTTCTTTAATCACCACTATCCTCCTGCTGTCACTGAGGTCAGAGGTCATCACTTCTAAGGAGACACAAATTGTGTCATGGTCCTGGGCCATGTGGGCCCAGTATTCTTAGTTTCTTGTATTTTTGTATTTCATTCCTTATTTAGGCCATGTTTCCTGAGTTGTCCTGGTGTGTTGTTCCCTAAGTGTTTTCCCTTCGTGACTCTTACCCCCTGTGTGCCCCTCTGTGTATTTATGAGCCCTCGTCTCTCTTTGTGTTTATTCCATGTTTCCCCTGCCCGTTATGTCCATGTTCTTCCTGTGCTCTCTCTCTCCCCTCCTGTCTGAACCCCCGTGTACTTCCTGTTTTACTTTGTGACTCCCGCGCCTGTATACGTCATGTTATGTTCACCCCGCCCTGTCTCGTTATGATTATCAGTGTCACCTGTGTTCCCCATGTGCTCCCACTTCCCTCGTTAACCCTCTGTGTATTTATGTCTGCGTCTCCCTCAGTTCCGTGTCGCGTTCTCCCTCATGCTGTGTGGATCTCCCTGTGTCTCTCTGCGAGTGCTTAGTTTGTTGTTCCCAGTTTAGTTTTGTATTTCCTGCGATCTGCCTCTCCAGCATTAAAGCTGCATTTTGAGTTCATCCTCTGAGTCTGTGAGTTTTGCATTTTTGGGTCCTCATCCTGCCTGCCACACAGCGATCCATGACAGAAGAACGCGACCTCGACATGGACCCAGCAACTCACAACCCCTCCGCTGAGCTCCGGGAGGATCTGATCTATACAGTGGAGTACCACTGTCAGGAGTGGGAGGCGCTGCCAGGAGACAAACACCGGGAGGTCGTAGCCGTCCGTCTACAGCGGATGGTGTCCGGACTCCCGTGGCTGTTCGGCGCGCTGCGCCCCCACATCCGGGACTCTCTCGTCTCCACTGTGGGCATCCGCCCGGGGCAGCTGTTCCAGCAGAAAGAGCCGGAAATAGTCGGAACAATGAGGCTCACCACCGTTACACCGTCTGTTTACGCTCCATCGGCTTCCGCATCCTCGCCACCGCCTGACTGCACTACGCGGATCAAGGAGATGCCAGCGGCTATTGACTTCGGCGAGGAGGAGCGGCAGCAAGTATTACGGGCGTATCGCGAGGACGAGCCCCGTTGGAAGCCCTGGCTCATCCCCGAGGAGGAGTTCTCGCCAACCGCCCCGCCTTGCACCTGCCGCCCGCCCTCGCCGCCTCGATCGGACTGCTCGTCTCCTGCTGCCTTTCTGGCACGGATGTGGTTGGAGGACGAGGAGCCGGTCGCTATGGCAAGTCAGGTTTTGCCCACAGCCGCTTCAAGAAGAAAGCGGCGTTCTCGCCGCCGTCGCGCACCGCTACGTCCCGCCTCGCCCTCCACGGAGCATCACGAGGATGCTGTGGGGGTCCTGGATGGCGATCTCGAGGAGCAGCAGCACGCCGCATACGCACAGCTAGAGGAAGAGTTCGGGAGGGAGCCGTGGCTCGCCCCTGATTGTGACGAGCGCTCTTTCCGGGGAACTCGACTGGCTCTTGGGGGTCCCCGGAGTTGCCAGGGACTTCCACCGCTCACCCCGCCCGCTTCCACGGATGGAAAGAAGCGGCACTCTCGCCGCCGGCGCTCTAAGCCTCAGCCTAAGGAGGTCCCTCAGTTAATGCCATCTGAGGCTTTAACTCCCATCAGCCATCCAGCCGTGAGTACCCCTGACTCAGTTTCTGACGTTGTATCTAGCCCCATAGCCAAAGACATCAAGTCAAAGGGTTTTTCTGAGTTAACTAGTGATGAGGACGTTACGTCTCACACAGTGAACCTGCAGTCGGTGGGTCTTTCTGAAATAATGAAAGATGCTGGGAGTAAAGGTTCAGACTCAAAGTATTCTGTATCATACGACTTTCGATTTAATGTGTTGAAATCCTTAGCGAGCAGTCCTAGTTGTGTGGGTGATCAAGAATTAAATCCTGTTACCTCAGACCATTTAACGATTACCAAGCCACCTCATGCCAGGTTTGAAACTTTGCGTGAACCATTTACCGAGTCTGAAGAGAGACTGCCTAGCTTTCCTCAAGGAGCCACTAAAGACTGTTTGTACTGTGCTGAAGTCTCTGAAGAGGTGGGGGCAGCAGCTGTCCAGCCAGCACCCGTCCTAGTTTTGTCCCAGACTCCTCTTATAACGGAGGTGAGTGACTGTGCTTTTTCATCTCATGAGCCTGATATAGTGGAGTGTACTGGGTTGCCCTTTTGTGGGCCCAGCTATGAAGAAACTGGTGCCAAAGACTGCTCTACCATTAATCATGATTTCATAGACACCCATGCTGTGACTGACCTAACTCTGGTTACAACTGAGGGCCAGTCAGAGCAGTGTTGTGATAATGAAAGGACTGTGTGTAACTGTTTTGAAGAAGCACACAACAAAACCACAGACCATGTTCTTGTCTCTGTAGAATCCAGGACTTTTTCTAGTGTTGCTCCCATAGCCGCACCACATGGAGCAAAGGTTCATGAGACAGCGAAAGGGGTTCACACGTCGGCTGTACAGTCTGCTTCTGAGCCTGCTAGGAATGGCGTGAGCTTTCTCTCTGCCTCAGACTGCAGCCAACTCGTACAGCCGAGACAGAGTGTTACCCCCACGTGCAGATTGTAGTGGAGTCTAGTACTGTATTCCCTGATGGTGGGATTGCAGACAGTGCTCAAGACCAAATGCACAGGAACGTGAGCTCTGATGCTACTGCTTCTCAGTTGCAGACTGTTAGGCCAGCCATAAGCATGCCTGCCTCTTTATGTGGCTCTGAATCCAGCTACGGACTTATGTGTAATCCTACCATGAACTATTGTGTTGACAATACCGACAGGGGGTTGGCATCTACCACTCGAGTTACCGAAAGTGTTCATGACCTGAGAAATTATGGTTTCAAAGCTTGTCATGCTAACAGTGTTCTATGTGCTGCCTCACCAGTCGCTTCTGAGCTTAAGACTCTCCTCAGGGCCTCCTCAGATGCCACATCAGCTGGAGGGTCAGAGGGGCCCGTTCAGCCGCCTGTCTCCGCTGGAGGGTCCGAGGGGCCTGTTCACCAACCTTCCTTGTCAACTGGGGGGCCCGAGGAGCCCGTCCAGCCACCAGCTGCTCCATCAGCTGCAGCCTTCGTGTCTCCACCCACACCGTCGCCTGGTCCAGCTCCGGCTTCAGCTTCGCCTTCAACATTGCCTGGTCCAGCGTCGGCCTCGACTTCGGCTTCGCCTGGTCCGGCCCCCGCATCGCCACCGCCTGGCCCGGCTCCATCGCCTGTGGCTGCCGCGCCACCGCCTGGTCCGGCTCCGTCGCCTGTGGCTGCCACGCCACCGCCTGGTCCTGCCTCGTCTGGTCCTGCCTCGACTGGTCCTGTGCCCACCGGGCCTCGGCCAGTACACCTGACACTGCAGAGCCGCCGCCGCCTTCCGCACGGCCGGCCTCCTGAACTGCTCCGTCGTCTCCTTCGCCGCCGCCGCCTTCCGCGTGGCCGGCCCCATGAACTGCTCCGTCGTCTCCTTCGCCGCCGCCGCTGCCTACCGCACGGCCGGCCTCCTGAACTGCTCCGTCGTCTCCTTCGCCGCCGCCGCTGCCTACCGCACGGCCGGCCTCCTGAACTGCTCCGTCGTCTCCTTCGCCGCCGCCGCTGCCTACCGCACGGCCGGCCTCCTGAACTGCTCCGTCGTCTCCTTCGCCGCCGCCGTTGCCTTCCGCACGGCTGGCCTCCTGACCGGCTCTATCACCTGTGTTGCCCGCCTGGTCGGCCCCCCGACCGTGTGACCCTTGTTGAACTCTTGTGCCCGCGGGCTCCGGGTCGGCCTCCTGAACTGCACCACTGCTGCCTTCTGCACGACCGGCCTCCAGATACAAGGGGACGTGGCCTGGTGTGTGGCCGCCCTCCAGGCCGACCCCCTGAACTTTCTTTGATATCCACAGGAAAGAATCATTTCCTGTGTTGTTCATTGGTGCATTATGGGGAGTGTTGGGTAAGTTAGTTTAAATTAGTAACTTAGTTACATTACTAGTTACTTCTATCAAAAGTAACTCAGTTACTTCAAGTTACTCGTTACTTTCGGAGTAACTAGTTACTAGGGAAAGTAACTTTGGTTTTACTCAGAATTCTCTTGTTAATGTGCTGCTTCCGTAACTGGATACCCAGCAAGATTGCCAGTCTTCTAGCTTGCTTACTTGCCACAAGTGCACTGTGCCACCTACCAATAGAAAGGAAAAGATAATGTGCACATTTCCACGAGAGAAATCCCACGCCTGATTCTATCCTAGCCTGCTTTTTACATCCAACACAAAAACTGCAGTCGTGGTGCTTTCGATTGTACTCAGAACTCGGAAATTCTGCCTTCTGAATAGGAAGCTGTAGACTGCAGATGAGCTGCATACAGGGCTGGACTGGGACAAAAAAATCGTCCTGGGCATTTTGACTAGAGACCGGCCCACCATTATAGGAAAAATCATAAAGTCTTTGAATGAAAACAAACACTGTTGTGACAGTGATGTTCACTGTTCTGATGGTATATATGCATCAATCTATCAATTGTTTGTTGCAAGACTCAGATAATTTTTTTTTTTAAAAAGTGAGACATTTTAAACGAGAATAAGAAAGTATTTCCTTGTGCCCCCCTTTCCCTTTTAATTCCCTACATGGACCCCTGGCAACACTTTGCTAGACCCGCCCCTGCACAGTTACCAGCTGTCAGCTACTTAGAAAAGGATCCTGGTGTTATTTGTCTCTCAGAAACAGTTCATAACTTCAACTCATTCATGTCACCTAAAAGGTAAACCTGTTTCTCCATCACCTGCTCAGCTCTGATGGTTCAGTAAGGACATCTCCTGGTTTCATCTTCATGTTTCCCTCTCACCACATATCCAAACCGACATCATGACCAGCAGCTTTACAGCTGTGGCTCCAGCAAACATCAGCTGATACTAGAAATTAATATTAAATAAATTCTAACAACAGCTGATCAAGCTTAAACGTGCTGCTGTTGTTTAGCGCGACATCTGCTGGTTTCTTCTTTCTGGCGCAAAGTGGGCGATAAATAAACAAGAGAGAAAAGCCAATCAGCTGATCATTGATCAGTTTCATGATTGAAGTAGAAACAGGAGAGGGAGGGGGAGAGGATGAGAGAAGAAGAGGCAGCTGTGCAGCGTAAAGAGACAGAATAACTCCAGCTTTGTGTCTTTTTCATTGTAGCTGAAGTCCGGGACAAACTGTTCCTTTTCACCTCAATACGAAACGCGTAATATTTTCTCTGAATACGAGATGATTCTGTTTTTTACGGGACGGTTGGCAACTCTAATAATTAACCTTATGAACAAAATAAAGTTCAACATCAGTAACATAGCACCCACCCAGCTGTATAGAAACTCCGTCATGCTAGCTAGCACGCAGTACGAAAAAGTCAGCACAACGAAAATAAACTCCACCTAAACTTGGTTTATATCTGACCCAGATAGACTGCAGGTTATAACTTCTTACCTGAAGTTCAGTTCACCTGACACTCTCGGACCAGCGGCCGCTTCGGGTCTCTCCTCTTGCCTCCCTTTTCCTTCATCCACCTGCTGGCTTCCACCACTTGCTAATGTTATTGAATCAGTGGAAGCTCCGCGTTAGCCACCACACGAAGTAACGAATAACGAGCCTATCTAAATCCCAGTAACGAGTAACGCGTTCCCGGTTTTGGCATAATAACTAGTTACCGTGCTCATTACCACAATAATAACATAGTTACTGTAACGCGTTACTTAATAACGCGTTAGTCCCAACACTGATTATGGGTAATCCTAATCTCTCACTGAGGTAGCTCCTGTGACTGGCCAGCACATCATGGAGTGGGTGGCAGATAAGGAAGATAAGGACAATGGCAGCATTGTCCTTATCTTGGACAACATCCACTTCAGTCTGTGCATCCCCGACCCTCAACCTGCTCCCTCAGCATGCAACAGCATGGAGGACGGCACTGGCCACAATAGACTCGTAGAAACTCCTGAGCATTGTCCGAAAGAGGACGGTCCCTTGTGGTGCCACTGTGTTGCTGATCACCTTGTCAGACACGCAATGTGGAAGACGCACATATTGTGGTCTTCTTGTCAGGTATTCAACAATCCAGGACACCAGAGAAGCATCCACCTGCATCGCTGTCATCTCCCAGGATGGTCGGCCTGATGGTGCTGAAAGTACTGGAAAAGTTAAAAAAACATGACCCTCACAGCGCTTGCCGGCTAGTCCAGATGGGCGTAGACACGATTGAGCAGGTAGATGATGCCGTCCTCAGCTCAAAGGCGGGGCCGGTAGGCAAAATGAAGGAGATCCTGATGTGGTCTGACTATGGGTCGGAGCTGGTCCAGAATCCAGTGATGGTCTTCATGCCATTCCACACCTCGCTCATTCTGTTCTGGTGAAGTTTCCACTCCAGCTTCGTCATGTAATTGTCCTTAGCCTCTCTGATCTTGTCCTTCAGCAACACCTGGATCCTTCTCAGTCTGAGCTGGAATAATGGAGTAGGTGCAAAAAGTTATGTAGTCAGTGAGGCTCAAAGAGTGTCTCCTCATCGGTCATCTCAAAACAGCCCTGTAGTTCTGCTAAGGCCTCCTCTGACCACCTCCATTACAGTTGGTACGTCCATGGGTCTGGCCAACAAGCCGGCAGGCATCAGAGCGATCAGCTGATCTCTGGAGTAATCAAAGCGTGTGGTGTAGCTGCTGCAATCCCATTCCTCAATGAAACTAACAGTTCCACAACAAGGAGAACAAAGACTTGCTCGACCCACATGTTTGAGAGAAAGCTATTAAAACAAAATAACACTAATACTAAGTAAAATAAAAAATAGAGAAAAAGTAGGAGAAACTGAAACAGGCTGCATGCAGGTTGACGAATGCGCAGTCATGCATATCAGGAATATTTTTGGATCAGTGTTGTTTACATGATATATCTATGGTTTACATTTCTAAGTGTTGTTTATTTGCTGATGACTTTTTTGTTGTGGGAATTTTCAAGCTGCTTCTGGAAACAGGAAATGGTTGATCTGCTCTGTTCATGTTGGAAAAACAAAATGAATAATATTTGGAAACTGCTTGCTAAAATAACCACAGAAAAATGACAATGGATTCAAAACTGACATGAAACTAAATTCTTGGGAGTTATTTAGATAATTTATGTACAGTTTGCATTTTGCCAAAGCTGAAAAGTCTAAATCTATTTATTTTGTACAAAGTCAAAGACTTTGGCAACAATCTCCATGCCTTTAACATTATTCACTTATTGTTTTATGCAGAGGTGGGAAACACCCGACAAACATCAACTCAATGGTTTTATTACAAAAAAGAAAAAGCCATATGAATGGTAACAAACAGACCTGAGTCACAAATCCATTCCTGATTCAACTAAATATGCTGAAACTCAAACATTTAGTAGATTATAACCTAATTCAAATGACATACAAAGCTTATAATGGTCAATTCCCACTTGACGTTCAGAATTTGTTCAAATATGGATAATAAATCCAAATGTAAAGGAAGTTGGAGTTTAGGTTAGGACCAGTGTGAAGGGTCTTTGTCAGGGGGTTAAACTTCCTGTGTTTCAATCATAGCTTAAAGAATTTGATTAATTTTTCTTATGCAATGATCTCTCTGTTTTGGATCAGGGTCTGTGTTATATAAGCTTTAGCTAAAACCTACATCTCTTTAGCTTGACATTGAATTTCTCTTGTTTAATCGTTTAATCTCTGAGGATATAAATGAAGCCAGTAAAGATAAAAAACTGTGTGAAACTACATCTTTTTGTACTAAAGCAGACGATCAGAGAAGCATAGCAGGTTTCCACTCGTGGTTTACAAGGATGGTTACCACAGAGACTGACAGGGGTGAGTCTGAGCTCACACTCAGCTACTGTGCTAATGTGTGTGCGTTACTGCCATATTGTCTCTAATCTAGTCGACAAGAACACAGGACAGTAAGAATCTGAAAACCAAGAAGACGTCTTACCTCGTTAAGCTGTCCGATCACATTAATTAGTAAAGGAGAAGCATGGAGGGAGATAACAGTCATGAGTGGGGCGCTCAGCTGGACAGCTGGGATTCAGTCATGAGCTCACGTGAACTGATTACTGCATCAATACTACAATCAAACCTAGGTTAAACCACAAAATCTGCTCTGAAACCCAGACTGGAATCAAGCTGGAATGAGACTGGACTCAGACTGGACTCAAACTGGACCCAGGCTGGACCTAGACTGGACACAAGCTGGACCCAGACTGGACCCAGACTGGACTCAGGCTGGAACCAGACTGGACTCAAACTGGACACAAACTGGACACAGGCTGGACCCAGACTGGACTCAAGCTGGAACCAGACTGGACTCAAGCTGGACTCAAACTGGACACAGGCTGGACCCAGACTGGACACAGGCTGGACTCAGGCTGGAACCAGACTGGACTCAAACTGGACACAAACTGGACTCAGGCTGGACCCAGACTGGACTCAGGCTGGACTCAAACTGGACCCAGACTGGACTCAGGCTGGAACCAGACTGGACTCAAACTGGACACAAACTGGACTCAGGCTGGACCCAGACTGGACTCAAGCTGGACTCAAACTGGACCCAGACTGGACTCAGGCTGGAACCAGACTGGACTCAAACTGGACACAAACTGGACACAGGCTGGACCCAGACTGGACTCAAACTGGACCCAGACTGGACACAGGCTGGAACCAGACTGGACTCACTTGTGGAAAAAAACTGGGCTGATTCATGTTTTTGAGAGGCTGCCATCACTGAACAGACGGATGGACGGAGAGTGAGACAGAAACACTGGAAGAACTCCTCACTGCTAACTTTCTGCAAATGGAGGGTGAAAACATTCCCTGTGTGTGCGTGTTGTGTCTATGTGTGTGTGTGTGTGTGTGTACTCAGGTTTATTTCAGTGTTTTATTTGTTCCTGAGTAAACCGGTTTGGCTGTGATTAAAGCTTCATAACATATTACTCGCAGTTAAATTAAGAGGGGACGGCAGTAAAAACTCCGGACCTGTGACATCATCAAGTACGCTGGTGTTCCAATTGTACAAATCGCGAGTCCGTGCTCGCGTACTTGAGAATTGAGAAAGGGCCTCTGTCTCTCTTCCACAGCATGTCTTTATCCTGTTTTCCTCCTCTCACCCCAACCAATCACAGCAGATGGCCCCGCCCCTCCCTGAGCCTGGTTCTGCCGGAGGTTTCTTCCTGTTAAAAGGGAGTTTTTCCTTCCCACTGTGGCCAAAGTGCTGCTCATAGGGGGTCATATGATTGTTGGGTTTTTCTCTGTATCTATTATTGTAGGATCTACTGTACAATATAGAGCACCTTGAGGTGACTGCTGTGTTATTTGACGCAATATAAATAAAACTGAATTGAATTCAATTGAATTATAATAAATAGCTCTAATGTATACAAATAGCTCAACTATAAATATCAAGATTATTAGTGGGATTAAATAAATGTGATTGACATTTTACTCTGTAAAACGTTGTCATTCGTTATTTTACTGAGTGTGTGCAAAAGGGTGCAACTGTTACACTGTATACTGTGCATTAGGTGGAGGAGTTGTACAGAGATATCCACAGGAAAGAATCATTTCCTGTGTTGTTCATTGGTGCATTATGGGGAGTGTTGGGTAAGTTAGTTTAAATTAGTAACTTAGTTACATTACTAGTTACTTCTATCAAAAGTAACTCAGTTACTTCAAGTTACTCGTTACTTTCGGAGTAACTAGTTACTAGGGAAAGTAACTTTGGTTTTACTCAGAATTCTCAAGCTGGACTCAAACTGGACCCAGACTGGACTCAGGCTGGAACCAGACTGGACTCAGACTGGACACAAACTGGACACAGGCTGGACCCAGACTGGACTCAAACTGGACCCAGACTGGACACAGGTTGGACCCAGACTGGACTCAAGCTGGAACCAGACTGGACTCAAACTGGACACAAACTGGACACAGGCTGGACCCAGACTGGACACAGGCTGGACTCAGGCTGGAACCAGACTGGACTCAAACTGGACACAAACTGGACTCAGGCTGGACCCAGACTGGACTCAGGCTGGAACCAGACTGGACTCAAGCTGGACTCAAACTGGACTCAGGCTGGAACCAGACTGGTCTCAAACTGGACACAAACTGGACACAGGCTGGACCCAGACTGGACTCAAACTGGACCCAGACTGGACACAGGTTGGACCCAGACTGGACTCACTTGTGGAAAAAAACTGGGCTGATTCATGTTTTTGAGAGGCTGCCATCACTGAACAGACGGATGGACGGAGAGTGAGACAGAAACACTGGAAGAACTCCTCACTGCTAACTTTCTGCAAATGGAGGGTGAAAACATTCCCTGTGTGTGCGTGTTGTGTCTATGTGTGTGTGTGTGTGTGTACTCAGGATGTATAATGGATTAGCCCTGAGGGCAGCCCGCTAGCAGGCAACCAGAACTGAACATACACACACACACACACACACACACACACACACACACACACACACACAAGCCATTCCCTGTTTTGGCCCATTAGCTGGAGGGAAGATCTATAATGTATGTGTGTGTGTGTGTCTGTATGTGTGTGGTTGTGTGTGTGTGGGGGGGGGGGGTTCAGGTAAGTAACATCCATTAGTAAGTTTTTCTCATGATGAAAATGGGTAAACATGTGTAGTGCGCGCGCACACACACACACACACACACACACACACACACACACACACACACACACACACACACACACACAGCTCACAACAGAAAGTCCCAAACTGGTGCTGTTAGTGAACATTATTTATTTATTTTATTTACTGTCTTCGTCTCCTGGTTATTGCTCCTCCTCCTCCTGCTCTCGCAGCCCTCATGCTCCTCATTACTCACTAACCCGCCTGCTCACAGATTAATAGACTTTTGATATAAATGATTAATTGTTTAGAGAGATTCTTTAGTTAGTAGCATTTTATGGAACTGACTCTGCTCCTTCATGTTTAATCACACTCTTCTGATTGGTCGGTTCTAAAGGCTAATAAAGCAATAATGAACAACAGTGAAATCATGTTTTAGAATCTAATGTGACAAAAGACAGAACAACTGTCACAGAGATGCCTGCAGAAAATCTGGAGCCAAATATAGTGTCACTGCTCAAAGTGACTGTGGGTTAGCTCAGGAGGATAGAACCCAGCTGGTGGTGTGGGTCTAAATGATGGTGTGGGTCTTACTGGTGGTCTCACTGGTGGTGTGGGTCTAATTGATGGTGTGAGTCTTAATGGTGGTCTTACTGGTGGTGTGGGTCTTACTGATGGCTTCACTGGTGGTGTGGGTCTAATTGATGGTGTGGGTCTTACTGGTGGTGTGGGTCTTACTGATGGTGTGGGTCTTAATGGTGGTCTTACTGGTGGTGTGGGTCTAACTGATGGTGTGGGTCTAATTGATGGTGTGGGTCTTAATGGTGGTCTTACTGGTGGTGTGGGTCTTAATGGTGGTCTTACTGGTGATGTGGGTCTAACTGATGGTGTGGGTCTAATTGATGGTGTGGGTCTTAATGGTGGTCTCACTGGTGGTGTGGGTCTAACTGATGGTCTCACTGGTGGTGTGGGTCTCACTTGCGTTGTGGGTCTTAATGGTGGTCTTACTGGTGGTGTGGGTCTAACTGATGGTGTGGGTCTTAATGGTGGTCTCACTGGTGGTGTGGGTCTAACTGATGGTCTCACTGGTGGTGTGGGTCTCACTTGCGTTGTGGGTCTTAATGGTGGTCTTACTGGTGGTGTGGGTCTAACTGATGGTGTGGGTCTTAATGGTGGTCTTACTGGTGATGTGGGTCTAATTGATGGTGTGGGTCTTACTGGTAGTGTGGGTCTAATTGATGGTTTTGGTCTTACTGGTGGTGTGGGTCTTAATGGTGGTCTTACTGGTGATGTGGGTCTAACTGATGGTGTGGGTCTAATTGATGGTGTGGGTCTTAATGGTGGTCTCACTGGTGGTGTGGGTCTAACTGATGGTCTCACTGGTGGTGTGGGTCTAACTGATGGTGTGGGTCTAACTGATGGTGTGGGTCTTAATGGTGGTCTCACTGGTGGTGTGGGTCTAACTGATGGTCTCACTGGTGGTGTGGGTCTCACTTGTGTTGTGGGTCTTAATGGTGGTCTTACTGGTGGTGTGGGTCTAACTGATGGTGTGGGTCTTAATGGTGGTCTCACTGGTGGTGTGGGTCTAACTAATGGTCTCACTGGTGGTGTGGGTCTCACTTGCGTTGTGGGTCTTACTGATGGTCTCACTGGGGGTGTGGGTCTAATTGATGGTGTGAGTCTTACTGGTGCTGTGGATCTTTAGTGGAAGTGTTTGGAACTTTTCTTTGAAGCTACAAATTCTGACAAACCAACATGATGAATGTTTCCACTAGAATTGAAAAAGCACTTCACAGCTCAGTGAAACCATGATGGAAGCAGACATTGAGACACACTGCCACCGAATGAAGGTGGAGGCTGACGGAGAGTCGTGGTGTTTCTCCGTTTCTTTGTGCTGAAAAAACAAGCTCAGCCCTAGCTCAGATTCACTAGCTCAGGTCCTGATCTTTCTGATGGTGTTGGCCTTATTGATGGTGTGGGTGTAACTGAAGGTGTGGGGTCTAGGTGTGGGTCCTGATGGAGGCGTGCAGGACTGTGGGCTTCACTTTGTAAACAAACACTTTTTTTTATGTCGACTTTTGT
The DNA here is from genome assembly GCF_057381845.1 of Rhamphochromis longiceps. Lineage (NCBI taxonomy): Eukaryota > Metazoa > Chordata > Actinopteri > Cichliformes > Cichlidae > Rhamphochromis > Rhamphochromis longiceps. The sequence goes on from NC_140565.1 coordinate 36,845,396, forward strand.
CAGTATTCACACCTGCCTCTGTCTGACCCCTCCCCCACAGCTGTGGATTGGATAAAAGTGTTTTTACTGTCAAACTGAAGAGGAAACTCAGAGTGTTGTCCTCACCTCATATTCCTCCTTGAAACCATAGCCCTCAGCACATTTCATCTGGGTGATGTGCTGCAGCAGGTCGGCCACTCGGATGGCCGGGTGCAGCTGTCCTGTCTGATACGGCAGCGCCTCCCTTTCAGAGTCCCGCTGCTTGTAGTGGGACTGGACCAGGCTACTGGTTTCACTGGTCATAGTGTGGCTGTCATCTGGAGGGAGGATAGAAGGAGAGGTGGGAGAGGGTGGACAGATCAGATTTAGGCTGCACAGACACATTTAAAAACATGAAGCTGGGATGGACCAGACCGACCCAGGCAGAACCAGGACATTAGCTCCAGTTCTAATGTTTCTTATTATGGAACTTGATAAATTTCACTTTCAGTTCTGTATCGGTTACATTTGAATTGTTCTGATTAAAGCTTAGCTTAATTTTGGACAGACTTTGTATGTTCACTTAAATACCTTTAAAAAATCTTCTAAATTCCTTCAAAGGTCAGCGATCACATTTACAGATCTGCTATTGAATCTGCTCATTAAATCCATCAATGCTACAGAGTGGCATATAAAGTTTAAATGAACCAGAAGGATTAAAGTTCCTGCTCACAAGCTGACATCGAGCTGAACAGGAGAAGATATGAGGCGAAGATAAGAGTGACTCTTCTGTACCACAGGGAAATGGACATCACAGTATCTGCAGCAAAAATGTGAACTGTTGATCTGACAGTTGAGAGAAGCAGCCTGGCTTCCACTGATCCAAGTTCAGAACTTTCTTAGCATATGAGGTAGGTAATCCTAAAATGCTGATAGATTTTTAAAACTTGTAGTGAAGCAGAAACTGCAGACTTCCTTTCACAGTCACGCTGTCTCTGTGTTTTTCATCAGTAACTTTATCGTCAGCAGGCAAACCAATGGGATTCTGTGTTTACAGCCAATCAATCGCAGCGTCCTGACCTCATGAAGCACAGACCGCTTTAATTTGTTTGGTCAAACCTTCTAACCTTCAGCTGCTGCTCTAACAAGTCTCAGTGAAAACTCGGACTTACAGAACACATCCAGCCACTGAAACCTGGACTCTGTGTATTATCAGTGGAAAGACTGGTTCTGTTAGATCATGTATTGGTATGAGTTAGTTACTTACTGGTTTTAGTTTTTCTTTACTGGATTAAATAGAAGCAACATTGAACAGAAGGACTGTTTTCACTTTTCGTGTTGGTCCATTTTTTCCCTGAATGTTAGAAACGGTGAAGATGTTTTCCTTGTTGTTCTTTCAGCCTCATGTACTAAACACAGCAGAAACATCTTAACCAGCCACCAGGACTGTTAGAAGACTACAGGGTGAAGCCATGATGTAACACAAACAACCTCAGATTACAAAACTGCTCAGGTGTTGGTTAATAATAATAATAATAATAATAACGTATACTTTATTGATCCCTGTGTGGAAAGTCCTCTCTGCATTTAACCCATTCACTCATTGAAGCAGTGGGCAGCCACCAATCTAATGCCCGGGTTAAACAGTAAAAGAGTGAACTTGGTGCTTCAATTTCATCGAGCCTGAATTTGACGGACGGCCTGAAAGAGTGAAGTCATACAAAGTCTGTCCAGAGTCTGTACTTTCCTTCAGTATGCCACTGATCTGTCCAAGGAGCCAACAGCAACACTAATGAATGACACACACAGATCACATGACATCAGATCACATGACTAGAGAGAGGATGGTGATTGTTGCTGGTTTCTTTTCACACTGCTGCCATGTCAAGTTCTTCAATAGTTCATTGCAGTTAATTGTAATATCAAGTACTGTTCTGGATCCAGTACATCATGGTCTGAGTACTGGTTCAGATCCAGTACAGCATGGTCTGAGTACTGGTCTAGAGGTGGTCCAGGTTCTTGGAGCTGCGGTGTGAAAAGAGGAAAGTTCAGAGTCCTGGAAATGAACAAACCTTTTTGGTAAACTGGTTTCTAATCAGAAACGTCCAGGACTCTGATGTGAACATTTCAGCAAAGACTTGGCTGACATACCTTCCACTATACTCTCTAACTCTGTTTTTATTGGCTAGTCTGGGGGCTGACTGACCAATCAGGAACTCTCTGTCATTTAAAGCCCAATCAGGTATGGTGAGGCCGAGAAGATGGGTGATGTAATGGAGGTGGCGAGTTGTGACTGAATGGACAAAACAACCACTATGACAAAAAAGGGAACCAATCAGATAAAGAGATGCAGAGCTAGAAGCTGATTGATTCAAGGTTACATGGTGGGAGGAGCTGGGGGTTGTAGCGTCACAATCTCACAGACGGTAAAAAAATGCATCATTGCCACGCTAACTGATGATGTCACAGCGGTGGTGGGTGTGGCTCCATGCTCAGTGGTGACAGACACCCCTCCCCAACATGAGCCCACCCTTTAGCCCCAAATTTAACCACTTACCATTAATGGGCACTTTACAAAGAGAAAGATGGAAAAGAAGAAGAAGACAGAGGAGACAGAGTTTAGGCAACAAATTTAGCTTTAGCCTGTTCTTAAGCTAACCTTCTGCTAACAAACAGCCAGCATGAATCAAACAAACAGCTAGAAGTAGTTCTATTTGCATTGGTAGCAGCTAGCATTTAGGGTAACCTAGCTACCCTTGCTAACTGTACCCTGAGTGCAGGACTGGTAGCCTTGGCTAACGTCAGCATCCCTTGCCTGAAGACCGATTAGCTAGCCTGAGGAGAGAGGAGAAAAGGGGAATTTATGAAACAGTGCTTACTAATAGCCTTCTATTCTGTGGACGCTTAGCTGAATCAAGTGCAGAAGTTTCACTGAAACTTGGAGCCGGGTCCACTGTTCCCCATGTAGATGTTCCTGTCCCTAACACTGCGTTTGGGTAGAACGTCACCTGTTTCTAGTCAAAATCCTTTAGAGATACTATCGATTTAATTTGACCACAGCCCTAATCACTGCTCAAGGACAGAAAGACTCTCTGACAGGTTCCCACAACATGTCCCAAACAGAGCTGGAGAATATGTATTCCATGTGTTCTTTAACTACCAGATACACCTGGGAAAGTGTTTACAGTAAAACAGCCACCGTTTGTTTCCCAAGAGCCAAGCAAATCTCAGGTTAAATCTGAGGAAGAATAAAGTATACAAGGTCTGTGAGCCGAGCTCGGCTGCTTTCATTTCTGTGATCTGAAATAATGACGTGCCTACAACATGCGTATCAATATTTTCAGACTAAAAACACCGAAGAGCTGAAGAAGCGAAAGTCCTCAAAGATATGGATCGTCCACAGAAAACGTGTGCTCATGAGGTGTGGTAATTGCATTTGTGTTTAGTTATTCTTGATAGCATGAGTGATTATCAATGATATAACTGAGACTGAATAAATCTGTCACTTGCCACGCCTCTAATATTTTAAATAACTGATAAAAATGAAGCCAAGGATTAGGATTCTTCTCAGCTGCAGCCAGACTCTGGGTAAATGTTCACATCACATATAATAATATATTAATAAGTAATCAGTTTATTAATATAAACTTTTGGTTTTCCTCCCCCCAGTCCACGTGGCGTGTTGTGCCCATGCAGAGGTTGGAAGTCACAGACAGACGTGACGTCAACACAACACGCAGGAATGTTGTGGATGCGGGGATGGAGTGAAGCCCACCATCAAGTTTCAAAAACAACAAAACCAAAACAGATAAATGCACAAATTTAATCCATTATGAAAGGAAAATAATAATAAAATAAATGTTAATTTAATATAAAGGCAAATAAAAATTCTATTTTAATCAATTAAACTAAAAAACATACAAATTGACAGAAAGAAGAGTATAAATGAGAACGTTATGATCTGAAACAAAATTGTACTTGTAAAAGATGAAGGAACAAGATAACAAAAACAAGATTCCAAAAGGAGGAAAGAACCAAAAGCAGCCGAACGAGAAGCAAGCAGGGATGGATGGAAGTCAGAATATCTGTCCTTCTGTCTCTCGTCTCCTCTCACCTGTCTCTCTATTCTAGGCCTCAGCTCTGTCCACTTCCTACCATCTGACTGCCCCTTTCCTGTCTGTCTACCTGTGCACATCTGGCCTATCGAAGAAACAGAGGAAAGGTGTCTCACCCAGAATGGCTGTCGGTACGAAGGGATCTGCCATCAGGACACAGCAGCATACAGACAGATGGACAGACAGGACAAAAGAAGAAGAGAAAAGAAGAAGAAGACCAGTCAGCTCGCTACATGTCTGCAGGCAAAACATCGGCTCAATTTTGGCTAACTGATGTGCGAACACCAGCTGTCAGGTGAATATTAGGCTCGTGGTAGATGAATGTTGGTTGAGAGTATAGTTAATGTTGACTAAATGGTTGAAATGCATCAGCTGGATGTTGGCTGACTGCTGGATGAATGTTAACTATTTAAATGGTAGCTAAATGTCTGGTGAGTACTGGGCTTCAGGTGAATGAGCCACAAGGTTCGAAGCCTAAGTTTGAAGCCTAATCTTAAAAGTAGAGATAGTGTCTGTCTCCTGAATCCAAACTGGAAGCTGGTTCCACAGAAGAGGGGCCTGAAAACTGAAGGCTCTGCCTCCCATTCTACTTTTAAATACTCTAGGAACAACAAGTAGGCCTGCAGAGTGAGAGCGAAGTGCTCTAATAGGGTGATATGGTACTACAAGGTCATTAAGATAAGATGGGGCCTGATTATTTAAGACCTTGTATGTGAGGAGCAGGATTTTGAATTCTGGATTTAACAGGAAGCCAAAACAGGAGAAATCTGCTCTCTCTTTCTAGTCCCTGTCAGGACTCTTGCTGCAGCATTTTGGATTAACTGAAGGTTTTTCAGGGAGCTTTTAGGACTTCCTGATAATAATGAATTACAGTCGTCCAGCCTGGAAGTAATAAATGCGTGAACTAGTTTTTCAGCATCACTCTGAGACAGGATATTTCTAATTTTAGAGATGTTGTTTGGTATGCACATTGAAGGACATATCCTGAATGGAATTAATAAAGATAGATTGATCTAATTTAAAGTGGAAATGCTAGATTGAAGCTAGATTGAAGAAATATGTAAATTTCTACCTTATCATGGTGGAGGGGGTTTGTGTGTCCCAGGGATCCTGTGGGCTATGTTGCTGGGGGGCTTTTGCCCACTGGTAGAGTCTACCATGGCACAGACAAAGAGCCATTCAGAAGACTCTTGTGTGTTACCAGGGCCCCGCCTGGAGGCAGACCTGGAGAGTCTGCCCAAGACACAGTGCCTGGTGGCCAGCCCTTAGCTCATGGGCCCTCGCTGGGCGCAGCCCCGAGGGGGGACATGGGCCCATCCCCCTTTAGGCCCACCACGCATAGGAGGGGTTGTAGGGGTTGGGTGCAGTATGTACTTGGTGCTGGCCAAGCGGCCTAGCCAGACCAATCAATGCTCCTGAGGATGGCAACTGGGACGTGGAACATCACCTCTCTGGTGGGAAAGGACCTGAGCTAGTGAATGAGATTGAGATGCACCAGCTAGATATAGTCCAGCTCACCTCAACGCAGGCTGATGATCGATTATGTAATCATATCATCAGATCTACAACCACATGTCCTGGACACTCGAGCGAAGAGAGAGGCTGAGATGTAGGGCTTTGCGATATGACGAAATATATCAGATGATGAAATTAAAATCGTTTTATATTATAATCGTATATAATCGTTTGTTTCGTGGTGTCGCAAAATCCACTTTGGTGGATGCAGGCAGAGAAAATCCCAGCATGGTCAGTGAAGACGAGGCAGAACCAGTTTGCTCAAACAGAAGGAGCAGTCCAAACAAATGGAGGACCTTAAAGGAGTGGTCACCTCTGTTGCATGGACATTGTTTGGTTATGAACAGTCTGACTGACATGGACCAGAAAACTGTACTATGCAAATGATGGCACTAACGAGGCCCCACTACAGACTCGAACACGGCAAACCTCTCTTTCAAGAATGACATGACAGAGTGTGGAGAGAGTTCACGGTGCTCCAAATAAACCTTAGACTCAAACGTCAGAACAGGCTTTTCCCCGCAGCACGTGTAACATATGTGTTAAATACTTGTGAATTTCACCCAAAACACATTTTTTTTTGGATTAAATATGTCATTTTTGCATCTCAATCTCCTACCTGTGTGATCTGAGTCTGTGTGCGTTCGTGTGTGCACGGTGCGTGGTGACGTAGGCGCGTGCATGTGTGTCCCGGTCACAGCTCCTTTCAGCATGGCCGGAGGTAAGTCACTGCCACGTTGCTCTCAGCTAATTAAAGTTTGTTCAGATCCCAAGCTGCAATGTGAATACAGCCGAACCGCCGCGTTTTTGTTTGTCATTAAGAGACTCATTCGGGATAAGTTTTGTGGAGGGCGGAGTTCACTAATATACACTTATAATGAGTTTTAGCCGAGAACGCAGCTAAAATGCTAGCATGCTAAGTTAGCCTGATCGCTAGCGGCTTGAGAGGGTATTCGTGGAAGTCTTTTTTTTAACAGCATGCACTCTTTTTTTCCTTCGTCAGGGTAGGTGTACTGGCAGGCGCGTGACACACACAGAACAGACACTTACAGTGGGGCAAAAAAGTATTTAGTCAGCCACCGATTGTGCAAGTTCCCCCACTTAAAAGTATTTGGTCAATAACAAAAATACAACTCAATACTTTGTAACATAACCTTTGTTGGCAATAACAGAGGTCAAACGTTTACTATAGGTCTTTACCAGGTTTGCACACACAGTAGCTGCTATTTTGGCCCATTCCTCCATGCAGATCTTCTCGAGAGCAGTGATGTTTTGGGGCTGTCGCCGAGCAACACGGACTTTCAACTCCCGCCACAGATTTTCTATGGGGTTGAGGTCTGGAGACTGGCTAGGCCACTCCAGGACTTTCAAATGCTTCTTACGGAGCCACTCCTTTGTTGCCCGGGCGGTGTGTTTTGGATCATTGTCATGTTGGAAGAACCCAGCCTCGTTTCATCTTCAAAGTTCTCACTGATGGAAGGAGGTTTTGGCTCAAAATCTCACGATACATGGCCCCATTCATTCTGTCCTTAACACGGATCAGTCGTCCTGTCCCCTTGGCAGAAAAACAGCCCCATAGCATGATGTTTCCACCCCCATGCTTCACAGTAGGTATGGTGTTCTTGGGATGCAACTCAGTATTCTTCGTCCTCCAAACACGAAGAGTTGAGTTTATACCAAAAAGTTCTACTTTGGTTTCATCTGACCACATGACATTCTCCCAATCCTCTGCTGTATCATCCATGTGCTCTCTGGCAAACTTCAGACGGGCCTGGACATGCACTGGCTTCAGCAGCGGAACACGTCCGGCACTGCGGGATTTGATTCCCTGCCGTTGTAGTGTGTTACTGATGGTGACCTTTGTTACTTTGGTCCCAGCTCTCTGCAGGTCATTCACCAGGTCCCCCCGTGTGGTTCTGGGATCTTTGCTCACCGTTCTCATGATCATTTTGACCCCACGGGATGAGATCTTGCATGGAGCCCCAGATCGAGGGAGATTATCAGTGGTCTTGTATGTCTTCCATTTTCTGATGATTGCTCCCACAGTTGATTTTTTCACACCAAGCTGCTTGCCTATTGTAGATTCACTCTTCCCAGTCTGGTGCAGGTCTACAATACTTTTCCTGGTGTCCTTCGAAAGCTCTTTGGTCTTGGCCATGGCGGAGTTTGGAGTCTGACTGTTTGAGGCTGTGGACAGGTGTCTTTTATACAGATGATGAGTTCAAACAGGTGCCATTCATACAGGTAACGAGTGGGGGACAGAAAATCTTCTTACAGAAGACGTTACAGGTCTGTGAGAGCCAGAGATTTTCCTTGTTTGAGGTGACCAAATACTTATTTTCCACCCTAATTTACGAATAAATTCTTTACAAATCCTACCATGTGGATTCATGGATTTTTTTTTCACATTCTGTCTCTCACAGTTGAAGTGTACCTCTGGTGCAAATTACTGACCTCTGTCATCATTTTAAGTGGGGGAACATGCACAATCGGTGGCTGACTAAATATTTTTTTGCCCCACTGTATTTCTGTGTTGCAGGTACGGAGATGTTCTTATGTTTTGGAGAAGCAGTCTTTCATTCATTGTTTTTATAAGTACAGTGTTGTATTGCTTGTTAGATGGCGGTTATTAATATAATTGTACTGAAGTATAATGTTTGAACTATAAGCACTAGAATATCGGGTCTTGGTGATTGAATTGTATTTATCTGACTGTTTATTTGTTTTTGAATTATTTTGTTTATTGTTCTTATAAATTGTTTTTGATGATTTTTCAGTGACATATTATTTATTTTGTGCTTTTTGTTTTTGAGAGCTTAAGTTAATGTTTTAAAACAATTTGTTGTATTTGATTTATTATATTATTGTAGTGTTAATGAAGCTGCAGACATAGCTGCTTTCAGCATGGCCGGAGGAGAGGTGTACTGGCAGTCGCGTGACACACACAGATCAGACACATATTTCTGTGTTGCAGATGTGCAGTAAAGAGCCAAAGACCCAGTACTGTCTCCTGCCTCTTACTTTCACGCCAGAACACAACGCAATGACGGGCGTAACACATGAATGGGTTACACACGCCCTGTAATAAATACTCACAAGGAAAATGGCAGCAACTTACAACTTGGTGGTAAGTTGGATAAGGTGGGAAGGGACGACGGTGGATAGACCTGTAAATACCTCAGAGTACACACTAACTGGACTGGGTTAAAAACACCAGTGCACGCTAAAGGAAGGGCCAGACTCTGTTTTCAGAGGCAGTTGAGGTCTGCAACATCTACCGGACAATGCTCAGGATTTTCTGTGAGGGTGCTGTGGTCAGTGTTGTCCTCTACAGTGTTGCATGCTGGGGCAGCAGGTTGAGGGTCACATGTTCAGTGAGAGACTGAGATTACCCATAATGCACCACTGAACGACACAGGAAATGATTCCTTCCTGTGGATATCTTTGTACAACTCCTAACTACTTTGTACAACTCCTAACTACTGTAGTGTGTACTGTGCAATAGTTACACACCCTTAATATCTGCAGGGGGGGATGACACTCTTCAGCCTCCCGGGGAAAGAATAAATATGTGGTTTACTCTTTAGCCTATCAAGGGTATTTAAGGGTGTGTGCCCACAGTCTACATGCATTTTGTGGACTTGGAGAAGTCCTCTGAGTATGCTTTGTGAGGCACTTCGGAGTATGGGGTGTCTGGCCCACTGCAATGAGCTATTTGGTCCTTATACAAGAAAGAGCTTGGTCCACATTGTCAGCTCGGTCATCGATTTTTTTTGACAAAATATCCGGGTGTAGCCAAACTACTTCTACTCGGGTGGAGTCAGAATCTCGTCACTGCTTTTTGCAGATGATGGGGGCTCTGTTGTCTTCATCAGGTGGTGGCCTCCAGCTCACACTGAAAATCAGCACCTCCAAGTCTGAGGCCATGGTCCTCAGCTGGAAAAGGGTGGAGTGCCTGCTCCGGGTCAGGGAGGAGGAGTTTAAGTATCTCAGGTTCTTGTTCACGAGTGAGGGGAGCGGGAGGACTGAGCTGTACCAGTCCATCATGGTAAAGAGAGAGCTAAGCTTAAAAGCCGAGTGTTTCTGGTGGATCTACGTTCCAACCCTTACCAATGGTAACAAGCTTTGGGTAGTGACTGAAAGAATGAGGTCGCTAATGCAAGTGGAAATGATCTTTCTCCAGAGGTTGGCTGGCCTTTCCCTTAGAGATAGAGATGGGCTCAGCCATCCAGGAGGAGCTCAGAGTAGAGCCACTACTCTAGATTTAAAGGAGCCAGTTAAGGTGGTTCGGGCATCTGACTAGGATGCCTCCTCGGCGCCTCCTGGTGTTCTGGATTTTTGCTACCGAGAAAAGGCCCCGGGGCAGACCCAGGCTACTCTGGAGAGATTGCGTCTCTTGGCTGGCTTCTGTGTTCCCCAGATAAGGAGGTGGCTGGGGAGAGCGAGGTCTGGCCTTATCTTCTTTGGCTGCTGGCCCTGAGACCCAGCCTCGGATAAACTTTTCAGAACATGTTTAGCTTACGAGTTATGTGCTTATCAGATAAAATTGAATTGAATTATCTGAGGTATACTAGGGAGTGAAGTTTTCTTTTTCATAGGAGCTACAGTATCCAGAGTTGTACCCAATGAGGCCATAACACTATTAACAAGATGAGTCACATCTGTAGGAGTAGCGTTAGGTAGCTGTTCTGCAGTGTGTTGGCACAAGGCTTTGAAGAAGGTAAGAGTGGAGGAACTGCATCATTTAATTTAGTTACATTGAGCTGAGAAAGACATCTACTGTAATGAATCCCCACTATTGTAATGAATTATTGTCAATCTAAATGTTAGTGTTGTTGGCTGGATGTCTGGGGAATGCTAATATTAGCACACAGGGACTGATCGTCGTCCAAATGCCTCTGAGAATCTGTGTGGCATTTTTGTGTACAGGTGTAAGGAGAGGAACCAGCAGGTTGAGGTAGGGCTGCTCGATTATGGCAAAAATGATAATCACAATTATTTTCACTGAAATTGAGATCTCGATTATTTGACGATATTTATTTAACCCTTTAAGACCTACCATAGAACCAAGTCCGCCAGAGCTTATATTATTTTTTTTACATGTTGTAGTGCCATTTGTGGGAGCATTTCAAGTTGCTATACATCAATACAACTGTTATAGCCCATATTTTAATAATATGTATGCATTAAGTCCATAGTAACTACATTCATTGCAAAAAAGTGCAATAAACTACAAAAAAATTGAAAATCATTTTTGGTTTTTTTTTTTTACATATATTTCTACTTGGGGAAATTTAAGAGGCTTATCCCTCAAAACTTCAAATACAAAAAAGTTGCAAAAAATAGTTTACAACAACAGGGAATTTATTTTGAGTGTCTTCATAGTTTTCTTTTGGAGATACAGCAATTTTTATATACACTGCAGGAAAAACGAAAAAACAATCCTATGATGCAAATTTGCAAAGAAAACAGCATGTGCATCAAAATAAACTATTTCCAGCAGTGCATTTCGAGTTCTAAGCATCCCAGAAACTATTCAGAAAAGTATAGAGTCAAACATGACTTATAAAAACACCAGTATAGGCTTTTAAGGCCTACAAGTAAAAAACTACATTTTCCACGAAAATGACGTCACTTCCGGTTTCGGACAGGAACTGGCGGACATGCTATAGTTCGAGTTGACTCTTTTTCAATGTGGGAAGTGTTACGAACAGCTGATCGGATCGGCAAAGCGTGTTTCTGGAATGTTACGTTTTTGTTCCTGCAAGCGCTTTTTATGCAATTTTTGCAAAGCTATATGTGGAAGGAAACCGTGACCGAGGACAAGCTGATGACATAAGATGTAAGTACAACTCCTCTGGTTTCATATGCAAAACAAATTATTGCGCTAGCTTACATGGTTCCGGTTCTACAGGGATTTAAAGCGTTAACAATAACAATGTATTGAATAATGACTTTAAAAAATTATATAAAATAGTGTGCAAATACTGAACAGTGCAAATGTTTGCAATATAAAATATAAATGAAAAATGTAAACATCTATGTTTAGTGAACTTTGCAGTGTTGCTCTGTGGTGCAGCTATGACACCGTAGCAAAGTTTACACACTATGTCTACTTGATCCACGTCTGACTCCGCGAATCCATGTTTCCACACCACTGAAGTTTTTTTTTTACCTCTCTTTTCAACCAACGGCAGTCACTCTCCTCTCCAAATAACTTCTGCTTAGCTTTCCGAGCTTCCCTTGGGTCCTCTTAATTGTTGTGATGTGTGTTCAAAATGCAAAGAGGTGTGCTTGATTTGCCACACGGAGCAGCACGAGAGTAAAGCACGAGGGAGGGGCTAATAATCGGCTCAGTCATTTTTAATGATCGTTGAAAGCCCAGATCGTAATCGTGATTAAAATTCAATTAATTGAGCAGCCCTAGGTGGAGGCTCATGCAGATGAAGCAGTGTAAAAACAGCCGACAGTGGAAGACGTGTCTCTGAGACTCATCAAAGAACTGTTGCTGGTGTGCAGTAAGTGCCTGCAGTGACTGTTTGCTTGTTCAGCATCGATCTTCATGCATCTGGTGGACACTGGTCCCTGCTGCACATCTGAGACAGTCTGAGACAGTCTGCCTCCTTTTACAAATGAAAACATTGACAGCAGTTTTTATGTCAACAGGAGGCATCTCAGTGTTTTTACCTGGGTAGTAGGAGTTTGCTACGGAGGTGCTGATGGTGTTTGTCTTCAGGGTGAAGGAGGACGGAGATGAAACAGCTGCATAGAGGAAACAGAAACGCAGCCTTAAAGTTTCCTGCTTCTTCCATTTTACAGTCACTGATTCACCCATCGCCCTGCCTGCAACTTCATAAGGAAAGTCTCAGCGATGGTTAATTATTGCTTCATTTATGTTAGCAGCACACCAGCAGCATGTTAGCAGTACGTTAGCATGGCATTAGCAGCATGCCCTGGCATTAGCAGCATGCTAGCATGGCATTAGCAGCACATTAGCAGGGCATTAGCAGGGCATTAGCAGCACGTTAGCAGTATGTTAGCATGGCATTAGCAGCATGCTAGCATGGCATTAGCAGGGCATTAGCAGCACGTTAGCAGTATGTTAGCATGGCATTAGCAGCATGTTAGCAGCTGGTTAGCAGTATGTTAGCATCGCATTAGCAGCAGTTTAGCAACAGCTTAGCATTGCATTAGCAGCAGTTTAACAACAGCTTAGCACGGCATTAGCATGTTAGCAGTATGTTAGAAGGGCATTAGGACTGTTTGCAGAGACCAAGCTGTAATCCTCAGTACTCCTTTATGAATTACTTGTACCTGGAGTTTGACCCATGATTTGAAATTGTTGCTCAGCTGTTTAATGAACACTGGGTTTCTATTTTAATAAAAGTCAGAGTTACTAGAGATTTGCAGCACTTCTTTTATAATTTTTTATTGTCACTTGAATCTTTTCTGATTGTATTAGATGATTTCAGTTTCAGACAGTCCAGTTTCAAACCTTCACTGGATCTTTGGTCTGGAAGATTTGAGCAGATCAATAAAGAGCATAACTTTTTATTTCAGTTACACTGATTTGTAGTTTTAGCTTTACTTAATAACCAGAATGATGCTGGAGGAGAGGTCTGTTAGCCTGGTTTGTTGTGAGCAGCTCTTCCCTTGTTGTCGTCTACTGACTGATCCAAAGATGACGTTTGACTGATCTTCTTGTTTTCGGCCGCAGCTACACGCCTGAGACTCTCATGGTTAAATTAAATCAGAGGCTCCTGTAAGCTGACATGGTTTCAGGGCCTGTGGTGTTTGATGTCTGTGCTTAATTTAAATCGTCTCCTACAGGGAGGCGCTCGCAGCTGCACGCCGTGCTCCAGAATAAAGAGGAAGACGGCGAGCAGAGGAGCCTGGGGGGAAGGGTGCCGCCTTGCCCTCTGACGGCCGCTACGCTGCGATAAAACATCGCCTCCTTCAGCTCACGGCAGGAAGGACGAGGACGCCACCTGCTTGGGTTTGAGCTTGTCTTCTTTCAGGTTGGTCGGCGTCCTAAGCCATGCAGCAAAAACATAGGATTTCACTGTTGCCGTGGAAACCGAGTCAGAACACGAAGTCATGGAATGACCGACCACACCACAGCCTGAGCTCCTCCCTCGACTCACTGCTATCGTTTAGATACGGGATTATCACGTCATGAAATATCAGCGAAATGATCTTTCTTTGAAAGAAAACGTCTCGACTCGGGGAGCGTTTGCAGATCAGTCTGCGTCGTCTGTGCAACCTGTGGGTGAGCGACTCTGTCACCGAGTCTTTGTCTCACCCGCTTGTCAGAGATAGGATTAGGGATAGCATTTGTGTGCGTCGCGTGCATGTACTCACTGCGTCCGTTCAGCGTGTGCACATGCGTGTCCACCATGGTGGTGTGCTGGGAGTTGTTCACCATCAGGGTCATTTCCTGTCTGGAGCTCAGAGTTTCCTTCCTCTTCTTCGCCAACTTCCTGCCGACACACAAAAAAGCTGAAGTTTCAATAAAGTTTTCTTCCCTCAAACTCTGATTTTTCTTTTTTTATTATCTATTAAGGTGGTATGAACAAGGTTGTTTTTTGGCACTTAAGGTGATATGAGAGAGATTTTATAGCTGTATTATCTCCATTAAGGTGAGACAGATGGTGTTTGGGTTTAAGGCGGTATGGAGTAACTTACATTCCTGCTGTGTGAACACATTTTTTTTCTTTTAAGGTGGTAAGAGTTTTCTCTGTGAAGCCATGTGTTAAGGCAGCATGAGCAGATGCTTCTCAGTTAAAGTGGAATAAGTGAGAGTTTCCAATGTGCCATTTGTCTTTTAAGGTGGAATGAAGGCTTTGCATTTGTTAGATCAGCAGGCTCTTAAGGTGGTCTGAATGGAGCTCCTTTAATGAGCCGTACCTAAAGTGGAAGCTGTGCTGTAAACCTGTGAGTGATGCTTTTTAAATTTACGAGTCATTAAACGTCGCTTGCTGCTCCATCGTTACTCCTCTCACACTCAGAGCATCACTACTAACCTCTGAGACATTTTTTTGAATATTTGGTCAAATTTAAAAGCTTGTGAGTGACATTTCAGCTCAAAGACCATTCAACTCTTTGATTCTTCTGCAGTTCTTCTGAAAGTGAGACGAGTTTTGTTAGAGGAGCTTAAATGAGAAGCGATGCTGGGGCTTCACTTTGTTCTGTTTGTGTGTGTGTTGTGTAACCACTGCAGAGGAAAAGCATCTTTAAACGACTAAAGCATCCTCGCATCCGTCCATCGTCTGTATTTTCTCTCTTTCTATTCTGAGTCTGAATAAAGAAAATGCATTTGTCCGATTGCACACAGGCACACACACACACACAAGCACACACACACTGAAAAGTCTAACCCTAACCTGAAAAACGCTGCCATGTAAAAATAAAAGTAAAAGCAAGCTTTTAAACTGGAAGGAAGACATCAGTGAATGCTGCTGTGTACGCATCGAGGTTAAGATGGAGGACAGCAAAAGCGCCCCGAGGCAAGGTGCTGCCCTCCTCCCCCTCATGTCTCATTTCTCTTCTTCTTCTGTGGTTCAGGCAGACAGTAAAAACCTGCAGCGTTTCTTCTTCTCTGATTCAGACCTGAACAAACAAACGTCTGCAGCACAAAATCCTGATTTACTGCAGAAAGACGATGAAAAAGCAGCACGTCTGAGAGGGTCTGTGACACGGTCCAATCGCATCAGCCGGCTGCTTTAAACAGGCTGCATGAACGAGGCGAAGGGCATAGCCACAGAGGCCGCGCCCCTAATAATGCAAACTTTAAGCTTTAGTGCAATTTAAGTGAGTTATAAAATACTGATGTTATGAAATGATCTCCATAGAGACCAATCAGTTCATTCAAAAAATAATTTCCCCCAGGGATCAATAAAGTATTCTGATTCTGATTCTGATTCTGATTTATCAGGCTGCAAACATGATTTGAACATGAAGTCTATGGGGACTGACTCACTGATGCCTCTGCTGGGCGTCAGAGGAACTGCAGGCTCTGGAGTTTCAGCGTTAAGAGATCGGCAGCGTTAGGTGCAACTGTAACTGTAATCACATAACATTTTTCAGTAACTGTACTACATTCAGTAAAGACATTAATTACAATCATGTTGTTATGTTCATCACGAGGTGCTGCTGCTATCTGCACTTAAATAAGAAAATAAAACGTCAAACATCAGTTTGTGTGTGGTAAAGCTGAGAGCTGCTGACCCCAGCCCAGCAGCCAGAGCCTGAATGTTAACAGGTACTGTAAAATCACCATGGCAACCACTCTGAAGTGGCATTAAGCTGTTTTTTATCTTTGCTTTCTGTCACCGACTTTGCCCATCCATCCGTATACTGCCTCAAACCGTCTGTCAATCTCAGGCTCCACCCTCCCCTCACTATTGAACAGGGCTGGACTGGGACAAAAAATCAGCCCGGGCATTTGACTAGAGACCGGCCCACCAGGTATTATAGGAAAAACCATAAAGCCTTTGAATGAAAACAAACGTCATTGTGACAGTGATGTACACTGTCTTGTTGGTACATATGTATCAGTCTAATAAACTTAAACCTACACCATCCTCCCTGTTCTGGTATTCTAAACAGTACTTGGCCGAAACCCAAAGACTGCTTGGTCGAGTTAACCTCCTGAACTATCTACAACACATGGTGGAAACCTGAAATTAAGACAGAGAAGACTAGAGGTGAGACATGACCATTACTGAATATTAAAAATAACAGATTTTGTGATATTTTCTAGGGGTGCAACGATACACAAAATTCACGGTTCGGTTCGGTTCGATACTTTGGTGTCACAGTTCGATATTTTTTCGATACAAAAAAAATGTTCATGCCTTTTTAAATTTGTCATTTATTAAAATTATAAATATATATTTTAACTCAAAAGTACAGTTTTTAAATTTAACCCTAACCCTTGTGCGTGTTTTTTATTTTGACAGCGAATGCGCACCTGCGGACCACTTATGTGCAGCCCTGGTTATTTAGCTCGTCATATTGCAGCCACAGAAATTCTTTTGTCCATGAAACCATAAAGCTGCACTTTCTTATAGTCTGATTTGTCATAACTTCTCCGTTTTGTGGTAAGCTTTTCTTTGGCTGTCACTTCTTCACCCTGACCTGTCTTATTTGGCTCAGCAGAACTGAAATGCTTTTACACACGCACTCACATAAGCTCAGCGATTCTCTGCGCGATCAACCTCTCACATGTTTAAGCTGCGGGAGATTTCACTTGTCATGTTTGCATAGTAAGCTAATGATTAATAAGACGATATCAGAGGAATTGGTGCGCAAATTATCATCACTCACAGATCAGTGCTGTCGCTCTCTATACACAGTTTGCGCGATTGCAAAGTGAAAGCAAAAAACAAGCGCAAATTCAAACGCGATTTCAATATGTCACATATTGACAGTGGCTCACCGATGCCAATGACATAATTACCCAGCTACATTTCTGAAAGAATGCAAAAGCATTGACATATATTTTTGCTTCCTACAATAGCCCGACGGGCAGGGAAGAGATAGATTTTGGTAGCCCGACTAAAAAAATCGCTAGCTCCGGGACGTCGGGCTAGCGATTTTGCGAGCCCTGTATCTGATTGAGGAATCACTCATCTTTGGAAAAGAGAGTTTATTACAGAGAAATGTCTCTTTCCAAAATAAAAGCTATACTATACGCTTCTTCTGGGCTATATTCTCAGCAGCATATTGTAGCGGGTCAGGGCTGTTCGGGGTTCTGTTTGTACAGTTATGTTTTGTTTATGTTGCCATAGTGACGGGTGACGCCCTCTCGCTGCGACGGTGTGTCCTTCCGGGGTCAGAGGGCGCCCTGTGAGTTGTTGTTGTTTCTGTGCGGTTGCCGCGCTGAGCAGTTAGCTAGCGGCAGTGTTCTTCTGCAGATGTCAATAAACGGCTGTGCTCCCTGGCTAGCTCACGGGAAGCAAGACCAAATGACACCTCCGTCTCCTCCTTGTCTGAGCTCGCCACAATATTAAACATATCAGGTCCCCATAAGGAGAATCATGTGCTAACAGCTGTCTAAATGACTCGGGTAAAGTTAGTAGCATGCATGCTTGTTGTTTTTGTCTGCTTCCACTTGTCTTTGCACTAGGATGATGTCGGCGTAAATGTGCAGTCATATTCGTTGTGTTCCCACTAGTGCTTTCAGGTTAATCTCGTTGAAATGACATTAACGCCACAACACGGCAAATCTCCGTTAACGAGCTACCGCCGATCGCCCCGTGCATGGGGCTAGACGGCCAACACGTTAACGAGCTAACTGCGCTAACACACTAGTTCCCAACCATGTAATTGAGCATTGCGTGGCACATCCAACATACTGTTTTACTTTAGTCCATGACTCGCTTACCTTCAGGGTCATACGTCACATGAAAACCAAAATAGTTCCAAACGTCAGATCTGAATGAGGGTGGGGGAGGTCTATGTTGTAAGGAGAGCTTAACTTCTGTCTCGCTAGCTTGCCCTGCGCTCTTCCTTCTGACTATGCTGTCTGTGTTGAGCGCTCAGTGAATCTGCGTTCGACTACTCCGCCTAGGCTGCACTGTCGACCCTAGGCGGAGCAGTCGAACGCAGATTCACTGAGCGCTCAACACAGACAGCATCGTCAGAAGGAAAGTTGATAAAATAAATTACAAATGTTGTATTGTTCGATACATATGCGTACCGAACCGAAAGCACTGTATCGAACGGTTCAATATCGATACGAATATCGTTGCACCCCTAATATTTTCATAAACTATTTATTTACCACATTAATAAACAGCACGGGAGGGCAAAATATTTTTTCTAACATGGCAACCTTTTAAAAGTGAAAGGAGACAGAAAGAAAGGTGAGAAAGAATAAAACTTAACTGACTTTTTGATGGCATTTTACACAAAGTACTGGTGCAGTATCTAGAAAATGTGGGAAAATACTGGCATCATGTACAGCACATAGCTACTTCTGAAGAAATTATGTTGGGACCCTGAAAAAAACTTAGTACGTACAATAATGGATTTCTATAAATTTGACATCAGATAAAAACTTTGGTTGTAAGATTCGGATAATTATTTGTTAAAAGCTAGAAATTTTAAATGAGAATAAGAAAGAAAAGTATTTCTTTGTGCCCCCTTTCGCCTGTTAATCCCCTACCTGCCCCCATGACCCGCCCCTGCACAGTTACCAGCTGTCAGCTACTTAGAAAAGGATCCTGGTGTTATTTGTCTCTCAGAAACAGTTCATAACTTCCCTTCAACTCATTCATGTCACCTAAAAGGTAAACCTGTTTCTCCATCACCTGTTCAGCTCTGATGATTCAGTAAGGACATCTCCTGGTTTCATCTTCATGTTTTCCTCTCACCAGATAACCAAACCGACATCATGACCAGCAGCTTTACAGCTGTGGCTCCAGCAAACATCAGCTGATACTAGAAAGTAATATTAAATACATTCTAACAACAGCTGATCAAGTTTAAAGCGCTTCTGCTGCTTAACGCGACCTCCGCTAGTTTCCTCTTTCTGGCGCAAAGCAGGAGATAAACATGCAAGAGAGAAAAGCCGATCAGCTGATCATTGATCAGTTTCGTGATTGAAGTAGCAGCAGGAGAGGGAGGGGGAGAATGAGAGAAGAAGAGGCAGCTGACAGCGTAAAGACAGACTAACTCCAGCTTTGTGTCTTTTTTTTTATTGTAGCTGAAGTACGGGACAAATCGCGTTTTCAGCTCAATACGAAACGCGTAATATTAACTCTGAATACCAGAGGATTCCGTTTTTTACGGGGCGGTTGGCAACTCTACTAACTAACCACATGAATAAAGTAAAGTTCACCAGTAACATCATAGCACCCACCCAACTGTATAGAAACTCCGTCATGCTAGCTAGTACACAGTACGAGTTATTGTAACTGACTGTAAAAAGTCAGCACAACGAAAATAAACTCCACCTAAACTTGGTTCATATCTGACCCAGATAGACTGCAGGTCATAACTCATTTTACCTGACAGTCGAACCGGCGGCCGCCTTGGGTCACTCCTCCTCCGCCTCCCCTTTCCCCCATCCACCTGCTGGCCTCCACCACTTGCTAATTTTACCGAATCTGTGAAAGCTCCACCATAGCCACCACCAAACAATTGAGTTATTTTTACAGATGCCAGCATCTGTCCAATCTGCCACCTTTCACTGTTTACACGGTTACGAAAAAAAGACAACAACAACAAAACATTGGCCCATTTAAAACAAAAAATTACCATCAGCAGCATAGCTGGACTAGCAGTCCAGCTATGCTAGTGAACAAGACCCTCCTCCAACTGGGGAGCAACTCATCTCCAACGCGGAGCGGGCACTCCACCCTTTTCCGGTTGAGAGCCATGGTCTTGGACATGGAGGTGCTGATTCTCATTTCTTGAAACTCGGCTGCAAACAGCTCCAGCGCGAGCTGCAGGCCAACAGTAGATGAAGCCAATAGAATCACATTGAAATCCTGAAGCCACCAATGTGGAGGCCT